>NC_134277.1:167775352-168106310 GCF_949628215.1 Phalacrocorax aristotelis
ATTACACCTCAACGCCTGCACCCCCTCGCTGCCCCCGACCCCCCCATGCCCCACCCTTGCAACCCCACCTTGCTCCCCTCACCCCGCCCCCCACACCCCCCGGCCCCCCCCCATTGCACCCCCCCCGCCCCCCCACATCCCGCCCCGCCCCCCCCCCCCCGGGCCCCCCCCATTGCAGACACTTCCCGGCCCCCCCCAAGGTCCCCCCCTCTCCCCCCTGCGGCCCCCCCCCATTGCACCCGCCCCCCTCACTCACACCCCCCCTCACACCCCCGCCCCCCCAATGGCCCCCCCATTACAACCCCTTCCACTCCCCCATTGCACCCCTCCCCCTCACCCCCCCCGCCCCCCCCATCGCACCCGCCCCACCTCGCCCCTCACCTCCGCGGCCCCCCCGCTCCGCCCGCCGCCCCCCGCCGCTCCCCCGCCGGCCCGCCGCTCATCGCCGCGCTGACCCGCCCCCGCCGCGCCGCTCCGCCCTCCCATTGGCCGGCCCCGCCCCCGCCCCTCTTCTCCATTGGCTGACCGCGCCCCGCCCCGCCTCTCCATTGCTCCTTCCCGCCGCCCATCACGGCGGCCGGCGGAGAAGGCGGGGTCGCCGCGGGGGCCGCCGGGAGTTGGAGTCCCGCCTCTCCCCGCCTCTCCCCGCGTCTCCCATTGGCCGAGGGGGCGGGAGGGGGCGGGACGGGGCGGTTGCCAAGGTTACAAAGGCCGTGGCGGGCGGGGGGGGCCGCCCTACGGTGGCGGCGGAGGCGCCGCGCGCTCGGGGCCGGGCCCAGCATGGGCGACCATCGCGACACAGCGACAGCGGGGGGGGGGGCGGCGGCGGCGGCGGCCCCCCCCCGGCCCCGGGCAGGGCGACGGCGGCGACGACCCCGGCGGGGATTTCAGGTAACGGCGTCGCTCCGGGAACCGCCGCCCCCCGCGTCCCCCCGCGTCCCCCGCCCCGGGAGTCCCCCCTCGCCCCGTGTCCCTGCCCCCCCCCCCCAGAATGCCCGCCACCCCAAGAACGGGAGACACAACCCCCCCCCGGGGGGTCCCTTGGTGACCTTGCCCCCCCCCCAGGGGTGTCCCCCAGGACAAGGCGGGGGGGGGTCCAGCAGCGGGACCCCCCCCCTCCGGTGGGGTCTGGGGATCCCCAGGGCACCCCATCGCCCCCCCCCCCACCCCGTAGGGTCCCCTAAGGTGGGTGCTGCCCAGGGACCCCTACCCTTGAGGGGGCCCCCCCCGCTCCCTGCCTTGGGACCCGCATCTTGGGGGCCCCCCCCTGCCCCCTACTTGGGGGACCCCTGCCCTGCCCCGGGGGGGGGGGGTCCCACCCCCATGGAGACCCTAACTGAGGTGCCCCCCCCCATGGAGACCCTAACTGAGGTGACTTGAAGCCCCTCAGTGGGTGGGCAGGGGGGGTCCCGTTGCCCCTCCCCCCCCCCTCCTCCGGGGCGCGGCAGGGGCAGGATCGGGCCCTGACCCCCTCCGCACCCCATATCTTATCTTGGGGGGGGGCCGGCACTGGGGGGACTCTGGACCCGGCGTTGCCCTGGCACCGCTGGGACGCCCCGTCCCCCTCCCGGGGGGGGGGGGGGGGGGGGGGCAAATTGTGTCCCCGGATATGGGGGGCGGGGTGGGGGGGGGGTGTCTGTCTGTCTGTCCCCCGAACTGCCTGCAGCCCCCCATACCTGCTCCAAATCCCCCTGTTCCCCCCCCGAACTGTCCCCATTTGTGTCCCCATGGGCGAGTCACAGCGTCCCCCACTACCGCCAGGGCCCCTGGGGGGGCTCTGGGGGGATGTCTGTCTGCCTGCCCCCCACACTGACCCACGGCCGTCTGTCCGTCTGTCCCCCCCTTTCCTTCCAGGTGTCACAAGGTGCAGGAATCCCTGCTGAGCTCGGCCAGCGGCTACAGCAACTACCGGGGGATCCTCAACTGGTGTGTGGTCATGCTGGTGAGTCGGGGGGCGGGGGAAAGGGGGGGGGTCCCGCGCCGGGACGGGCCCCCCCCGAGCGTGGCCGCCCCCCCCCAGCCCCCCGGTTTTGCCCCCGGAAACCGTCGCGGCGCCACCCAACCCTCGCCGGCACGGCTTTAATTCGGTTAAAAGCGAGGCGAAAGGGCTTTGGCTCGGTTTGCTCACGCTCCCGGCGCCCCCGGGGGGTGGCTTTTGGGGGGCGGGGGGGGGGGAGGTGTGACACCCCCCCCCCTCCCCCCGGCGTGACCCGGGGCGCAGCCGTTGGGCCGGAGCGGTGCGTGACTCGCCGCACCCCCGCGCCGCAACCCTTGCACCGACTCGTGGCGTCGGTGACGCAACAGCGTCCCTGAGCTGTTCCCAACCCCGGGGGGGGCCCCCCGTGTCCCCCCCGTCACCCCCCCGTGTCCCCCCATTCACCCCCGTCCCCCTCCGTGCCCTCACCCCCTCCTCCTCCTCCTCCTCCCAGGTCCTGAGCAACGCTCGGCTCTTCCTGGAAAACCTCATCAAGTGAGTTTTGGGGGGGCCCCGTGGCGCGGGGACGGGCTGTGCCCCCCACCCCGGCTGTCCCCGCGCTGCCCCCCCAGCACGGGGCCTTTGGGGGTGTCGTTGCCCCTGGTGTGGGTTTAGGGGTGTCTGGGGTGGGGTTGGGTGCACCGGAGCCCCCTGCTCCCCACAGCGGGGTCTGGGGGGGTTTTGGGGACCCACTCAGCCCCCCCCCCGGCTCCGTGCAGGTACGGGGATCCTGGTGGACCCCATCCAGGTGGTCTCCCTCTTCCTCAAAGACCCCTACAGCTGGCCCTCCCTCTGCCTGGTCATCGGTGAGTGCCCCCCCCCCGCACGCCCCCGGGGATGGGGGGGGCTGGCAAAGCCCCTCACCCCAAATTAGGCAGCTCTAACACCTTCCTCCTCCTCCTCCTCCTCCTCCTCTCTTCGCAGTGGCCAACGTCTTCGTGGTGCTGGCCTTGGCCCTGGAGAGGGCAGCTGGCGGCGGTGAGCCCCCCCGGGGGGTGCTGGGGACCCCCCCCGCGCCCCCCCGGCCCCGTCTCACGCCCCCCCCCGTCCCGCAGGGGTCCCTCTCGGAGGGCGCGGGGGCCGCCCTGCACGCCCTCAACCTCCTGGCCATCCTGTGCTTCCCCCGCCGCCGTCGTCCTCGCCGTCACCTCCATCACCCCCGGTGAGAGCCTGGGGAGGGGCTCGGGGCCGCCCCGGCGGGGGGGGCACGATCCGGCCCTGCCCTCTCCTGACCCCCCCCTCCCCCCTCCCCGCAGTGGGGGCCGTCTTCGCCCTGGCCATCTACACCGTCCTCTTCCTCAAGCTCTTCTCCTTCAAGGACGTCAATAAGTGGTGTCGGGAGAGGAGGGAGGTAAAAGCGGCTCCCCCGGAGCCCGGGGACGGCTCAGACGCAGGTACGGCGGCGGGGGGGGGCGCGGGCGGGGGGGCTCGGCCCGCCCAGGGGGGGGGCTCACGGCTCCCTTCCCCTCCCCCAGCCGCCGAGGAAGCCAACGGGGACGTGAGGAAGAGCGGGGTCGCCTACCCCGCCAACCTCACCTACAGAAGTAAGTGCGGCCTGCGGAGCTCTGGGCGGGGGTCCCCGACCCTCTCGGGGTGCTGGGGGGTGTCTCCGGCCCCCCGCCCACCCACCCACGTGCCCCCCTCTCCCCCCCCCCCCCCGCAGATCTCTACTACTTTCTCTTCGCGCCCACCCTGTGCTTACGAGCTGAACTTCCCCCGCTCCCCCCGCGTCCGCAAGCGCTTCCTCCTCCGCCGCCTCTTCGAGATGGTGATGCCTCGGGGGCTCCTGGGGGGGTCATGGGGGGTCCTGAGGGGAGCTGGGGGTGTCCTGCGTGGGGCTGGGGGGTTCTGGGGAGGGCTGGGGGGTCTTGCTGGGGCTGGGGGTCCTGCTGGGGGGGGCTAGGGCGTCTTGCTGGAGAGATCCAGGGGGTCCTGTGAGGGGGCTGGGGTCCTGGGAAGGTCCTGCGGGGGGGGGGGTCTGGGGGTCCTGCTGGGACTGTGGGGTCCTGTGGGGGGTCTGCGTTCTTTGGGGGTCTTGGGCGGGGGGGGGGAGCCCTGCTGGGGTTAGGGTTCCTGGGGGTGGGGTGGGGGGGTCCTGTGGTGGGAGGCTGAGGTCCTGGGGGGGCCCAGGGAGTCCTGCGGGGGTTGGGGTCTGTCTGCTGGGGGGGGGTGCAGAGGGGTCCTGCGGGGGCGGGGGGGAGCCTCATGGCTGGAGTCCCACCCTCTGCTGTCACAGCACTGGGGGTGATGGGGGGAGTCCCCGAGGTGGGGGAGGGATGGTGAGGGGGGGTCCCCCTGAGATGGGGGGGACCAGGGGCTGCAGCTGCCCCCCACCGACAGCTCCGTCGCTGCCTTCCTCTTCCAGCTCTTCTTCACCCAGCTGCTGGTGGGGCTGATCCAGCAGGTACGGGGGGGGGGGGGGGGCGGGGGGGTGTTGGGGGGGCTGGGGGGGCTCCCCCCTCCCCCGGGGGCTGGCGCCAGCTCCAGCTCCCTTTTCCGTTGCAGTGGATGGTGCCCACGATCCAGAACTCCATGAAGCCCTTTCGGGGTGAGCGACGGGGACGCTCGGGCGGGGGGTCCCCAGGGACTTGGGGGGGGTGGTGTATGCGGGGGGCAGAGGCTCGGGGCCCCTCCCCACGCCCCCCCGCAGTGGGGCAGAGGCCGCCCGGGGCCCCGGCCAAGCCCCCGGCACAGCCCTGCCCTCTTCCCGGGCTGGCACCGGCTCCGTGGGGCCGACGGCAGCCGACGGCTTTCGCAGGACATGGATTATTCCCGGATCATCGAGCGGCTCCTGAAACTGGCCGTGAGTGACCCCCACCCCCCCCCCCGCCCCCCCACCCCCCCTGCCCCGCGGGGGAGGGCTTGGGCAGCCCCCCCCACGGCCCTCCATCCCCCCTCCCCAGGTCCCCAACCACCTCATCTGGCTCATCTTCTTCTACTGGTTCTTCCACTCCTGCCTGAACGTGGTGGCCGAAGTGATGCAGTTCGGGGACCGGGAGTTCTACAGGGACTGGTGGTGAGTGCCCCGGGGGGGGGGCGGGCGGCTTTTGGCGGGGGGCGGGGGGTCCCCGCGGCGTTGGGGGGGCCCCCGGCGACACCCCCTCGCCGCCTTTTCTCTCCCCAGGAACTCGGAGTCGGTGACTTATTTCTGGCAGAACTGGAACATCCCCGTGCACAAGTGGTGCCTCAGGTACGCGGGGGGTGGTGGGAGGGGGCTCTGTGTGTCCCCCCCGCCCCCCCATTTCCCTGCTCTGGGGTGGGGGGGGGTGGGTCCGTGATGCCCCCGGGGGCTCTGCCCTAACGGGGGGGTGCTGCCTCTCAGGCACTTCTACAAGCCCATGCTGAGGTGGGGGGGTCAGCAAGTGGACGCGGCCCAAGTAGCTGTTTTCCTGGTGTCTGCCTTCTTCCCACGAGGTCAGTGCTCCCTCCCAGCCCCCCCCAGCTCCCTCCCAGCGCCCCCCCAGCTCCCTCCCAGCCCCCCAGTTCCCTGCCTGGAGCTCCGAGAGCTCCCCCGCAGGGGCTGGAGCTGCCGCCGCGTCCCCGCAGTACTTGGTGAGCGTCCCCCTGAAGATGTTCCGGCTCTGGGCGTTCAATGGGGATGGCGGCTCAGGTAAGGCGCCGCTCGGCTCCGCCGCGCCCCGGGAGGGGATGGGGGGGGGATGTCGGGGGGCCGGAGCCACACGGGGTGGGGGGGCCGGGGCGCGTCCGTTGGCACCAATCCCTCGGCAGATCCCGCTGGCCTGGTTCGTCTCCAAGTTCCTCCGGGGTAACTACGGGAACGCGGCCGTCTGGATCTCGCTGATCATCGGGCAGCCCATCGCCGTCCTCATGTACGTCCACGACTACTACGTCCTCAACTACGAAGGCAACCAGTGAGGGGAGGGGGAGAGGGGGGCGACCCCCGGCACAGCAGCGGACCCCCGG
This sequence comes from Phalacrocorax aristotelis, assembly GCF_949628215.1. Taxonomy (NCBI): domain Eukaryota; kingdom Metazoa; phylum Chordata; class Aves; order Suliformes; family Phalacrocoracidae; genus Phalacrocorax; species Phalacrocorax aristotelis. The sequence goes on from NC_134277.1 coordinate 167,781,252, forward strand.
ACGGTGCCGCCGCCGGGAAACGCCGCCGGCGGGCGTCCTCGTGAATCGAATGTCGGATCAATGCAATATCCCGCCGCGGGGGGACGGTGGGGACCCCCCGCCTCTGCCCCGGGGGCGCCGCGGCCTGGGTGGGAGGGAGGCAGGAGCTGAGCCTCCCCCCGGGGGGGGCTGCGGGGTCCGGCCCCGCTTCCCCCATCCCCCCCACCCCCCCCCGCAGCCCCCCGGCTTTGAGCGCCCGCCCGCCCCGCGCCGTGACGGCACTTTACGGGACTGTCCCCGGACCGTGACCGTCCCCGGGGCGGGGGTCTCGCCCCAGCCCTGCCGCGGCGCGACCCCTGCCCGCAGCTCGCCGCTGCGGTGGCCGGGAGCCCTGGGCGCCGCCTGCTCCGTCCGCTGCTGCCTCGGGCCTTGCTCGGGCCTCACTCAGCCACTTTTTAACCCTTTCAGATTGTATCTAGCAAATATTGATTGATTAAAGTGTCTTTTTTTTTTTTCCAAGCCTGGCCTCAGCCCCGTTCCTCCCTCCCCTCTGCCCTGGCCTGGGGCGCAGGTTCTGTCCCCCCGCTGCCCCCGGGGCTCTGGAGGAACCAGTTTGGGGTGGGAAGCAGCTGGGACAGACTGGGCGAGCTGGGAGGGGGGGGAATGGGCGCCCCTCACCCCCGCCCTTGGCGCCCCGGGGGGGCTGGGGCTGCCAGGGCTTTGCTCCCTGGTCGGCTCCGGTGGGCGCTGGACCCTGCGGCGCTCCCCGGTTCGGCTCCGCAGCCGCGAGGGGCCCCGGTGGCGGCAGCTCCCCCCCCTTCTCCACCCGCACCCTGCTTCCATCCTTCCCCCCTCCCCGGGTGGGACCCCCATCGCTCCAGGGGGGCCACACGCTCCACCGGGGCCGGCCCCGGGCACGAAGAGCTCCCCCAGCCCCGCGCTCCTGCCCTCCCCGGATCATGGGGGGGGCAAAAGGGACCTTCCGAGAGCCCCCCAAGCCCCCCACACGCTTCCAGGGACGCGGCGCTACCACCGCGCCGGGGTTTCAAACACGCAGCCCCCCTCCCCAACCCCCCCAACCTGAGAAGAAGCGGCGGCTCCCGCCACCGTTAGGGCCATAGAAAATAAATTTTATTATATGTTTTAGATTTCTACACGGTAGTTGCGGCACTAAACCACGGTCCTCGTGCGAAGGCGGCGCCTAACGCCGTACCCCGACACAGACACGACAGAGCTCAGCCTTGGGCCAGCGCCAGAGCGTGGGATATCGTTACTGCACAGAGGAAACAAACAAAAAATCCTACATTTTTTGCTCTTTTTTTCTCGTGTTTTTTTTTTTTTCCATACTTAACAGAAATAAAAATAAGACTCCCGCCCCCGCCCCGGCCTCGGGGCAGGGGCTGCCGGAGCCCGCGGCGCTGGAGGGCCGGCGGAGCGGGGCAGAGGCAGGCGCGGCCCCCGGTGCTGCGGGCGGCCGAGGGGCGCGTTCAGGGCTGGCCGCCGGCCGCAGCGGGCACCGGCGAGCCCAGGGCGTTGGGAGAGGAGATGACGGGCGACGCAGCCAGGCTGCCGATGGGCTGGGACGCGGACAGCGAGGTCATACCTGCGGCGGAGAGAGCGAGGGGGGCGTCACGAGGGCTCGGGGACCCCCCGCCGCCGCCCCCCGCGAGGCCGAGCACTCACCGGCCAACATACTGGAGGAGCTGACAGGGGTGTTACTGGCGGAGAGTCCGGCCGAGGTGCCGATCCTCGCCGGGTCTTTCGCTATGGGGTCTGCGGGGAAGGCGAAAGGCATCAGTGCGGGGGGCCCCCTCCGCGCCCCGCGACGGGGCAGCGCCCCCGCAGCGGGACGGACGGACGTGCGGACGTACAGAAGTACGGGTGCTCCATGGCGTCGCGCGCCGTGAGGCGCGTCTGGTGGTCGTAGCGCAGCAGCTTGTCCAAGAAGTCGAGCGCTTCGGTGCTGACGAGGTGCTGGTTTTCGCTGTGCACGAAGCGCTCCCACCGCTTCCGCGAGTGTCTGTGGGGGGGAGGAGGAGGAGGAGGAGGAGGTGAGCCGCACCGGCGCCATGCCCTGCTCACCCTCACCTCCCACCCTGCCCTCTCCCGCATGGGACACCGCGGCCAGTACCGCGCCGTTGTCAGCGCCAGGAGGGGCGAGGCCAGGCCATGGGGAGGGAGGGTTTGGGGAGGAAGGGCGCTGCCCCCCCACCCCCGGCCGCGCACCCACCTGCCGAGGATGTCGTTGAAGCGGGGATCGAGCTCGATGTTGTACTTGTCGATGTAGTCGTACAGGTCCTCCGTCCCCAGCACTTTCGCGATGCGCACGAGCTGGCGGAAGGGTGGGGAAGCAGCACTGCTGAGGGCGATGGCGGGGGGGGGGGTGTCCCGCCAGCCCAGCCACCACCCTGCAGGTCCCAACCACCCCTCGCCCCCCCCCCGGCCTTTGCTCCCCCAGCGAGGACACGGCTCCCAGAGCCCCCCGGCGAGGACGTGGCTCCCAGAGCCCCCCGGTGAGGACGTGGCTCCCAGAGCCCCCCGGTGAGGACGCCGCTCCCAGAGCCCCCTGGCGAGGACGCGGCTACCCAGAGCCCCCCAGCAAGGACGCGGCTCCCAGAGCCCCCTGGCGAGGACATGGCTCCCAGAGCCCCCCAGCAAGGACGCGGCTCCCAGAGCCCCCCAGCGAGGACACGGTTCCCAGAGCCCCCCGGCGAGGACACAGCTCCCGGAGCCCCTGGCAAGGATGCGGCTCCTGGAGCCCCCTGGCGAGGATGCAGCTCCCGGAGCCCCCCGGCGAGCATGTGGCTCCCCAGAGCCCCCCGGCGAGGATGCATCCCCACAGGGCTCAGAGCCGTGGCACCCCGACGCTCCCCGGGGTGGAAATCGCGGCACGGCCTGGCAGCCCTTCCCCGCGGCAGCTGTGGGCCTGGGGCGGCGGCGAGCGGCGCTCCCGGGGCCCCGCTTCGGAGCCAGAACCCTCAGTTATTTCCCCCTGCCGGCCTTGAGGGGGGCCCCAATCCCCACGGACGTGGGTCCCGGCTGGCCCTGCTCCGGGCTGCGGCGGGGTTTTGGTCGCCGGCGCTCGCTGGCCGAGCCTCCCAGAGCCACGCCACCGGGGACCGCGTGGCCGCGCTCGCCCACGAAGCCCCCCGCAGGCGGCACGCGGGGCCGGGGGATACCCCCCTGCCAGCGCCCCTCAGTACAACCAGTGCTCTGCTCCCCTGCCCAGCCACCCGCTCGCCCCTCCGAAGGCGGAGGGGTGGGAGACGCGGGGAGCACCGAGACCCCCAGCGTGGGGAGGGGAAGGACGAGCTGGGGCAGCGCGTGGGGCGCCGGGGGCTGCCGCGCCGGGTCAGTGGCTTCACGGCTCGCCCGGCTCTCCGGGAGGGTCTTGGGGAGGGGGGAGCGGCGGGGGAGGGTCTGCGGGGGGAATGGGGTGCTGGGGAGGGTCTGCGGGAGGAAGGGGTGCCGGGGGAGCAGCAGGGGGAAGGGGTGTGGGGGGAGGGGGCCGGCCTGATGCTCACTTGGTCGTAGTTGTCGTGCCCGTGGAAGAAGGGCTCTTTCCGGAAGATCATGCTGGCCAGCATGCAGCCTAAGCTCCACATGTCTAAGCTGTAGTCGTACATCTGGAAAAGCCGAGGAGGGAGAGGGGAGGTCAGCGGAGCAACGCGAGCCGCTGGGCCGCTGCGACGGGCCAGGACCACGCACTGACCCCCCCCCCCCCCCCCGGCGAGCACAGGGTGGGCGTCCCCACGCTCCGCTTCGCCCAGCAGCACCGCCACGCCGGGCGCTGGCTCTGAGCCGGCGGCGTGCCCGGGGGGCCACGGCGGCCACCGGCCTCGGGCTTGTGTCAGCACTGGTGTGGCCAGCAGGAGCCGGGCAGGGATGGGGCCCCTGTGCTCGGCCCTGGGGAGGCCCCACCTCGAATGCTGGGTTCAGGTTTGGGCCCCTCGGGACAAGAAGGCCCTGGAGGGGCTGGAGCGTGTCCAGAGAAGGGCAGCGGGGCTGGGGCAGGGTCTGGAGCACAAGTGTGCTGGGGGGCGGCTGGGGGAGCTGGGGGGGTTTAGCCTGGAGAAGAGGGGGCTGAGGGGAGCCCTTCTCGCTCTCTGCAGCTGCCTGAGAGGGGCTGGAGTGAGGGGGGGGTTGGTCTCTGCTCCCAGGTCACCAGGGACAGGACGAGAGGGAACGGCCTCAAGCTGCGCCAGGGGAGGTTTAGGTTGGGTATTGGGAGCAACTCCTTCACCAAAGGGTTGTCAAGGCCTGGCACAGGCTGCCCAGAGAGGTGGGGGAGTCACCGTCCCTGGGGGGGTTCAAACACCGTGCAGACGTGGCTCTGGGGCCATGGTTTAGGAGGCCTGGGGGTGCTGGGTTGGGGGTTGGACTCGATGACCCGTGGGGTCTTTTCCGACCTTAACGATTCCACAGCTCTGCGGTTCTGGCCGCGGGCAGAGCAGCCAGTCGGGGCCCATCCAAGCGCAGCCCCCCACCCAGGGGCGGTTTGGAGGCTGGCGGCCGCTCTCCTCCGCTCTCACCTTCCCCCGCTGCGTCCCCCCCCCAGCACCGGGGCACCCCGGGCAGGTGACGCCGAGCGGCTGCGGAGCCTTTCCAGGCAGCGCCGAGCCGTAGCTGGGCCGGCCCCGCTCCCGTGCAGCCGCGGACGTACCTGGTAATCCACCAGGAGCTCGGGTCCCTTGAAGTACCGCGAGGCCACCCGCACGTTGTACTCCTGGCCGGGGTGGTAGAACTCCGCCAGCCCCCAGTCGATCAGGCGCAGCTGGAGGACAAGGGGAGGGAGGACGTGGGTGCCAGGACCCGCCACCCGCCTCCCCCGCGGCCCTTCTCGGTGCCGTGCCGCGGTGGCGGCCGCGCCAGAGCCCAGGGGACGGGTGCCGGGGGCATCCGGGGGGGGGGCGGGGGTGTGACACCGCGGCTCACGGGGTGCGTGACCCCCCCACCCCTCGCTGGCGCTCACCCGGCGCAGGGGGGGACCTTCGCTGCCCGTCCTGCAGCTGATCCCACTTCGGACCCGGGTTTCGCATTTCTCCCTCAGGAATTTCACCCCTTTTTTTAAATTTTTTAAACGATTCCTCAAAATTTGAATGCCGGGGGACTCGCAGCCCTCCCTGCCTTAAACCTGCTCCGTCAGCCAGGTCGTTAATACCGACTAACACCCGGCCTAGGCTAATCCCCTGGAACCTGTGCAGCGCTGCCTTCCACGCTGATAATTACTCTCTAATTACGGCTTTCCAGCAGCTTTACACCCACCACGTAGAAAACGCACCTAAGCCACGTTCCCCTGGCCGGCTTACGCCAAAAGGCTCATTAAAACTGGGCCATATGACATTTACCGCCCAGAAAGCGCCTCTCCGAGGGTTTTCCTATTAATTTAGGGGGAAGGCGAGCGCAGCGGCTGCGGCAAAAGGCAGCCTGGCGCCGGCCACACCAGGCACGGGGAAGGTTTCGAAGGGCACGGCGCCCGCGGCGGCGGCGGCAGGGAGGGGGTTCGGGCCCCCTCCGCTCCGATAACGAAGGCGTTCACCGGCTGCGAGAGGCTTTGCCGGTGCTGCTGCTGGAGCAGGCGCCTTTTGAAGTGCTTGTTATCTGAGGTCGCAGCTGGCCAGCTGCTGCAGAGGTGCTGGAAGAAATCTAAGGTTAGGTTTACGAGCCTAAGTTACCCACAAACAGGTGGCGAATAAAGGGGGTTTTACTGGGCGCAGGTGCGGGTTTTATGGTCACCGGTATTTCCAAGCAAACAGCTGCAAATTCAGCGCTCCCCCCTCTCCCCCTCCCCACGCCGGGGTCTGCAGGGGCTCAGATCTAACGAGGGCTGAGCCGGACTTAAAGGCAAACCCTCTCCTGCCTGAATACGGGCTCAGGAGCGCTGGCGCTGCCGGAGACGGGCAGGACCACGCGGCGCTACCCGCGCTGGGGAAGCTCCGCCGTCGAAACCGCAACGTGGGCAGCAGGTCGGCGCGGGCTAAGCCCCGCGGCTGCGGCAGGAACAGGAGCGCGAGGAAGAGGGTGAAAGCGAAGCGCGGGTGCTCTTGCCGGCGAAAAGGCTCTCGGGGGAGCCGGGCGGTCGGGAGAAGAGCGCGGGACAGCGGGAGCTGGCACAGCACGGCTGACCCTCTCCGCTCCGAGAGGCGCAGAGCACCAAGCCCCGCAGCGCCCGTCCCCCCCTTTCCCCGGGGAGGCGGATCCGGGGCCGGCGGGGCCCCGCCGTACCTTTCTGTGCTCGTGGTCGATCATGACGTTGTGTGGTTTGACGTCCCGGTGCATGACGCCCATGCTGTGGCAGTAATCCAGCGCCTGCGGACAGACCGGGCGCCGTCAGAAAGCCTCCCTCGGCGCGGCGAGGCGGCGGGGCCGGACGGACGCCGAGGCCTGGGATCTCCTGCCCTCGGCCCTGATCCCACACCCCGCGCGCTCGCCCCTAGCGCGGACCTTCCCCGGCGTCCACCGCTCCTGGGAGGAGACCTCCAAAATCCCGCAGAGCCGTGCGCCGGCCCCTGCCCCGCGGCACGACCCCTCGGAGCCTGGCCCGACCGCAGGGGCTGGAGCGGGACCGAGGGGGACAACCCTCCCTCTCCAGCCCTGCGCCACCGGAGGGGCTGTCGCTCCGAAGGAGCCCTGGCGCGAAGGCTCCCTGCAGACGGGACGCCGCGCTCATCCTGGCCGGTCTCTGCCGGTGGGGGCGTCTGGGAGAGCCCTGGAGAGCCCTGGTAGAGGGGCTCGGTGCCCTCGGCCCCCCAGCCCACCACCCGAGCAGGCGCCAGCGCGGCCCCGACGGCACTTTGCAACCAAAGGCACTTCCCACACGAGGCCCCAGCGGAGGCGGAAGCCTTGCAAGTGGATGCCGGGGAGATAAATGAGATGGTTTCTGCTTCTCAAGGCCGCGGTGACCTTGCACTCCGAGCCCGAGGCGCGGGGGCCCGAGAAGCGGCCTCACGTGGACCGCCGGGCGACCATCCAGCAGGGTTTAGTAGCCAAACGAGCTCCACTCTCCACCTCCCGCTCGTACAGGCGGGCGCCCCGGGGCGGGGGGATGCAGCAGCAGGTCTCTGCTCGAGCGAGGACTTCCTGAGGGGCAGCTTACCTTGAGGATTTCGTACATGTAGAACCGTATGTCAAAGTCAGAGAGCGTCTGGTACAATTGCTGGAAGAACGGAGACAAGAAGCGGGTTAACAAAACACAGCGTGTTTATCCACCCGCCGCTCGTGGGCGCGGGAGCCGGGCTCCTCGTGGAGGCACCAGCCGCCCACAGACGCTTGCGGAGCCACGACTCAGGCCCCCGAGGCACCAAGTGCCCGGGAAGCTTCGTACCCACTTTGTACCCCAAATTTCCCCACCCAGGAACCAGCAGAACACCGCAGGGAGGAGCCGGACCCTCCGTCTGGCTAAGGAACCTTCGGGGCATGCACGTGCCCTCCCCGCCTCCGCCCAGGAGGGGACCAGGGAGCTCCGGGACCCCGCTGACACCCAGGAGGGGAACAGGGAGCTCCGAGACCCCGCTGACACCCAGGAGGGGACCAGGGAGCTCCGGGACCCCGCTGACACCCAGGAGGGGAACAGGGAGCTCCGAGACCCCGCTGACACCCAGGAGGGGAACAGGGAGCTCCGAGACCCCGCTGACACCCAGGAGGGGACCAGGGAGCTCCGAGACCCCGCTGACACCCAGGAGGGGACCAGGGAGCTCCGAGACCCCGCTGACACCCAGGAGGGGAACAGGGAGCTCCGAGACCCCGCTGACACCCAGGAGGGGAACAGGGAGCTCCGAGACCCCGCTGACACCCAGGAGGGGAACAGGGAGCTCCGAGACCCCGCTGACACCCAGGAGGGGACCAGGGAGCTCCGAGACCCCGCTGACACCCAGGAGGGGAACAGGGAGCTCCGAGACCCCGCTCCCAGCACCTGAGGGATTCGGTTTCCCATCGTGAGGACAGGGGACGAGGCTCAGAGCACATGCCTCGCCGCCCTTGCGAAAACCAGAGAGCAATTCCTTGAGACAGCCCGAAGACAAGCCTCGGGGAGAAGGAGCGGGTGGGAAATGGTCACATCAGGGCTTCAAGCGCGGTAATGACACACTGAAACCAGAGGTGAGCAGCCGGGGCAAGGCGGCTGCTTGTTTACCAACTCCCGCGGCCGATAACCCTCCTCACCTCCGTCCACTCAGCCCAGGCCCCAGGGACGGGAGGCTCAACTAATCCAACGTTTCAGCCGGCAAATTGGGCAACAGCAGATTGCGAGTACAGGCCCGCGATGGCCAACCGCCGGAGCTCGGCTGGGAGGGGAGGCGCGGGCATCGGCCGGGACCATCCCCAGCGCCAGCACCGCACCCCTGGCCCTGCCCTCAGCTGGGAAATTCGGAGAGCCGCTGGTGGCAGCCCCACATCCCCCGGCGGCAGCCACCTCCGTGACACCGCGAGCCTCTGCGGGAGAGGACTGCTCCCTCCCCACCAGGAGACGTCGGGAGTCCCGCCGGCAGCCGGGGCGCGATGCCCGCCCCGCAGCAGGGCCGGTGACAGCTCGGCCACGTACGCCACGCCGACGCCGGTGGCCGCCACGGCGCCGTGCGCTCACCTTGAAGTCTGTGTTGTTGACGTGCTCAAAGACCAGGGCGGGCGTCCGAGACTGCCGGGCAGCGGCATCGGTTCGAGAGGGAGAAAGGAAAGAGGGAGGTTTAGTCTTTCTCGAGGTGGGAGACCGTGGCGATGGGGGGCAGGCGGCGGGGGGCTGCCCCGCGCCCAGCCCAGGGCCCTCCAGCACCCCCCGAGCTCCCGCCCCGCGACACGGGCGGCCGCCGGAGCGGCTCTCAGGAGCGGCAGGAGCTCCGGCTTTACGGCACGCGTGCGCCCGTGCCAGCGATTGGGCGGCTGCGCCCACCCGTGGGTGCCCAGCGGGACCCCGCGGAGCCGGGGCGAGGCGGGAAGCTCGCGAGGTCTGGTCTGTACCTGCCCCCATCGCTAGAGCGAGCTACGGGGGTACCCCGGCAAGGGGCTCCCAGCCCGCCGCACCCCCGTCCAGCCCACGACGCCCCCGCCCAGCCCGCCGCGCCCCCACCCAGCCCGCCGCACCCCCGCCCAGCCCGCCACGGCCCCCCACCCAGCCCACCGCACCCCCACCCAGCCCACCACGCCCCCCCACCCAGCTCGCCGCGCCCCCGCCCAGCCCACCACGCCCCCACCCAGCCCACCGCGCCCCCGCCCAGCCCACCGCACCCCCACCCAGCCCACCGCACCCCCGCCCAGCCCACCACGCCCCCACCCAGCCTGCCACAGCCCAGCGCCGCACTGGGAGACGCCGAAGGTGGGTGAGGCACGCAGACACCCCCCGCCAGCAGCCGAGGAGCGGCAGGTCTCACGCTGCATTTTCTGGCTCGTTTTTTTAGGGCTCATTTTTTTAGGGTTCGTTTTTTAAGGGCTCTTTTTTTAGGGCTCTTTTTTTAGGGCTCGATTTTTTAGAGCTCTTTTTTAGGGCTTGTATTTTTAGGGCTCATTTTTGGTGGGGCTCGATTTTTTAGGGCTCTTTTTTAGGGCTCGTTTTTTTAGGGCTCATTTTTTGTAGGGCTTGTTTTTTACAGGGCTCGTTTTTTTGCATGGCTCCTTTTTTTAGGGCTTTTTTTTGTAGGGCTCATTGTTTTTAGGGCTCATATTTTTTGTAGGGCTCATTTTTGTAGTGCTCATTGTTTTTAGGGCTCATTGTTTTTAGGGCTCGTTTTTGCAGGGCTCGTTTTTGCAGGGCTCTCCCCACCCGGCCCTTTCTCTTTGACCTCCTCCTCCTCGCAGCGGGACGCTGCAACTCCAGGAGGAATCCCAAGGTCCGTGTGCAGGGAGGAACCCCCCCGCCCCGAACACAGCCAGGCGCCGGGCCCAGCCCGAGACCCCCGAGCACTCGCGCAGAGCCCGCCGCCCCCAGCAGCCTCGCCGTCCCTCCGCTCCCCAGAGCGGCCGCCGGCCCCGCCGCGAGAGCCGGCGCCCCGGTTCCCGAGCGCGGCCCCCCTGCATCCCCGCGACGTGACCTGTCCCCTCAGACGGCTCCGGAGTCGCAGACCCCGCCTGGGAGCGGAGCAGCGGGGCGAGAGCCTGTCCCCAGGGCCCCCGCTCACCGCTATCTCCCCACAAACAGCTGCCTTTCGCGGCCCGTCGCAGGATTAAAACCGGCTCAAATACGCCCGGCTAATTCATCCTAATGCGGCTTTTTGTAATCAGCCCGGCCGGCGGCGCAGGGTCACGGGCCCCGGAGAAATACAGCTGCGCTACAGAAACGCCGCGGCTTTTACCAGTCTGCGCACGGAGCGCTCCCGCCTCCGCTGGCAAACGCGGGTTTCCCCGAGCCCCTGCGGGTCCCGCCGAGCGCTGCCTGCACCCCCCTGCCCGACTCGGGGCGCAGAGCCCACCTCAAGAGGCGATCCTGCCCGGATTGCGCCGGCCGGATGAGAAACCGGCGGGGACGGGGGGTGGATAAGAGAAGGAAAAGCCACCCCCGGGAGAGGGGCCAGCACCACGAAAGAAAACACCATGTGTTTTCGGGAGCAGGGAGGGATCGCAGCACCGAGGCACGAAGGCGGAGGAAAGCCGCCCTCTGCCTCGCCGGTTCGGCGACGGCACAACCGCAGCCTCCTCCCAGTCCCCGCCGGCGCGCAGGGAGCCGCCACCCAGCAAGCAGAGAGCAGCCTGGTGCTGCCGATTGAAAACCGAACGACCCGGCGGGCCGAAAGCGACCCTTGCTCTTGTCCCGGCTGCTTTTTGGGGACCGAGGGCAGCCGTAGGCGCAGCCCTCCCCCACCCGCCGCTGCTGGAGCAGCCAGAAACGTCTTCTATCGTCTACGGTCCCGGCAGCGCCCGAGCGGGGGGCGTGCGCGGAGACCCCCCGGGGCCGATCTCAGCTGCCAGGCGAGCGCCATGCGGGCCGGGGAGCCGGTGCGAGCTCAGGGAGACCCCGCTCACGGGGTGGGAAGGACCCCGAAGGGCTCCCTCGCGCGCAGGAGTCAGGGCTGCCCCTTCCCCTCCCTTACCACAGGGTCTTTCACTATGTCCAGCAGGCTGATGATATTGGGGCCTCCACGGAGGTTCTCCAGGATCTTAATCTCGCGCTTGATCTTCTTTTTTTTCACGGGCTGAGAAAAGAGAAAAGGAGGGCCAGTTAGCTCTCCAGCCGCTCAGGGGGAGAAACCGCGATGAGCTGGCGCGTTCTCTGGCTCTGCGTCCCCAGAGCTCAGCCCGGAGGACGGCACCCCCGCGAGCTTGTCACCTCCCAGCCCTCCGCTGCCAAACGAACGGGGTTTTCCTGCGTTCGGGAGACTGCTGGGAGATTACCTGACTACAAAATACGGGTTTTAAAGAGCAGGCTTAGTTTGTTCAAGTCCCAGGTTAAACCCTTAGGCTGAAACTTTGGCAACAGTCCCCCCCACAAGAGCACAACCCAGCGAAGCAGCTCTAGCAGCCGAGCCCCGCCGTAACGAGCAGCCGCCGGCCCGAGCCGCCCACGGAAACGCCCCACGAGCGCAGCGGCCGCTCTGGACGTGCTCGGAGAAGCTGAGCCGAGCCTCCCTCTCACGCCCCTGAAGACGGGGTGCCCTTCCTGCCTTACGCGCCGCCTTTCTGCTCCTCCGTCGCGGGACGGGCGAGACGCCGGGCAAATATATTAAGGACGTTCCTCACGTTCTCGCTCACAACCCGCCACGGGCTGTCCTTAACGTGTATTTCTGTCGTGCTCCGTAATCGCTCGCTCCTTCCACCCTCACCGCCTCTCCCGCGAAGGCCGCGCTCCCAAGCCCGTCCCCGTACTCCACAACTCCACGCATCCCACAGGCGGCAATTACACGTGGCTTGGCGCCGCCGCAGGAAGGAGCTCGCGGCCGCCAGCTGGCGAGGCTAAACACGGCCCGCGAGCCCAAGGCGCGATGAAACGGGAGAAGCGGGACGGCCGCCGCCCGTCTGCCAGGGCTCCGTCAGCCCCGGGGAGCCCCTCCGTGCCCCGCCCGAGCTCCGGGACGCGCGGCTGCGCCGGCGCTCGTCCCCAGGGCAGGCGTTGACGGGCCGAGACACCACGTGCCGCGACGACCTTCCGTCGCAAGACACTGCTCTGCTCATAGGATCATGGAATTGTTAAGGTCGGAAAAGACCTCGAGGCTCATCAAGTCCAGCCACCAGCCCAACCCCCCCAGGCCTCCTAAACCATGGCCCCAGAGCCACATCTGCACGGTGTTTGAACCCCCCCAGGGACGGTGACTCCCCCACCTCTCTGGGCAGCCTGTGCCAGGCCTTGACAACCCTTCGGTGAAGGAACTGTTCCCAATACCCAACCTAAACCTCCCCTGGCGCAGCTTGAGGCCGTTCCCTCTCGTCCTGTCACTGGTGACTTGGGAGAAGAGACCAACCCCCCCCTCACTCCAGCCCCTCTCAGGCAGCTGCAGAGAGCGAGAAGGGCTCCCCTCAGCCCCCTCTTCTCCAGGCTAAACCCCCCCAGCCCCCCCAGCCGCCCCCCAGCACACTTGTGCTCCAGACCCTGCCCCAGCCCCGCTGCCCTTCTCTGGACACGCTCCAGCCCCTCAAGGCCCTTCTTGTCCCGAGGGGCCCAAACCTGAACACAATTTCATCCCGGGAAGGATCCCCGGGCTCCCGTGTCCTCACTCAGTCCCGGAGCCGCGCTCCATGAGCCCAGCGTGGGGATTTGATGAACGCGGCTCAGAGCTCGCGCTGAACGGGCGAGGTTGTGACCCGAGAGAGGCCCAATGAAAGCCCGTTCCCTAAAGCATCCGCGGTCCCGCGGCGCCGCAGCCGCCCCTCGGGAGGGGGGCACCACCCACCGCAGCCTCGCAGCAGCGACACCGGCGGGTGACAGAGATGGAGGGCAACGGGGACGCACGCAGGACATCGGCGCGAGGCCAGGTGCGGGCCTTCCCTTCGGCCTCCCTGCTCCAGCCTCGGCTCTCCTTGGGAAGGAGACAAGCGAGCCGGCAGTTTCGCCTCAGGGACCGGTGTTTGCCGCAGCTGGAGGTGAGGTCAGCCCGACACCGACGGGGCCCTTCAAACGGAGCGGGCTGGAAGAGGCGAAGCAGGGGCAGCCGCCGAAGCGCTGGCAGCGGAACGGAAAGGTGAGCGGCTGCACCTACCTTGAGGATTTTCACAACCACTTTCTCATTGTTGGTGATGTTGATGGCTTCGAAGACTTCGCTGTATTTGCCGCGGCCGAGTTTCCGCACAAGCTGATAGTCGTCTTGGTTGCTGTTGGAGAAAGAGAAACGAGAGGTGAAGAGGTTGGGCACCGCTTGCTTGAGAGACAATGCTCCTCCCAAGGGAAGGTCAAGAGCTGGGGGTCGCTCTCTGGCGAGTGGAGAGCTCGGCCGCTCGCCACGGTGCCTAGGGCCGGAGAGAAGCAGCCACCACCACGGAGGGACATGGGCGAACAACCGGAGAGCAGCGCCGAAGCGCCACGCTTCCCACGTGGAGACGGACACGGGACCTCGCAGGCGTTACGGGGGAGCTCGGGGCCCTGCCCGGCTCGTGCCCACCGCAGCACTGCCGGCAAACCCTCCCGGCACTCCGGGCACGCCTCTGCCGCCTGCCAGCGCCGGCTCCGCTGCGGGTCGCGCGGACACGGTGCCCGTCCGCCTTCCCCTCTTCTCAGAGAGGGAGAGGAGGCGGCGGGCTGCAAGGACTAGCCCACCTGAAGCTCCAGAGCCCACCGGCCGTTGGCTGATGGCAGAGACCGACAAAACGCCTGCCGTGAAAACTCCCCTAGGACCCCTCGTAACTTCATCCTGCGGCGCCGAGGCGCTCGCGCACCCCAGGCTTTGTGAAAAATCAACGTTCCGCCCAGGAAATCAGAGGACAACAGGAGCAGCTCTCACCCATGAAACCTCCACGTATTTAAATCCGCTCAGGTCTAACCAAAGTCACCTGAGGGGACCGAAGGAAACGGCAGAAGGATCGGCAATTACTTGTGCTGCGCCGAGGAGGGAGGGCACAGGGCCCCCGGGGATTTGATAAGGACAAACAAGTTGAGGGGAGAAAGGGAATTACAGGCTGGAAAGCTTGACTTCACAAATTGCTAATTAGCAGAGACAATACGGGAGGTGACGTGTCAGCACCTGAGGAAAAGGAGGAGAGTTCAACCGGGCAGCACGACCCGGCCGCGCCAGGCGGCCGCGCTCCGGGCCCCGCGGTTCCGCTCGGCCAACGCGAACGCGGGGAGCGCGGCGATCCCCGCCGCGCAGACGGGGAGGGCGAATGCGGCTTCGCTACGAACCCGACGGGGAAGGCTCGGGGTCGACGGTGGGGAAAACGTCAACGGCAAGGATTCTTTGGGTGACTGAAACCCCCAGGATGCTCGCAGAAGACGTGGAATTGCCATCCCGGAGAGACCAAAGGCTCCCCGGGGCTCTGCTGGGCGCGGGGGGTTTGGAAGCGGATAAAAAGCTTTTCATTTCTAGGTCACCGGTACCAGCGACCGGCGCGCGTTCAGCTAGCCGGGGCTTGGGCAGCGGGGAGGGAGCGCACCGGGAAGGGCTCCTCATCCGGCCGCCGCAGCACGAGAACAGCCTCCTCGGGGCCCGGGTGCCGGCTGACGCCACGGCCGCCGATAAAACGCTTATTTTACAGATTTTTACCACAACTCCCAAACAAAGAGCGGCCTCTGGCCCTGGCGGGCAGCGCTCCTTGAGCCCGGAGCGCTGGGCGCACGGCTCGGGAAGGGAGCTGCTCCCGAGCAGGGCAGCGTTTCTTGCTGCCGAGCGCTACGCTAATACCTGGGAAGCCAGAGCTGGCCCCTTTGCCAGCTGGGCAATCGATCGGTCGTCTTCGTTTCGAGTTCTCAGAGACTCAGGTCCTCGGGGATACTCCAAAAAACGAAAAAATACAGTCACGAGACTTTCACCGCCGTCCTTTCAAGCGCCTCGTCGCTCCAGGACCGTTCCCAAGCTTCCCACCGTCGCTGTTCTTCCCCTCAGCGCCCCGGGGAGAGCAGCGCGGGGGCCGCGGTTCCTGCCGTAGCCATCCTTCCCTCCATAAAAACCAAGCCCTCAAGGCGCTGCTTTAATTAAACTCACTTCTATGCTTAAAGCCAGGCACCCGGGTCTGGTTTAGACGCTTCAATACTAGCGGCTCCGCTTGCAAAGCCGCCGCGGAGCCGCGGGCTTGAGGCCAGGCCTTCCCGGGAAGTCGGGGCCCCGCTTCCCGCCCCAGGCAGCGCAGTCCCCCCCGGGACGGGCAACGCCGAAAAGCAAAACGCCGCTCCCCGCCCCGCCGGGCGCCGCCCTCGCGCCGCGGCTGGCAACGGAGGCTCGGCGACCTGCCCTCCCGCCCTTCGGAGGAGAGCCGGCGGCGGCGCTCGCGCGCGGGCCCTGGCATAGGTCCCCCTCCTATCTCCCAGGCGTACCCCCATTCCACGACGTGCGACTCGTAGTCCCAGTACTCGCGGGGTCTCTGAGTGTTCACGTCTGCATAGACCCTGGCCCGACTCGGCACTGGCCCCGACATGCTTCCACGGCCAGAGGCGCAGTACCTCAATCACCCTAAAAATACAAACACACATGAGTTGGGATGAGACCAAGGCACACTTGTGAGAGAAACAGGGGGAAGAGGGGGCGCGTGGCGGGGCTGCCGAGCGGACGCGGGGGCTGCGGAATGCCAGGGCTCACCGGCACGGCTCAGCGCCGCGCGTCTCTGCCGGGAATGCCGCTCCGGGGGTCCGCGGAGCCGACGGTTGGGCTGTTCTCCTTCACGCCCCTCTCCCAGCCCAGTCCTCTTGCCGCCCCCCCAGAAGCGCTCTGCCCGTCCTGGAGGCCACCGAAGCCAAGGGCAGAAACCTCCCTCTGCTCTCCAGCTCCCGAGAGCCCTGCAGCCGTTAGGAGCGCGTTCGGCTAGCCGGGGCGCACGCCAGCTTCCTCCGCAGGAGGAGAATCGGTAAAATGAGAGACGCCAACAGAAGTTGGCAGCGCCAAGACGGCGCCAAACTCCTCGGAGCCGGGCGGGGGGGACACACAGAGACACACACGCGTGGCAAAGCAGCTCCGTCGGGATGGGGAGGGGAGCTCTGCCCGCTGGGAAGGCTGGCAGACCCCGAACACAGCGCCCGCCTCCCCAGAGGAGCAGCCCACGGCGGTGCGGGGGTCGAGCAGGGCTCGAGTGATCCTCCGCGGACGATGGGCAGCCTGGCTATGGATCCCCTCCCGGGAACGTCCCCGCGTTCACCCTGTCCCCGCACAGCGGCGGCGGCGGCGGCTCGGCTCCTTCCCCCGGCCGGCCCGGCCCTCTCCCCGCGCAGCCGGCGGGGACGGAGGCCGCTCTCGGCGCCCAGCACGAGCAGAGGTCAGAGCCGGCCCTGACAGAGGTCGGGGAGCTCCGTGCCAAACCCCGTCACCTCCCCAAGGACACAGGGGCACAGAATTCTTCCCCCTCCTGACGACCGGGGACGACGCGAGTCACAGGGCCCCGGCAGCGAGAGCCCGACACGCTACACCGGGGGCAATCCAGGAGCCCACCGGCCCCAGCCGAGAGCGCACGCCCTCCGGTACAAGCCAGAGCCCTCCAGGCGCAACCGCACGGCAGCCGCGTTTCGGCCGAATGACCTGGGCCGGGAAACACGGGCAGGTGCCAAAACCCCGGCTCCCGGCCGAGAGAGGGCAAGACGCGGCGCTGAGCCGGCACCGTGGGCTCCGGAGGGCTGCTCTTGCTGTCCCCCCGCCCTCCCACGGCGGCTGGGAACTAGGCTTAAAAGGCGGTCTTTTACCCCAAAACAGAACAGATTCTGAGGCAGCAGCCTGGGCTCTGCTCCTGCCGAGGCACAACGACCCGCGGGCCGCGCCGCGGCACGGTCGGCGGGTCTATAAATCAATACGAGCGCCGGCCGGCAAGGAGCCGCCAGCGTTTGCGCTGCCCTTCTGCATTTTTAGTACCTCTGCGCAAGGGTCAATAAGCCTCTCGGAAGGCAGATGGTACGGAGCAGAGCTGGGGCTCGGACACCGGGATCCGGCCGCTGCGGCGGGGGATGTTGCCGACCCGAGGGGCGTGAGCGGAGCTTGTTAACTGGTCGGGGGAAGGAGTTTTCTGCCAGGTGAAGGGCAGCCAGGACCCTGTGGCCCCCAGCGGGGGTTTGGGGATAGGGAAAAAGGGGGAAACAAAAAAGACTCAGAAAGTGAAAATGGTTAAAAAAAAATAAAATCCCACCAAGTCCCACCTGCAAGGCCTCAGGGAGCCGGCGTGTGCGCAGGTACCGGCAGCGGAGCTGAAAAGAGCTGAAAAGGAGGGGGTAGAAAGGCCATCCCACGGTTCTGCCGCCGCGGGAGCTCCCCGCGGGCAGCCCACGTCCCAGGAAAGGCGCGGCAGGGAGGGCACGCGCTCCGAACCAACCGGGAGCGCAGCGGGCCGGGCAGGAGGACGAGCCGAGGCCACAGCGTTCCCGTTTATCCGCCTTTACTGCGGGTCGGGGAGAAAATGTGCCGACGGGGAGAAGAGAACGACTGTGGAGACGTTCGAGGG
The DNA here is from genome assembly GCF_949628215.1 of Phalacrocorax aristotelis. Lineage (NCBI taxonomy): Eukaryota > Metazoa > Chordata > Aves > Suliformes > Phalacrocoracidae > Phalacrocorax > Phalacrocorax aristotelis. The sequence continues at coordinate 167,798,712 of NC_134277.1, forward strand.
GGAGGGAGAAGATATCAGGGACCTTCCTTGGGGTAGGAAGCGGCGGCCGAGGGCACGGTGGCACCATGGTGGGCTTGGCGGGACTCCATGCAGGGGGAACCCACCCCGGACGTGCAGGGAGCGATCGCAGCGGCACCTAACAAGCCTCGATCCCACCGTCCCGGGGCCAGAGGAGGCTCCCCGGGGAGCGCGTCCCTGCTCCGGCCCACCCCAGCGTCACTGGCACCATCCATCTCCCCTCCGGCCGAAGCGGGCTCGCTCCCTGCGGCACGTCCGCGGGCGCTTTCACACCTGAGGCTGGCGAAGCGCGCCAGGAATCCCGTCATCCCGTCCCACTTTTCAAATATTTTTACCCTGAAAAGCTCGGGGGGGGGTGGTGGTGAAAAAAAAGCCAACCTCTCTGTTCTGTGCTCATTTCAGAGCTTCTTCCCCTCCAAGGGCTTTAACAAAGCGGTGTGTGCACGGGCAGCCTTCAGCTCCATGCGTCCTGGCTCTAGGAGACGCCGAGCGTGGGTGGGGGCTTCTCCGGCTTCCCGCTTTTAACCCAAAAGCGCTGGCTCCCCACGCCCCCCCAGCACAGCGCTCGCTCCCAGCTCCCCTCCACAAGGAGGAATCTGTTGAGGTCCCCCCGCTCGCCGCCACCCCTCTGAATCCCGTAGGAAACCGCAGGTGAGGGTCCCTGCGTGTGTCCCCCCCCGCCGCTGCTTCAAGGGACGTGGCTCGGGGGGAAGCTCTGCTTCCAGCCCGGCCCCCCCGAGCCTGCCCTGGCCATCGGCTGACCTTCGGGCACGAGGAGCCGTCAGCACGAAGCCGGGGGGATGCCGGGGCGAAGCCTGGGGACAGGCTCCAACCTCGCTCTCCCGGTGGGAAACGTCGCGTGCCCCGTCCCACAGCGTCCAGCCGGCGCGTCGGGGAACCGGCACTGCCCGGGCCAAGAGCGCTGCCCTCAAACCCTCCCCGACCTCTCCTCCCCACACCTCTTTTCTGGGCTGTTTCGCCTCCTCACACCTCTGCTGTCTGGGCGGACACACGCTCTCCCTGGCCGGGACTGCGCCGCTCGGGCTCGGGGAGAAGCCCCAGCCGTCGCGGCACCACACGAACCCACAGCCAAGCGGACGCTGGCGAGGGCAGCGGCAAAGGCAAGCCCAGCACGCGGACACGGAGAGTAGAGCTTGACATCGTGTTTCCAGCTCCGGGTAACAAACCCGAGCAACTCGCTGCACTGAATTCACGAGGGAAGCGGCCGCCGTCGGAAGCAGGAGGTCAAAAGCAGCCTGGAAACGACAGCCGGGATGGAAGAGGCTCATTAACAGCTCCACGTCCAACCTAAAAGCCTGGCTCGGCTCGACGGGAAGCTGCTGGCAGAGGGGAGAGTCACAGAATCCCAGACTGGTGGGGGCTGGGAGGGACCCCTGGAGCTCACCCCGTCCCACCCCCTGCGTGAGCAGGCACCCCCAGAGCAGGGGCACAGGGCCGCGTCCAGGCGGGGGGTGAATGTCTCCAGGGAAGGGACCCCACAGCCTCTCTGGGCAGCCTGTGCCCCTGCTCTGGCACCCGCACAGCAAAGGGGTTTCTCCTCATGTTCAGGGGGAGCTTCCCGTGTTCCAGCTTGTGCCCGTGGCCCCTTGGCCTGGCGTTGGGCACCGCTGAAAAGAGTCCGGCCCCATCCCCTGACACCCACCCTTCAGATATTTATAGGCACTGATGAGATCCCCCCTCAGCCTTCTCTTCTCCAGGCTGAACAAGCCCAGGTCTCTCAGCCTTTCCTCACAAGGGAGATGCTCCAGCCCCTGACCACGTTGGCAGCTCTGTGCTGGCCTTGCTCCAGCAGCTCCCTGCCCTTCTTGACCTGGGGGGCCCAGAACTGGCCGCAGCCCCGCAGATGTGGCCTCAGTGGGGCAGAGCAGAGGGGAAGGAGAACATCCCTCGCCCTGCTGGCCACACTCCTTTCCATGCCCCCCAGGACACCGCTGGCCCCCTTGGCCCCAAGGGCCCGGTGCTGGCTCAGGGTCACCTCGCTGCCCCCCAGCACCCCCAGGGCCTTCCCAGCAGAGCCGCTCTCCAGCAGGTCCCCCCCAGCCTGTGCTGGTGCGGGGGGTTGTTCCTCCCCAGGGGCAGGACCCCGCACTGGCTCTGGCTGAATTCCCTGAGGCTCCCCTGGGCCCAGCTCTCCAGCCTGGCCAGGGCTCGCTGGGTGGCAGCACGGCCTTCAGCGTACCAGCCGCCCCTCCCAGCTTGGGATCGCCAGCGAACTTGCTGAGGGGTCGCTGTGTCCCATCGCCCAGGTCACTGATGGATGTGTTGAGCAGGACTGGCCCCAGCACAGACCCCTGGGGAACACCACCAGTGACAGGCCTCCAGCCAGGCTCTGCCCCATAGATCACGACCCTCTGAGCTCTGCTGTTGAGCTGGTTCTCACCCACCTCACTGTGAACGATCAGAAAAAGGCTGGACCCGAGCACCGCGGCTCCGGGACCCTCCCGGGCTCTCCCCAAAACGAAGGGGGCAGCTGAGGGAGGAGACCATCCCCACAGACAGGGAACTCCCTCGGGAGGCGGCTGCATCTGCAGATGCTTCCAAAAAGGGCCGTGGCTGGATCTTGCCACCAGCTAAGGCACATGGCCACGGCAAAGGCGGGCTAGGCTGGGCCCAGCAAGGCTCACCGTTAGGCCTAGCCTTGAACAGAGGCACAGCTCAAGGCAGGCGACGTCGAACCGTGCGGCAGGAGGCAAGCTGCAGCGCCAAAATACTCCTGTGCCCTTAACTTCTGCAGTCCTGGGGCTGCTCTGAAGGGAAGGCATACATGGTGGCTGGAGAATCTGAGAGGCGTTTAGGTTGGAAAAGAGCCATCAGGTCCTCGAGCCCCACCACTAACCCAGCCCTGCCAAGCCCGGCACTAAACCGCGTCCCTCAGCGCCGCGTACACACGGCTTCGGAATACCCCCAGGGATGGGGGCTCCACCACCGCCCTGGGCAGCCTGTGCCGGCGCTTGGCAGCCCTTGCTGCGAGGAAACTGTTCCCAATATCTAATCTAAACCTCCCCTGGCGCAGCTTGAGGCTGTTTCCACTTGTCTTATCGCTTGTTATTGGGAGCAGAGACCAACCCCCCCCTCACTCCAGCCCCTCTCAGGCAGCTGCAGAGAGCGAGAAGGGCTCCCCTCAGCCCCCTCTTCTCCAGGCTAAACCCCCCCAGCCCCCTCAGCCGCCCCCCAGCACACTTGTGCTCCAGACCCTGCCCCAGCCCCGCTGCCCTTCTCTGGACACGCTCCAGGACCCCCATGTCCTTCTTGTCCCGAGGGGCCCAAACCTGAGCCCAGCACTCGAGGTGGGGCCTCCCCAGGGCCGAGCACAGGGGCCCCATCCCTGCCCGGCTCCTGCTGGCCACACCAGTGCTGACACAAGCCCGGGGGCTGGTGGCCTCCTTGGCCACCTGGGCACTGCTGGCTCATGCTCGGCTGGCTGTCGACCAAAGCGTGCTCCTACTCCCCATCCCTCCAAGGGACCCTGCATGCTCCACCCGGGCTGAACCGTCATCCTTCACCATCACATTCAGATACACGGTGAAACCCATGGGCCACGGCGACGGACATGAGAGGGCTGGAAACATCCTGAGGACTTGCAGGTGAAACAAAAATGCCCCTGTACACGTGGATTTACCCGACTTAAGAAGGCGCAGGAGGGGCCTGGCGGGTGCCACCGGCCGAGGTGCCCCCACGAAGCCGAGCGGCTGCCCCGAACCGCTCTCCGGTGGGATTTTAATAAGCACAGAGGCAAAGGGACCAACCTCACACCCTCCCCCAAGCCCTCGACAGGTCAGGGATGTCCTCGGCAGCGCCTTCCATGCTCCGCGCGAGGGAGAAACCACGAAAACCCCGATTTGGGAACGCGGCGAGCTGGGGGGGTGCGGAGAGAGTGGATGCGGGAAGGTCAGCTTGGCCACGGCTCCTCGAATACCCCGATCGTGGGGCACAACGGCGCTGGTTGCAGCCGAAGGGTGGCCGGCACAGCGAGAAGAGGAAGAGGAAGGCCACCTGCCCCTCTCCCGAGGTCAGCACCGCTCTGGTCTTGCCTCCTGCCGGCTGCCGGAGCTCCCAGCCCGCCCCGTCCAGCAGCGCGGTGGCACGCTCGCCCATGGGGCTTTGGCAGGACAGCCACCCCCTGCAGACCCTGGGGAGCCTCACGGAGAACCCGGGACACAGCCGGGGAACTCCCAGAGGAGACCCCTGGGCTGTGGATGCTTCCAGATGCCACGGCCCCTGCTGACAATCGGCACCGGGCAGCGATGGGGGCAGCCGCCCCGAGGCCGGCCGCTCACCGCCGGGAAGGTTGGGCCACGGTACGGAGCAGGAGCAACGGAGCCTCCCCGGTTTACGCCCGAGCTGACAATGCCGCGGGGGCCAAAGGGCCGAAACCCGACACAAGAGTTAAGGATCCGGATCAGGCCCAGCCCGCAGGGATAGGAAGGGATTGCCCTTCCGTTCCCACCCACTGCGGGGCCCGGACGCGCCCATGGCGAGGGCACGCGAAGCGCCCCGCGCCTCCCGCGTCCAGGGGCGGCGCCCACGGCTCAAGACACTGAAACCAGGTAAAATGGCCACAGCTTCTCTTAAAAATTCTGCCCGAGCCTCTCCTCTGCTAAGCGGCGGCTCTGGGGTGCGGTAAGTCCTCCAGCAGACCAAAAGCCCTCATTTCCTGATGCTCGACAGCCGACAAGAGCTCACTTGGGATGCGGGTCTGGGATCAGCCTGGATCGGGATGCGGGTCCAGGAGCGGTTTGGCTGGGTCGGGATGCGGGTCTGGGATCAGCCTGGATCGGGATGCGGGACCAGGAGCGGTTTGGCTGGGTCGGGATGCGGGTCTGGGATCAGCCTGGATCGGGATGCAGGACCAGGAGCGGTTTGGCTGGGTCGGGATGCGGGTCTGGGATCAGCCTGGATCGGGATGCGGGACCAGGAGCGGTTTGGCTGGGTCGGGATGCGGCTCCGGGATCAGCCTGGATCGGGATGCGGGTCCAGGAGCGGTTTGGCTGGGTCGGGATGCGGGTCTGGGATCAGCCTGGATCGGGATGCGGGTCCAGGAGCGGTTTGGCTGGGTCGGGATGCGGCTCCGGGATCAGCCTGGATCGGGATGCAGGACCAGGAGCGGTTTGGCTGGGTCAGGATGCGGGTCTGGGATCAGCCTGGATCGGGATGCGGGTCCAGGAGTGGTTTGGCTGGGTCGGGATGCGGGTCCGGGATCAGCCTGGGTCAGGATGCGGGTTCAGGAGCGGTTTGGCTGGGTCGGGATGCGGCTCCGGGATCAGCCTGGATCGGGATGCGGGTCCAGGAGCGGTTTGGCTGGGTCGGGATGCGGGTCTGGGATCAGCCTGGATCGGGATGCGGGTCCAGGAGCGGTTTGGCTGGGTCGGGATGCGGCTCCGGGATCAGCCTGGATCGGGATGCGGGACCAGGAGCGGTTTGGCTGGGTCGGGATGCGGCTCCGGGATCAGCCTGGATCGGGATGCGGGTCCAGGAGCGGTTTGGCTGGGTCGGGATGCAGCTCCGGGATCAGCCTGGATCGGGATGCAGGACCAGGAGCGGTTTGGCTGGGTCAGGATGCGGGTCCGGGATCAGCCTGGATCGGGATGCGGGACCAGGAGCGGTTTGGCTGGGTCGGGATGCGGGTCTGGGATCAGCCTGGATCGGGATGCGGGTCCAGGAGCGGTTTGGCTGGGTCGGGATGCGGGTCTGGGATCAGCCTGGATCGGGATGCGGGTCCAGGAGTGGTTTGGCTGGGTCAGGATGCGGGTCTGGGATCAGCCTGGGTCAGGATGCGGGACCAGGAGCGGTTTGGCTGGGTCGGGATGCGGGTCTGGGATCAGCCTGGATCGGGATGCGGGACCAGGAGCGGTTTGGCTGGGTCGGGATGCGGCTCCGGGATCAGCCTGGATCGGGATGCAGGACCAGGAGCGGTTTGGCTGGGTCAGGATGCGGGTCCGGGATCAGCCTGGATCGGGATGCAGGTCCAGGAGCGGTTTGGCTGGGTCGGGATGCGGGTCCGGGATCAGCCTGGGTCAGGATGCGGGTTCAGGAGCGGTTTGGCTGGGTCGGGATGCGGCTCCGGGATCAGCCTGGATCGGGATGCGGGTCCAGGAGCGGTTTGGCTGGGTCGGGATGCGGCTCCGGGATCAGCCTGGATCGGGATGCGGGTCCAGGAGCGGTTTGGCTGGGTCGGGATGCGGGTCTGGGATCAGCCTGGATCGGGATGCGGGTCCAGGAGTGGTTTGGCTGGGTCAGGATGCGGGTCTGGGATCAGCCTGGATCAGGATGCGGGACCAGGAGCGGTTTGGCTGGGTCGGGATGCGGGTCTGGGATCAGCCTGGATCGGGATGCGGGTCCAGGAGCGGTTTGGCTGGGTCGGGATGCGGCTCCGGGATCAGCCTGGATCGGGATGCAGGACCAGGAGCGGTTTGGCTGGGTCAGGATGCGGGTCCGGGATCAGCCTGGATCGGGATGCGGGTCCAGGAGCGGTTTGGCTGGGTCGGGATGCGGGTCTGGGATCAGCCTGGATCGGGATGCGGGACCAGGAGCGGTTTGGCTGGGTCGGGATGCGGGTCTGGGATCAGCCTGGATCGGGATGCGGGACCAGGAGCGGTTTGGCTGGGTCGGGATGCGGCTCCGGGATCAGCCTGGATCGGGATGCGGGTCCAGGAGCGGTTTGGCTGGGTCGGGATGCGGCTCCGGGATCAGCCTGGATCGGGATGCGGGTCCAGGAGCGGTTTGGCTGGGTCGGGATGCGGGTCTGGGATCAGCCTGGATCGGGATGCGGGTCCAGGAGTGGTTTGGCTGGGTCAGGATGCGGGTCTGGGATCAGCCTGGATCAGGATGCGGGACCAGGAGCGGTTTGGCTGGGTCGGGATGCGGGTCTGGGATCAGCCTGGATCGGGATGCGGGTCCAGGAGCGGTTTGGCTGGGTCGGGATGCGGGTCTGGGATCAGCCTGGATCGGGATGCGGGTCCAGGAGTGGTTTGGCTGGGTCGGGATGCGGGTCTGGGATCAGCCTGGATCGGGATGCGGGTCCAGGAGCGGTTTGGCTGGGTCGGGATGCGGCTCCGGGATCAGCCTGGATCGGGATGCAGGACCAGGAGCGGTTTGGCTGGGTCAGGATGCGGGTCCGGGATCAGCCTGGATCAGGATGCAGGTCCAGGAGTGGTTTGGCTGGGTCGGGATGCGGGTCTGGGATCAGCCTGGGTCAGGATGCGGGTTCAGGAACGGTTTGGCTGGGTCGGGATGCGGCTCCGGGATCAGCCTGGATCGGGATGCGGGTCCAGGAGCGGTTTGGCTGGGTCGGGATGCGGCTCCGGGATCAGCCTGGATCGGGATGCGGGACCAGGAGCGGTTTGGCTGGGTCGGGATGCGGCTCCGGGATCAGCCTGGATCGGGATGCAGGACCAGGAGCGGTTTGGCTGGGTCGGGATGCGGGTCTGGGATCAGCCTGGATCGGGATGCGGGTCCAGGAGCGGTTTGGCTGGGTCGGGATGCGGGTCCGGGATCAGCCTGGATCGGGATGCAGGACCAGGAGCGGTTTGGCTGGGTCGGGATGCGGCTCCGGGATCAGCCTGGATCGGGATGCGGGTCCAGGAGCGGTTTGGCTGGGTCGGGATGCGGCTCCGGGATCAGCCTGGATCGGGATGCGGGTTCAGGAGCGGTTTGGCTGGGTCGGGATGCGGCTCCGGGATCAGCCTGGATCGGGATGCGGGTCCAGGAGCGGTTTGGCTGGGTCGGGATGCGGGTCTGGGATCAGCCTGGATCGGGATGCGGGTCCAGGAGCGGTTTGGCTGGGTCGGGATGCGGGTCTGGGATCAGCCTGGATCGGGATGCGGGACCAGGAGCGGTTTGGCTGGGTCGGGATGCGGCTCCGGGATCAGCCTGGATCGGGATGCGGGTCCAGGAGCGGTTTGGCTGGGTCGGGATGCGGCTCCGGGATCAGCCTGGATCGGGATGCGGGTCCAGGAGCGGTTTGGCTGGGTTGGGATGCGGGTCTGGGATCAGCCTGGATCGGGATGCGGGTCCAGGAGCGGTTTGCCCGTTAGCACCGGCCGCAGCGAGAGCCCCCGGCCGAGCTGCCCGACCGCAGCGCGCTCAGGTTTCCACCCCGGGACTCCCAGCGCCGGCGCCGGCGCGGGGCGAGAGGGCCCCGGCGTCCCTGCGTGCCCTTCGCCATCCTTCGGCCGGAGCCGCCGCTCGAGGCGGGCGCTCAGGAATGAACTTATCGCTTCAATCGCGGCGGCGGCTTCGTTGCATCCGGAGCCGTGGCAGCAAAGGGCTGGAAGGGCAGGGGCTGAGGGTGGAACGGCCCGTCTGCGCCACCGGGGCGGGCTCGGCTGACGCCGAACACAGATATAGTCACCATGGGGGGCCCTGTCTCCCGCAGGATCGCGGAATCACTGGGCTTGGAAGAGACCCGTCAGGTCCTCGGGCCCCACCGCTAAGCCAGCCCTGCCAAGCCCGGCACTAAACCGCGTCCCTCAGCGCCGCGTCCGCACGGCTTCGGAATACCCCCAGGGATGGGGGCTCCACCGCTGCCCTGGGCAGCCTGTGCCGGCGCTTGGCAGCCCTTGCCGTGAGGAAACCGTTCCCAATTTTCTCCCGATGCCAGCTCCCAAGCACAATCCCTCTGCAGGGAGCGGCAGGAGGCTCAGCAGCCCGGCCCCGGCGGGCAGGAGCCGGCGTGGGATCGATGCCTCTCGCCGGTGCCGCCGGGAGAGGGGCTCGTCGCGAGAGCGGGCTCGGTTGGCGCCGGCCTTGCGGGAGGAGGGGAAGCAGCAAAGAGTCGATATCCTAAATTTAGACGTCTTTGCATCGCGCAGCGAGTTTCAAGGTGGCTGAAAAACACTGCGCCGGGGCTGCCGCGGTCTCCCTCACGTTCCCCCACCCCGTGACAGTCCTCGGCACAGGGAGCCCTCCCTGGGGGGCGGCAGCCGGTTTCGGAGCTTACCATGAGCCGAGACTGGCGTTTTATGGGAAACGCTCTAAAAAATTCATCACCAGTACCGACAAAAGGGTGTGGGGTGCCGGTCCGGCAGGTGCCGGCCAGAGAATTCACCGCGACGGCAAGGACGGGGCCTCGACGTTAAGGAGCTCCGGGGTTGGGGACCGGACCCGGACGCGCCTCGAGAAAAGGCGGGTTAAGTAGTTCAAGAAAAAAAACTACAGTAAAAACCCGGCTCCCCCACGTAACCGTGCTCAAACGGCTGCCTTTCGCTACCGGGTCGGCGACCGACCGTGCCGGGAAGGGCCCGAGCGCTCCCCAACAGCGCGGCGCTGCGCCCACCCCCGCCTCGGGGCGGGGAACGGGATTTTTAAAGTAAAAACACCAGAATCTGGTCAAAGTCGTTATAATGCGGCGCCGGTCCCTGCCGGGCTGTACCGCGCTCGCTCACCCCAGCCCTTCTGGCAGCGGCTGTGCCCCTGTGCCGTACGGCGCCCGACGGCGCGGCAGCTCGGCGCGTGGGGCCGCGGGCGGTACAGGTGGTACAGGCAGGTACAGGCAGCACAAGCAGGTACAGGCACTACAGGCAGCACAGGCAGCACGGGCGGTACAGGCAGCACGGGTGGTACAGGCACTACAGGCAGCACAGGCAGCACGGGCGGTACAGGCAGCACGGGTGGTACAGGCACTACAGGCAGCACGGGCAGCATGGGTGGTACAGGCAGTGCAGGCAGGTACAGGCAGCACAGGCGGTACAGGCAGCACGGGCGGGTACAGGCAGCACGGGCAGGTACAGGCAGCACGGGCAGGTACAGGCAGTGCAGGCAGGTACAGGCAGCACAGGCAGGTACAGGCAGCACGGGCAGGTACAGGCAGTACAGGCAGCACAGGCGGTACAGGCAGCACGGGCGGGTACAGGCAGCACAAGCAGGTACAGGCAGCATGGGCGGTACAGGCAGCACGGGCGGTACAGGCAGCACGGGCGGGTACAGGCAGCACAAGCAGGTACAGGCAGCACGGGCGGGTACAGGCAGCACAAGCAGGTACAGGCAGCACAAGCAGGTACAGGCAGCACGGGCGGGTACAGGCAGCACGGGCAGTACAGGCAGCACGGGCGGGTACAGGCAGCACAAGCAGGTACAGGCAGCACGGGCGGTACAGGCAGCACGGGCGGGTACAGGCAGCACGGGCGGGTACAGGCAGCACAAGCAGGTACAGGCAGCACGGGCAGTACAGGCAGCACGGGCGGGTACAGGCAGCACAAGCAGGTACAGGCAGCACGGGCAGTACAGGCAGCACGGTGGGTACAGGCAGCACAGGCGGTACAGGCAGCACGGGCGGGTACAGGCAGCACAAGCAGGTACAGGCAGCACGGGTGGTACAGGCAGCACCACCAGTCGCCCGTCCCTCCTCGCAGACCCCCGCTGTACCCTGGCGCATCACCACGTCGTCCGCAGAGGCCGGGGGCAGCACCCGGGCCGACCCCTACCCCACACCCCGCCCGCCGTGGGGCGCCTCGCTGCCCCACACCTCACCCGCGTGAGCCCCTCACCGGCGGGACCCCCGGCACCGGGGCGGGACCCCCCTCTGCAGCAGGCCTTGCAGGTGGCTGGGTACCCCCCGAACCCCCCCAAAGGTGGGGCACAGGGAACCCCTCGGCGCGCTGCCCACGGGGTGTCCCCGGCCGCGAAGCCCCCTCCCCTCACCGCTGTGCCCCTTCGAGCCCCCCACCCCGCTGACACTCAGCTCCCACGGCCCCCGGCGTCCCACCCGTGGGTGTCCTGCTGATGCACCCGTCCCCTGATACCCCCCAACCCGCTGCCCCGCCCCTCACACCCCCACTCGCACCCACACCCCCTCGTGTTCCCCCTGACACACCCCACAAACACCCACACACCCCCTCACCCCCCACCCCCCCCGCGTGCACCCTCGCACCCCATCCCTCTCACACCCCACCCCAGCACACCCCGACCCCCATCACACTCACCCTCACGCCCCCACTCGAGCGCACCCGCTCACCCGTACGTACCATCGCCCTCACGCCCCCTACCCCCAAACACCCCCACTCACCCTCACACCCCCTGCTCACACTCACACCCCCACACTCACACCCCCTGCTCACACTCACACCCCCACACTCACACCCCCTGCTCACACTCACACCCCCCACACTCACACCCCCGCTCACACTCACACCCCCACACTCACACCCCCTGCTCACACTCACACCCCCACACTCACACCCCCTGCTCACACTCACACCCCCCACACTCACACCCCCTGCTCACACTCACACCCCCTGCTCACACTCACACCCCCGCTCACACTCACACCCCCACACTCACACCCCCTGCTCACACTCACACCCCCACACTCACACCCCCTGCTCACACTCACACCCCCACTCACACCCCCACTCACACTCACCCACCCACCCCCACTCACACCCCCATTTTCATATCCCCGCCCCACTCACACCCTCCACTCACACCCCCGCCCCCCTCAGACCCCCTCACACTCACACCCACTCACACCCACTCACACACCCCCACTCACACCAACTCACACACACCCCCTCACACCCGCTCACACCCGCACACACTCACACCCGCTCACACTCACACACACCCACTCACACTCACACCCACTCACACTCACTCACACACACCCACTCACACCAACTCACACACACCCACTCACACCCGCTCACACCCGCACACACTCACACCCGCTCACACTCACACACACCCACTCACACTCACACCCACTCACACACACTCACACACACCCACTCACACCCGCTCACACTCACACTCACACCCACTCACACCCACTCACACCCACTCACACACACCCGCTCACACTCTCACACCCACTCACACCCTCTGCTCACACTCACACCCCCTGCTCCCACTCACACCCCCACTCACAGCCCCTCCCCCACTCACACCCCCTCCCCCAATTCAACCCCTCCCCCTTCCCATCCCCGCCCCCTCCCCCCAGGCCTCCACTCCCCCTCCCCACCCCCACTCCCGCGCTCCCTCCCTCCCCCTCCCCCCCGCGCCGCCCCCTCACCGGCCGGGCCGGGCCGCTGGCGGTGCGGGTGGCGGCGGCGGCGGCGGTGCCCGCGGCGCTGCGGGGCGCCGGTGCCGGTGCGGGGTGCCGAGGCCGCCCGGCCGATCGGCGCGGCCCGGCGGAGCGGGCGGGGCGGGGCGGGGCGCTGCCTCCCCTCGGCCGGGGGTGACAAGATGGCGGCGGCGGCGCCCTCCGGCCGCGCCGGCACCGGCAGCGCCTCCGCCGGGCCGACAGGGGGCGCCAGAGCCACGGCGCGCCGCCACGGCGCGGGACAGAGCGGCGCCCCCGCCCCGCCGGCACCGCGCCTGCGCGGGGGGTGGGCGGCGGCGCCGGGGCGCCCGGGACGGCACCAGGGGCGCCAGGGGCTCCCGGGGCACCGGTGACACCAGGGACACCAGTGACACCCGGGGCACCAGTGACACCAGTGACACCAGTGACTGCAGTGACACCAGGGGCACCCGGGGCACCAGTGGCACCAGTGACACCAGTGAAACCAGGGGCACCCGGGGCACCAGTGACACCAGGGACACCAGTGACACCAGTGACACCAGGGGCACCAGTGACACCAGTGACACCAGGGGCGCCAGTGACACCAGTGACACCAGGGGCACCCGGGGCACCAGTGACACCAGTGACTGCAGTGACACCAGGGGCACCCGGGGCACCAGTGACACCAGTGACACCAGTGACTGCAGTGACACCAGTGACACCAGGGGCACCCGGGGCACCCGGGGCACCAGTGACACCAGTGACACCAGTGACACCAGGGGCACCCGGGGCACCAGTGACACCAGTGACACCAGGGGCACCAGGGACACCCAGGGCACCAGTGACACCAGTGACACGAGGGGCACCAGGGACACCAGGGGCACCCAGGGCACCAGTGACACCAGGGGCACCAGTGACACCAGGGGCACCAGTGACTGCAGTGACTGCAGTGACACCAGTGACACCAGGGGCACCCGGGGCACCAGTGACACCAGTGACACCAGGGGCGCCAGGGGCACCCGGGGCACCAGTGACACCAGTGACTGCAGTGACACCAGTGACACCAGTGACTGCAGTGACACCAGTGACACCAGTGACTCCAGTGACACCAGGGGCACCAGTGACACCAGGGGCACCCGGGGCACCAGTGACACCAGTGACTGCAGTGACACCAGTGACTCCAGTGACACCAGTGACACCAGTGACTGCAGTGACAGCAGTGACACCAGTAACACCAGTGACTCCAGTGACTCCAGTGACACCAGGGGCACCAGTGACACCAGTGACACCAGGGGCACCAGGGGCGCCAGGGACACCCGGGGCACCAGTGACACCAGTGACACCAGTGACTCCAGTGACACCAGTGACTGCAGTGACTACAGTGACACCAGTGACACCAGTGACACCAGTGACTCCAGTGACACCAGTGACACCAGGGGCTCCCGGGGCACCAGTGACACCAGTGACTGCAGTGACACCAGTGACTCCAGTGACTCCAGTGACACCAGTGACACCAGTGACACCAGGTGCACCAGTGACACCAGTGACACCAGTGACACCAGGGGCACCCGGGGCACCAGTGACACCAGTGACTGCAGTGACACCAGTGACTCCAGTGACACCAGTGACACCAGTGACTGCAGTGACAGCAGTGACACCAGTAACACCAGTGACTCCAGTGACTCCAGTGACACCAGGGGCACCAGTGACACCAGTGACACCAGGGGCACCAGGGGCACCAGTGACACCAGTGACACCAGGGGCACCAGGGACACCAGGGGCACCAGTGACACCAGTGGCACCAGTGACTCCAGTGACACCAGTGACACCAGGGGCACCAGTGACACCAGGGGCACCCGGGGCACCAGTGACACCAGTGACTGCAGTGACACCAGTGACACCAGTGACACCAGTGACTCCAGTGACACCAGTGACACCAGGGGCGCCAGGGGCACCAGTGACACCAGTGAAACCAGTGACACCAGGGGCACCAGGGGCACCCGGGGCACCAGTGACACCAGTGACACCAGTGACACCAGGGGCACCAGTGACACCAGTGACACCAGGGGCGCCAGGGGCACCCGGGGCACCAGTGACACCAGTGACACCAGTGACACCAGTGACTGCAGTGACACCAGTGACACCAGTGACACCAGTGAGTCCAGTGACACCAGTGACACCAGGGGCACCCAGGGCACCAGTGACACCAGGGACACCAGGGGCACCCAGGGCACCAGGGGCACCAGTGACACCAGTGACACCAGGGGCACCAGGGACACCAGGGGCACCCAGGGCACCAGGGGCACCAGTGACACCAGGGGCACCAGTGACACCAGTGACACCATGGTCACCAGTGACACCAGGGGGCACCAGGGGCACCAGTGACACCCGGGGCACCAGTGACACCAGTGACACCAGGGGCACCAGTGACACCAGGGGCACCAGTGACACCAGTGTCACCAGGGGCACCAGGGGCACCAGTGACACCAGTGTCACCAGGGGCACCAGGGGCACCAGTGACACCAGGGGCACCAGGGGCACACGGACACCCGGGGCACCAGTGGTACCAGTGACACCAGGGGCACCAGGGGCACCAGGGGCACCAGTGGTACCAGGGGTACCAGGGACACCAGGGGCACCAGGGGCACCCGTGACACCAGTGACACCAGTGACACCAGTGACACCAGTGACACCAGGGGCACCAGGGGCACCCGGACACCCGGGGCACCAGTGACACCAGTTGCGCCAGTGCTGCCAGTGACAGATGTGACGCCAGTGCTGTCGGTGCTGACAGTGACACCACTGCCATCAGAGCCACCAGTGGCACCAGTGACACCAGTGCTGCCGGTGGCACTAGTGCTGTCAGTGAACCAGTGCCAGTAGTGCTGCAGTGACACCAGTGACACCAGTGCTCCCAGGTATGGGACCCACGGTCCCAGTGCTCCCAGTGCTTCTGGGGCTGGAACCAGTGCTCCCACTGCTCCCAGTCCTCCCAGGTCTGATACTAGTGCTTTCAGTGCTCCAAGTTCTCCCAGGTCTAGGACCAGCGCTCCCAGTGCTCCTGGGTCTGGGAACAGCGCTCCCAGTGCTCCCAGTTCTGGGACCAGCATTCCCAGTGCTCCTGGGTCTGGGAACAGCGCTCCCAGTGCTCCCAGTTCTGGGACCAGCATTCCCAGTGCTCCTGGGTCTGGGAACAGCGCTCCCAGTGCTCCCAGTTCTGGGACCAGCGCTCCCAGTGCTCCTGGGTCTGGGAACAGCGCTCCCAGTGCTCCCAGTTCTGGGACCAGCATTCCCAGTGCTCCTGGGTCTGGGAACAGCGCTCCCAGTGCTCCCAGTTCTGGGACCAGCATTCCCAGTGCTCCTGGGTCTGGGAACAGCGCTCCCAGTGCTCCCAGGCCTAGGAAAAGTGTGACCAGCACTTCCAGCACTCCCAGTGTTCCCACTGCTCCCATCATGGCCCCTCCCAGGACCAGTGCTCCCACACTGGAGGACACCTGCCTCCAGTACTCCCAGCGCAGCCTCAGACCAGTGTTCCAGGGGTCCCCATCCTCACCCCCACCTCCCCTTCCCCATCTCTGAGTCCCTGCACCCCTGTCCCCAGCCTGTCCCCATGTCCCCACCCCTGTCCCCATGTCCCCCTCCCTGCCCCCATGTCCCCATCCCCGTCCCTGCCCCCATGTCCCCATCCCCGTCCCTGTCCCCATGTCCCCACCCTGTCCCCATGTCCCCCATCCCTGTCCTCATGTCCCCATCCCCACCCCTGTCCCCATGTCCCCCTCCCTGCCCCCATGTCCCCACCCTGTCCCCATGTCCCCCATCCCTGTTCCCATGTCCCCATCCCCACCCCTGTCCCCATGTCCCCCTCCCTGCCCCCATGCCCCTGTCCCCATGTCCCTGCCCCCCTCCCTGTCCCAGCCCCATGCTAAGGGGGGCTGGTGGCATCTGGGGACCCTCCTGGCAGCGAAGCACACGAGGTGGGGGCCCGTCCCCGGCGGCGTGGGGACACGGCGACGCCCGCGGAGCCGTGGGGCAGCACCGGCACTCGACGGCCCCAGGGTGGGCGCCCCGTGTTGGCACCGCTACCGAGGGCACCCCATGGCAGGGCACCCCCCCAGCAGGGGCACCCCCCGGTCTGGGACCCCCCCCGCAGGCACTGGCACCCTCCCCTGTAGCACCCCACTTGCCAGGACCCCTCCCCACGCACTGTCCCCCACCTCCAGCACCAGGGCGTCCCCCATCTGCACTGGGAACCCCCCCAGTGGGGACCCCCCCAAACTGAGATCCCCCCAGGAACTGGGACCCCCCACTATGAGACACCCCCCCAGCACTGAGACCACTCTCAGGCACTGGGAACCCCCGCAATGGGGACCCCCCCCAAAACTGAGACACCCCAGCAACTTGGAACTCCCCCCAGTGGGGACCCCCCCAGCACTGAAGGTCCCCTCTCAGGCACTGGGAACACCCCCAGACACAGAGGACCCCCCCTCTTTGTGCCACCCACCATCCCTGGCCCCTCCCACAGGGCTCTGGGACCCCCTTGGGCCCCTCCTGCCCCACTCTGCAGCACCCCGGGGTGCCCGGAGTGGGTGGGGGGGCCCCGATGACCCCACTGAGCCCCCACAGCACAGGGGGCTGTGGGGAGAGCGCCCCCAGGCCCAAAGGGGGGGGGGGCAGGAGGCCACGGTGGGGGCAGAGTGTACCCCAAAAGGGGTCCCAGCGGGGGGACGGGGGGTTACCAGCACAACCCCACTGCGGGGGGGGGGCTCTGGATCTGTCCCCCCTTGGGGTCAGCGTCCGGCCCCTTTGATCCCCGAGGCGCGGCGCCGGCGAACAAAGGCGCATTGAGCCCCGGGCGAAGGGCCCTGGTCTGCCCGGGGGGGCCGGGGGCAGCCGTGTCCCCCCCTGCGGCACCGGGCGCCTGCTCCGCCAGCGCCCCGGCACCCGCCGTGGCCTGGGCCTGGTGGCACCCGTGCAGCCGGGCCTGGCACTGGGAGCCCACCGCCCTCGGGGGGCTGGGGGGGCTGGTCCCGGGCATCCGGGCGGGTGGGCTCTGCCGGCTCACCGGGGCTCTGCCGGCTCACTGGGGCTGTCCTGGCTCACCGGGGCCATGATGGTTCACTGGGGCTGTGTCGGCTCACCGGGGCTGTCCCGCCTCACCGGGAATGTCCTGGCTCACCGGGGCTCTGCCGGCTCACCGGGTATCATGGCTCGCTGGGGTCATACTGGTTTACTGGGGTGGTACCAGCTCAGCGGGGCCACACCGGCTCGCGGGCCCGTGCCGGCTCACCGGGGTTGGACCGGCTCCTTGGGGCCATTTTGGCTCACCAGGGTTTTACCGGCTCGCAGGGGCTGTGCCGCCTTGCCGGGACTGTGCCAGCTCACCAGGACCATACCAGCTCCCTGGGACCACACTGGCTCACCGTCACCGTACCGGCTCACCGGGGCCCTGTGCTGGCGTGAGGAGGCTGGTGCCAGGTTTGGGGGTGCAGGAGAGACCCCCGCGCGCGGGCAGCTCATCCCATGGGGCCGCGGGGCCGGTGCCAGGGATGGGCGATGCCGGACGGGCAGGACGCGGCCACGCGCCCGGATTGTTCCGGCCCTCGGTGGCGGCGGCACGGAGCCGGGATAAAGGCGCATTGTGCCGGCGGCAGCTGGGGCGCTGCCGTACCAGGGTGCCCCAACAAATGGGCCGGGGCCAGAGGGACCGCGTGGCCCCCGTGGCTGGCAGCACCCCAGCTCCCGCCGCCGCCCCGGTGCTGCCAGCCGGCGCCTCGGTGGGACGGGGAAAGGGCCGGGAGCCCCCAGCCCCGGTGGGACCCCGTTTGCCCCCCTCGGCCCCGCGCGCAACCGGAGCCGGGCGCTCGCCCCCCCCCCGGCCCCCCGCCCCGGAATCCGGGGAACAAAGCGGCATTGAGCTGCCCTGGCCATAAAGGGCCCCTTGTTCGGGCTGCCGGGGGGGTGCGGGGCAGGGCCGGGACCCCCCGGCACCACCCCAAACCCATGGCCCGAAGGGAGCTGCGGGGGGGAGTCGGGGTGCCCTGGGAAAGGGGGTGCTGCCTGCCTGCCCTGTGCCCACAGCATGGGGTGCCCAACACCCCCAGCACCCAAAGCATCCCCAGCACCCCCAGCATCCCCAGTGCCCCCACCATGCCCAGCACCCCCAGCACAGGGTGCCCAGCACCCCCAGCACCCCAAGCGCCCCCAGCACAGGGTGCCCAGCACCCCCAGCACCCCCAGCATCCCCAGTGCCCCCACCATGCCCAGCACTCCCAGCACCAGGTGCCCAGCACCCCCAGCACCCCCAGCACCCCCAGCACAGGGTGCTCAGCACCCCACAGCCATGCTCAGCACCCCCAGCACCCCCAGCACAGGGTGCCCAGCACCCCCAGCACCCCAAGCGCCCCCAGCACAGGGTGCCCAGCATCCCCAGCACCCCCAGCACCCCCAGCACAGGGTGCCCAGCACCCCCAGCACCCCAAGCGCCCCCAGCACAGGGTGCCCAGCATCCCCAGCACCCCCAGCATCCCCAGTGCCCCCACCATGCCCAGCACCCCCAGCACAGGGTGCCCAGCACCCAGCACCGGCCACCGGCCCCGCTGTGGTCCCCACGGTGCTGGATCTGGGGGTCCCACAATGGGTGCTGGGGGTCCCAGCCATAACTCTGGGCCTGGGGGTCCCCAAAGTGGTGCTGGGGGGGTCCCGGCCATGGCTCTGGGGGTCCTGAAAGACGTTCTGGAGGGTCCCAGCTTTGTTCTGGGTCTGGGGTCCCAGAAGTGGTAGTGGGGGTCCCAGCTGGGGCTACAGATTTGGGGGGGTCCCCAGAGCTGTGCCACAGTCCCCAGGGATGGTGCTGGGCCTAGGGGTCCCCGAAATGATGCTGGGGGTCCTGGCTGTGGTTCTGAGGTCCCCAGAGTGCTGCTGGTGGCCTCAGCTGTTGCTCTGGGTTTGGGGGTCCCCAGAGCTGTGCTGGGAGGTCCCAGCCGTGGCTCTGGACCTGAGGGTCCCCAAAATGATGCTGGCGGTCCTGGCCATGGCTCTGGGGTCCCCAAAGTGGTGCTGAGGGTCCCCCCCCCAGGGCTCTGGGGTTGGGGGGTGTGTCCCCCAGAGTTGTGCTGTGGGACCAGCTGCAGTGCTGGGCCCAGGGGTTCCCACAGTGGGCCTGGGGGTCCCAGCTGGGCCTCTGGGTTTGGGGGACCCCCAGACTTTTGCTGGGGGTCCTGGCCATGGCTGTGAACCTGGGGGCCCCAAAGTGGTGCTGGGAGTCCAGGCCATGGCTCTGGGTTCCCCAAAATGGTGCTGGGGTTTCTGGCTGGGGCCCTGGGTTTGGGGGTCCCCAGAGCTGTGCTGTGGGACCCAGCCACGGTGCTGGGCCTGGGGGTCCCCAAAACGGTGCTGGGGGTCCTGGTCTTGTCTCTGGGGTCCCCGAAGTGCTGCGGAGTGTCCTGGCCGTGGCACTGGGGTCCCCACAGTGGTGCTGGGGGGCTGGGTTTGGGGGTCCCAGCAGCAGCGTGGGCTTGGCGTGCTGGTACCCGGTGTCGGTACTAGGGCCCGGTGCCAGTGCGGAGCCGCAGTGCCGGTGCCCGGTGTCGGTACCGGGGCCCGAGGCCGGTGCCGGTGCCAGTGTGGAGCCGCAGTGCCGGTGCCCGGTGTCGGTACCGGGGCCCGGTGCCGGTGCCGGTGCCGGTGCGGAGCCGCAGTGCCGGAGCCCGGTGTCGGTACCGGGGCCCGGTGCCGGTGCCGGTGCCGGTGCGGAGCCGCAGTGCGGGAGCCCGGTGTCGGTACCGGGGCCCGAGGCCGGTGCCGGTGCCGGTGCGGAGCCGCAGTGCCGGAGCCCGGTGTCGGTACCGGGGCCCGGTGCCGGTGCCGGTGCCGGTGCGGAGCCGCAGTGCCGGAGCCCGGTGTCGGTACCGGGGCCCGGTGCCGGTGCCGGTGCCGGTGCCGGTGCGGAGCCGCAGTGCCGGTGCCCGGTGTCGGTACCGGGGCCCGGTGCCGGTGCCGGTGCCGGTGCGGAGCCGCAGTGCCGGTGCCGGTGCGGCGGATTGGCTGGCCCGGTGCCACCTGGCTCCTCCCCAGCCCCATGCGGCTATAACGGCCCCGGGCGGCGCCGGTGCCGCTCCCGCAGCGCCGCCAGCCCCGGAGCCGCAGGCATGGCCGAGCCCCGCAGGTGAGCCCGGCGACAGCGGGGGACCCCCGGGGACCCCCGCTCTGCTGCCCCCGGCCCGGGGGGCGCGGAGGGACGGGGGCACCGGGACCCCAACGCTGCCCGCTGCAGCTCCCAGGGGCCGTGGGGGAGCCTGGGGTGTCTCCCAGCACCACTGGGGGGTCCTGGGGGGCATCTCCCGGCAGCACCGGGGGGTCCTGGGGGGCATCTCCTGGCATTACCGGGGGGTCCTGGGGGGCATCTCCCAGCAGCACCGAGGGGTCCCAGGGCATCTCCCGGCAGCACCGGGGGGTCCTGGGGGGCATCTCCCGGCAGTACCGGGGGGTCCTGGGGGGCATCTCCCGGCAGTACCGGGGGGTCCTGGGGGGCATCTCCCAGCAGCACCGAGGGGTCCCAGGGCATCTCCCGGCAGCACTGGGGGGTCTGGGAGCATCTCTGGAACGCACCTGACCCCCTGGCATGTGCCAGTCCCGCCTCCCCCCCCCCGGTGCCGCCCCGTACCCCAAAGCCGGGCTGCCCTGCAGCTCCCCGGCTGCTTGCGGGGTCCCCGGCTCCGCCGCAGGCACGGCCAAGGCCGGGGCACGGGGCCGGGGTCTGCGGCACGGGGTGCTCCGTGGAGGGGACACCCCATGCCGGGTCCCTGCCAGCCGGGCAGCCCTGCCCGGAGCTGGGGTGACGCCAGCCTGGTGCCGGGGTCCCGCAGGAGCCAGGGAGGGGCCCTCAGGACGGGGCTGGGGGCTCGGGGGTGCCCCTGGGGGAGGGTGTCTGTGGGGGGAACCGGGAGCACTGAGGGGTGCTACGGCGGTTCAGGGGTCCCCAAATGCTGTGTCTCCTCCGCAGGGCCCCGGCGCTGGCTGCGGCCGTCCTCCTGGTCCTGGCCACCGTGATGGCCGATGGTAAGGGGGCCGGGGGGTCGTGGGGAGAGGGCTGGGGGCACTCTGGGTGCCCAGGGCAAGGATCCCAGTGTGTGCTCCCCCCCCCACCCCACCCAGCAGATCGGGGGGATGCTTATCTGGCTGAAGGGAGGGTGTTTGGGCTGTGTTCGCCCCAGGGGGCTCCTGGGGACCCCCACCCTGGTCCCCAATGCCCCGGGGCCGCGGTGTCCTCCCCGGCCCATGTCTGCCCCCCCCACCGTGTCCCCACAGAGCCCACGAGCACCCTGGACGTGGCCCTCTCTGCAGAAGGACAGACGCCAGGTAGGGGGGGGCTGGGGCTGGGCCAGCGCCACGGGGGGACCCTGCCCCACGCAGCCCCCCAGCATCGCCCGGCTGGGAGCTGGGCCCTGCCTGCTCCGTGCCTCAGTTTCCCTCCCAGCCAAGGCCTGGAGGGGGCCGGCAGTGGGGGGGGTGCAGGTGCCCCGGGGCTCACGTCCCCTCCTGCGTCTCTTCCAGAGCCTGTCAGCCCCGCCAAGCTGGAGGCCTCCGGAGAGAGTGAGCGCCGGCGAGGGGCCGCGGGACCCCCATGGGGAGACAGCCCTCGGCAAGCAGCCGGGGCCCGCGGGGGGCGAGGGGTGGCCGGACCCGCGGCTGGAGCACAGCCGGGGGGTGGGACCCCGGGGTCTCTGCCCCCCGGCTCCCCCTGACACCCCTCCTCTCCCCCAGGTGATCTCACCACGTCGGCACAGCGCCTGGGCAAAGGTAGGGCTGGGCTCGGGACCAGCCGGCACAGAGCTGTGCCATGAGGGCATGGACCCTGCCCAGCAGGCACAGACCCCCTGCCCTGTGCGCAGGGACCCTCCGACACGGGCACAGACCCCCTGCCCTGTGCGCAGGGACCCTCCGACACGGGCACAGACCCCCTGCCCTGTGTGCAGGGACCCTCCCACGTGGGCACAGACCCCCTGCCCTGTGTGCAGGGACCCTCCCACATGGGCACAGACCCCCTGCCCTGTGCCCAGGGACCCTCCCATGTGGGCACAGACCCCCTGCCCTGTGCCCAGGGACCCTCCCACGTGGGCACAGACCCCCTGCCCTGTGTGCAGGGACCCTCCAACATGGGCACAAACCCCCTGCCCTGTGTGCAGGGACCCCCCCACGTGGGCACAGACCCCCTGCCCTGTGTGCAGTGACCCTCCGACACGGGCACAGACCCCCTGCCCTGTGTGCAGGGACCCTCCAACGTGGGCACAGACCCCCTGCCCTGTGTGCAGGGACCCTCCAACGTGGGCACAGACCCCCTGCCCTGTGCGCAGGGACCCTCCCACGTGGGCACAGACCCCCTGTCCTGTGCCCAGGGACCCTCCGACACGGGCACGGACCCCTGCCCGGGTGCGCAGCCCCGTGCATGGCACACGGGGACCGTGCAACGCATGCGCTGACCCCTGCCCGGCGCGTGCGGACCCTGCCCGCAGGCCCGTCCCGGCCGTGCTCACCTCTCCCGCAGGTCTGACCTCCGTCAGCTTCGAGGGTGCGGAGCGGTCGCCTGCGGACGACTTGACGCACGAATCCCTCAGCAGCGACTCCTCCAGCCTCGACGCCCTCAACAGCGGCTCCTTCAGCATGGAACCCCTCACCGGGGAGGCGCGGGGCGGTGGGTGCCCACGCTCCCCCCCACCCTGTGCACAGCCCGGGGGTCCCCACTCGGGTGCTGACCCCATGCTCTCTGCCCCCCTGCAGGTCCCATCGTGGATGTCCCGGCCCAGTCCAACGAATCGGAGGAGGGTGAGGCCCTGGGGCCGCCCCCGCGATCGGCTGAGCATCCCCTCGGGTTCGCCACACCCTGCCAGGGCTGCAAGAGGGTTCCCCAGAGCTGGGGATACGGGGCCACCCCGGGCCTCCCGGGGTGGGGGGATTGTCCTGGTCCCCTGTGGGTTGCTGCACTCCTGGGGGTGCCCTGTTAGTGGGGGACACCCCGTTATCCAGGGGGCCGTATCATGGGTGGGTGGGGGCCATGCGGTGCCTGCCCCCAGCCCCGGCATCTCCGCTTGCCTGCAGGAGTGGATCGCGACACGGACTCGGAGGAGGCCCTGGCGTCCCAAGGTGACAGCGGGGCTGGGGGTGGCACCGGGTGGGACGGCGGGAGCGCTCCGGGGCCACCTGCGGGGACGGGGCGCACGTGGTGAGCGCCGGGGCTGACGCAGCCTCTCCCTCCGCAGGGATCTGAGATGGCCGAGCCTCGCTGGAGATGCCTCCTGGGACGACGTCCTTTCCCGAGCTTTCCTGCTGCCTTCCCATGTCCTCCCTGCTTCGGGTCCCCCCCGTGCCCTGACAGTCCTCGCTGTGGCCCCCCCAGCCCCACGGCCCAGCCCGCACCCGGTGGCGGGGTGACTCCCCCCACCCTGGCATGGTGTGCGGCTCCCCTCGGACCCCAGTGCCACCGGGGGTTTGCTGGGGGGCCGGGGCTGCGGGATGCCTGGGGAGCGGGGTCCCTGTGGGGCAGGGGCCATGGAGGTGGCCGGACCCTTCCATGCGCCCCCAGGGTGGGGGCTGTAAGCAGAGCAGCCCCCGGCTGCCCGTGCCCCTCCATCCTCCCTCAATAAAGGTCCCTGCAGCAGCCACGTGGTGTGGTGGAGCGGGGCGCCGGCCCCCCACGGCCGCCGGACCCACTGCCTGGGCTGGGAGCAGCGTGGCTGCAGCCCCTCACCCCGTCAGCACCGCTGGGGGGATGCACGGGGCTGCGGGATGGAGGTACCGGCCCCCTGGCACGGAGGTGGGGGTCTGGCCAGCCAGAGGCCGGCAGTCGGGCATGGCTGCTTGGCACGGGCTGCCTGGGGAGCAGAGAGGTGGGGTGCAGGGTGCAGACCCCCGGTGAGGCCCCAGCTGCCACTGGCATGACTCCACTATCGCAGGACTCCCCACGAATCCATCCTGCGGCTGTGGGTCTGTCCCTGGCCCCAGCCCTGGGGTGGTGGCACCCTGACGTCCCCATCACGGTGCCCCGCTCGGGTGGCACTGTCCCCCACCGAACACATCTTCCCCCCCACCCCACGAACGCCCCAGCACCGGCCCCCCACGCCCTGAGCCGGCATCGCCGCACGCATCGCGCCCGGGGAGCCCCGGCCAACAGCAGCGCTCGTTAACGGGCTCTTCTGCCAACACCTTTAATGAAGGCGTGAAACCCCATCCCCGTGAGCCCCCCGCCTGGCCGCGCTGCCCTGGCGCTAATCCCCGGCCCCTCCGGCGCGACGCCCGCTCCCACCGGCCCGGCCCCGCGCCCACTCCGGCTGCCAGAAATTAACACGGGTCCAAAAAAAAAAAACAACAACCCGATGAAATTTGGGGTGGGGGGGTGGGAATCTATCAAGGGCTATTAAACACCTCCGGCGCGGGGCCCTGGGCTGCCGTTTGCTGGGAGGTGATGAAGTGTCCCGGGGAATTAGCGCCGTGTGTTTGCCCTTCCCGCACACCTCGCCCTCGGCGGTGGCTACCGGTGGGCCCTGACGGCGCCCGTCCCTCCGCCCCACGCCGGGACGCGGCTCTGCCGTGTCCCCCACCCCCAGTTATCTGCAGGCCCCAGGAGCCGTTGGCCGCTCGCTCTCGCCGAGGCTGAGCTCAGCCCGGCTCTCGGCAGGTCCCTCCCCGGTGTCGTGTCCCTGTTGCCCGGGTCCCTTCCCAGCCCCTTCCCGGCCATCCTGGAGCCCTTCCCTGGAAGGGAGGCGTCTCCATCACCTGTAGCATAAAAGCCAAAAAAGCTTTTTAATGATTTTAATGATGCCACCGCGGCCCCTCCCCGGCTGATGCCGCCCTCGCCGGTGCCCCCCTGCCCCGCGCTCAGCCCAGCCTTGACTCCATCCACTGGGATTTTCCACGACTGCTTTCCAGCATTCACAGGCCGGGACCTGGCGGGGGGGGTTGACCCCCAACACGGGGGGTGGTGGGATGGAAGTTAGCGAGGGGCCACCCCTGTGCAAGGCGACCCCCCAAAAGCTCCTGGGCTGCCTCTGAGCTAAACTGGGGGTTCCCCATTGGGGTCTACTCCTGGCACTGGGAAAGTGCCGCCGTCTGCCCCACAGTGATGGGAATCACCTGAGGGACCCTGGGGACCCCAACACCCCACAGATTTGTAATTCCCTGCAGGGGTCCCTGGGGGGGGGCTTACTGAGCAGCTCCATGAGGCCCCTCCACTGCCAGAACCCCCCAGCCCCATTCCCGTGTTGCAGCCCCTCTATGGGACCCTCCCCTGGCTGGTCGCCTTGGGGCCAAACGTGGTTCATCGGGGCGGCCCCGCAGCGGCAGCACGAGGGGCCCCGTCCCCCGCGGCACTGCCGGTGCCGTGCTCGGCAGCTCCGGTTTCCGCGGGCTGGAGCGGGCGCGAGGGGGACGCAGGCGTCTTCGGCGGCGGGTGATGAATTACGGGGGGAAGTTTCCAGTGGTGGTGCTCAGCCCCGCCAGACATTTACCTCATTAGCCGGGATGAGATCATGCGAGCCGGCTGCCCGCATCACACTCGATCAGCTGGATCATTACAGCCCGCCCGGAGCGAGGGGCTCCTGCAGCACTTGGGGGACCCCCAGCCCCGGGGCTGCGGAGGGGCCGCTGCCCCTGGCCACCCTGCGCCATGCAGCCATGGTGGCACCACCACGACCCCCCCATCCCGAGGAGAGCAGGGCACCGGGAGGGAAGAGCTTCACCCCAGATGTTGCCCCCTCAAAATGCGGTGGCACTGCTGGGACCTGCCCAAAGGCTCCCCGCCCCTTCGCGCTGCCCTCTGCCCCCACGGCGCCCGGCACCCAGC
Organism: Phalacrocorax aristotelis; assembly: GCF_949628215.1. NCBI lineage: Eukaryota > Metazoa > Chordata > Aves > Suliformes > Phalacrocoracidae > Phalacrocorax > Phalacrocorax aristotelis. Next base: position 167,824,580 of record NC_134277.1, read on the forward strand.
CCGGAGCAGAGCCTGCGGAGTCGGGGGGGGGCCAGTCCAGCATCTCCACCATCTCCCGCTCCAGCTGATGCCAGCCCCATCGTGAACGAGCCCCCCGAGCTGTGGGCACCCACCGATGCACCGGGCTGCATGGAAGGACCCTGACCATGGCACGACAAGGGGAAGACCCCCAAAACCACCACGTGCTGTGCACGGCACCACGTGCTGCAGCCATCCGCAAGTCGTGACCACAGGCCACCCTGCTCCCCACCACGCCCCCCCCATGCTGCAGGGGCTCCAGGAGCTGCACAAGGGCCACCTTGAGCTGGTCCCAGTGAGGTGACGCTCAGGACACCTGGGAAGTGCTACCCCGAGTGTGCAGTAATTTTGTCGGCTCCTACGCTTTCTCTGCCTTAATAACGACCTTCTCAAGTAACAGGGCTGTTTCCAGCCATCGCATCTGCCCTGAAGGCAAGGCACGACGCTCCCTCATCCTCCTCACCACGCGCTCGTGCAGTGCCTGGCCCTGCTGCGCGCTCCATCCTGTGCCCAGACGTCCTCCATCCCGCGGGACCGGCCGCCTCCCCGTCGCTGGCACCCCAAGGCTGCCATCACCGCGGCTCCCCCTGCGCCCCTGGTCCGTCCATCGGTGCGAGCACGGGTGGAAGCGCTGCGTAGCGTGGCCCGAGCCGCAGTCCCCGTAGCGCACACCTTCGCGCGGGCGCTGTCACCCGGCCCGTTTTTAATCGCTTAATTACACCTGGGCTGTTGAAGGCCGTTGTGTTCTGCTCGCCGCCAGACACACGACTCCCGATAGAGCCGCCGCGGAAGCAGGCGTTGATCCTGCCACGCAGAGCCGAGGGGGCTCCTCGCACGTCACCGCAGCGGCGGAGCCACGGCGTCGGGGTCGGGAGAGGGCCGGGACCCTCGGCCACGATGTGAGCTGAGCTCACGGCACCGCAGACCTGCAAATCACGCGAGTTTGGGGAAACGCCACACGGGTCTCGTCTCGACCGCGACATCCTCCTCTCGACGTGGTAATTCCCGTCTCCTGGCACAGCTCTTGCTCCAGAAGGTGAGCCCAGCGTTGGCAGAGCCGGCGGGGTCCGCAGGGGTGACAAGCCCGGTCGTGTGGGGTGGAGAACCCTGGGGAACCGACAGACCGAACCCCCGGGCAGAACTTGGAGAAGGTCGGAAGCGGAACGATTGCAAGCGCTGATGGAGAGGAGGAGCGGGGGCAAACATCTGGCAAACGCAGGGAGGGATTGCAAGGGAGGTCCCGGGGAAAGGGGGGCTGGCTGCAGGAGCGGCAGGCGTCCCCTCCCCTGGGACCCGGACGCAGGACAGGCCGCCACCATTCGGAGAGGACAACGCCCCCGAGCAGCTCAAACCAGGCCAGGCTGAGCTGGAGGGGGGGGGTCTGGTGCCGAATGCCCCCTGCCCCATGGGACTGACACCACTGTGCCGGGACATCCCTGCCCCACAGCTCAAAGGGCAACGGCAGAGCGGGTCACCGTGACAGCCCGGAGCAGGCAGCACGCTCACGTGGCCGGGAGATGCTCAGCAGCATGAACAAGTAACCCGACTAACTCGGACACGATGGCGTGTCGAGGTGTGCCGGCCCCACGACACATCGTCGTGGCCCCTTCCCTGGATCAGACCCCAGGTAGAGGGGTCAGAGCGACAGCTCGGCCCCAGATCCGCTCCGGTGCCCCACTGCTGAGCGAGGGACAGTGGGGGCTTCACCTACGAGCCGTGCCTGGGGCTCCGCCGCGCCCACGCCGGGTCCCCACGGCACACCCCAGGGTGCGCGTGGTGCCTGGGGAGTCCCAGACGCGAGGCACTGCATTTCAGACAAGGTCACGGTGACCGGTTGACCCAGTGCGACTCATCTCGTTGGGGACGGCGACAACCTGCGACGGATATCGGCTAGATATCCGCCGCCGCCCTCCGAGGCTGGGCCCACGCGGCAGAGGCGGCGCTGCCGTGGGCACCGGCTTCCCGTGACGCCCAGCCCGCATCGGTCCTCACCGGGAGCTCGGCCGCGGCCGAAGCCCAGCGCCAAGAGGCCTCGGTGCCTCCGAGGTGACCAAGCAGCACGTGCGACCGCCCCGGAGCGGAGGGGAGCGGGACGGGGGGAGGTTCCAATGCTCTGAACCTAACGACAAACGTTTTTTTATTGTTATTAAAAAAAAAAAGCACCCCCAAAGGTGCGCACAGCACCCACCGCACCTCCGGCGCCGCAGCGCGGGCTCCGCTGCAGCTCCTCCTCTGAAACTCCCTGGGAAAGAAAGTCATCGCCGGAGCCCAGCCCGGGGTTTAGGCAAAGGGGGCCACAGCGCAGGGCTCCGCCACGCACAGGCACGCGCACGGTGCTGGCGGCCCCGGGAGAAGCGCGGCGACGCCTCCAGCTCCCGCACGGCCGACGCCGGGGCAGGCACCGGCACCGGGATCCTCGCCCCACGGCGCGGCGCGTCCAGGGGCACGAAGGGCAGTTCCTGGGCCTTCACCCCATCCGCTTCCCGAACGGATGACAAAAATAAAGCTTTCGACCATAGAAAAGCCACCAGGTGACAGACCGTTTGTTTTATATATATTTGTATGTATATATATAGAGAGATATTTATATATATATAGATAGAAGTGGGTTCTTCTTCTCTCATGTAAAAATTCAAAATACAGTTTTTACTATTAACAATCTGAAGTGTAAATGTACAAATTTTTACTGCTAAGCAAAAGGAAAACAAAAACCAAAGGAACAAATGAAAAGAAACACACAGAGCAAGAGGAAATAAAAAGAGAAGATAAAGCCGGGCTTCGGGGCGCCCCGGGGCACACGCACGCACGGAGACCCTTGGGGGTCAGACCGCAAGGCAGAGACCACAACGGGATCCAACCCACCGGCGCCAGATCGGCAAACTTTTATTTCTCTTTTAAAAACCATCGCATCCGCCTCTCCGGGGGCGAGGAGGGAAGGGGACAGGCGCGCAGGGGCAACTCCCGTCCTCAGAAAAGCAACCCCGCCTGCACGCCCAGCGAGCGCCCCGCTTCCTGGCCGGCAGGCGCACCCCACGGCCGTGCCCCCGCCGGTGCCTTGCGGGGTGGGGGTCGCGGGGGTCGCGGCTGCCGCCCTCGGCCGGGCCACGAGGCGAAATGCAAGTGTCACGTAGCGGCCGGCCGTTCTGCGCCCAGCCGGGCTCTCCTGCCCGCTCGCCGGAGCCGCGGCGGTGTCCGTCCAAGCCTCCGCGGCGGGTCGGGCGACGACCGCGCCGCGGCGGGGGGGCTCTTGCGCGGCTCGGCTCCCCGGCGGCCGCCAAACTGGAGGAGCGCCGGGTGGCTAGAATCTAAAGCAGATTTCAAAACACCTCATTAAGCACACACACAAATGAAATCCTCACAGTGCCGGGGGAAGCAAACATGAACCAGAGGGTGTGTAGAGCTTTCAATGTCTGTGCAAAGCGAGGAGGCTGACGGCTGGATTTCCCTTTAGTGCGTATCCTTTCTCTTCCTCTCTTTCACCCTGCCCTGGGCCTTAGGATATCGCAGGGTCCTTGGGTTTGGACTGCTCAGTCCCTGACAAGAGGGAGATGGTGGGATCTTCTGAGTACTCGTCTCCGTCCGTGAAATACGGCCCTTCTCCCAGCTCGAAGAATATCGGCAGGTCTCCGCTCCCCATGTCGACAGCGCTCGAGTCCACCAGGAAGAGGGGCTGAGCTGTGTAGTGCACCAGCTGCTTTCCTGCAAAGAGAGAGTTTGCAGGCGGGCAGCGCCTTTCGGGAGGGGGGCTGGGCAGCAGGGCCAGCTAGCCGGGCAGAGGAACAAGAGCGAGGAGGTTTTGCTCTTGAAACCGCCAGCACTGGCGGCTTCCTCGCCACCTGCAGGGAGAAGCGCTCCTCGCCACTCAAGCGATGAAACGCCAGGACTTGGGCACGGCCTTTGGGCACGTTGGCGAGGAACGAGGGTGTGATGGTAGCAGGGCTCCAGCCCGCTCTCTGGGACGCGCAGCGAGGGGCCGGGGGCTCTCCTGCGCCGCCGTGGACACGCTGACGGCACAGGGAGGCTGCGAGGCGCAGAGCCCACGGCTGGCTGCCGGGGTCGCCGCCGTGAAGGAAGAGCAGCGCCGTGACAGCCCCCGCTGCCCCACGCCGACACAAATCCCACGGGGGCCGGGGCTGGCAGGGACCTTGAGCGCGCCCGGTCCGGCAGCGACAGTCGGAGCGGGCGGCCCAGGACCGTGTCGGAGCACCTCCAAGTGTGGAGGCTCCCCAGCCCCTCTGGGCAGCCCCTGCCAGAGCTCGACCACCCTTGGGGTAAAAAGGCGCTTTCTTGTGTGCTGACGGAATTTCACGTGGCTCAGTTTGCGCCACGGCCTCTTGCCCTGTCCCGGGGCGCCGCTGCGGAGAGCCTGGCTCCCTCTGCTTCCTGCCCTCCCACCAAGGATTTGTACCTACACCCGAGCTCCCCCTCACACTTTCTCGTTTCCATCCTCAACGGCCCCATCTCTCTCAGCCAAATACGCTTTTTTTGGAGGAGAAACGATTTTGCCTCAGCCCCGCTTCTCGTGCTGCCGAGTCACCGAACACCGAGACGGCCGCCCGGTACCTGTGTCTGCTGTGCTGGCCTCTGTCTCAGTAGGTTTCTGCTGTTCCTGGGATGAAAGGAGATCCTGAATCTGCAGGGAGAAAGGTTGGGTCAGTAAGCGCGTTGCACGGGTCGGACGGGTGCGGGTCCTCTCTGTGCCCGCCTCGGGACTGACCCAACACGTGCGCTGCACAAAGAAAGCTGCGCTTTACAGTCGTGAAGCCTCACTGAGGCAGAGCGAGGCATCCTCGGAGGTTTCCGAGGCTGTCGGTGAGCCCGCACGGACGCAGCCGCAGCCTGCGCGGAGCGCTCTGGCCCCAGGGTCGCAAGCGCGGCCGGTTCAGGCCGCACACGGCTCCCCGGGCCAAGCCTGGTTTCGCAGATCCTCTCTCCTATACGCAGAGGTCCTGCTCTGCAGGAAGCTTTTCTGCATCTCGGGACCTACAACCCCAGGGAAAGCCTTCAGGGGATCAGTTAATTAGATTAGGAATCAGTTCCTAATTTTATTTTTTTTTAAATTTATTTTTATTTATCGCAAGTGTTATTGCAGCTAAAGCATCCGAGAGCTGCAGGTCCCGGCAAGCTGCCAGAGCGACCCGGGCCGCGGCGGAGGGCAGGATCCCGTTTCACCCCCCTGTCCCACAGGCACGACGGGGCTGGGAAGGCTGACAAGTCAGCGTCCAAGGGAGAAAAAACTTTGGAAGCGGGAGAAACCGCTCTGCCTGGCCGAGAAGCTCCGCTCGCTGCAGAGCCCTGCCAGCCCGGAGAGCTCAGGGCGCCTGGGGAGCGCGGCGCCGAGCCTGCCGATCCCCGACCGCTGAGCCGATTCTCCACCGGTGCCGCCGGCGGGGCGGCCGAGACTCCTGCGGGATCCCTCTCCCTCTCCCGATTTACGGTCAGCTAATCCTCCCGTGGCTACTTACTACAGCTGCTGCCACGGACCAGTCATCTTAGCAAGTATTTAAACGCGTACCCGGCATTTTTTGTTACCAGTTAGCAACTGGCACTAAAAGCAGACCGTTTGTGTCTTCGCAGACCGCCTGGCCGTGATTTAGGAGCCCCGCAGCTCAACCTACAGCCAGCACAGGGCTTTCTGTAGGGCGAAGGCTGGGTGAAGACAAAGCCCAACAAATCACTCCTCCCAACATGACCGAGAAAAATAATGCACGCGTGACCTTGATCCAAGCGCGACCTGAGCTGAAGAGCTCACCTCTGAATTTCAGAGGGCACCAGTTGAGACCCCTTTCGCAAATCCCGCTTCCAGATTTTCTAGGGTGTAACTCTCGGCTCAGCGAGGCGAAGTGTTCACGTCTGGATCACTGGATCTTCCCTGCTCCTGTTCTCCCAAATCCCGCTAATCCCTTGTTCCGCCCTCCCTGCCCGGCTGGCCCCAGCTGCTGCAGCGGAGCCTCCAGCCAGCGGGAAACTTGAACGGCTTTCGGGGTTGGTATTTGCCTGCACACGTGTAAAACAGTACCGTGCACCTTCGCGCTTCCCCCTGCAGCCCTGCGACAGCCCCAAGAACGCCGGGTGTCTGCGTCGCACCACCGGGCGGTGGGAGGAAGCAGAGAGGTAGAGAAACGTCCAGCGAGAAACACGCACCACGGACGCTGCAGAACTATTCCCGGTGACCTCCTGCCCCGTGCTTCACCCCCCACCCCAGGCGCACTCTAGCGCAGGGTAAGGTGAACCCCCAAAGAGCTCGCGGGAACCGTTTTGCTTAGGGAAAAGCCACACGGTCTCTAAAGGCGTAGGTGGGAGAGGGGCGTGGTGCTGCCCTGCTCTCCCTGCTCCCTAACAGCGGCATTAACACCTTCTTCACGGCCATCCCAGGAGCTTACGTTGCACCACCTGCGGGCCCACAAGGTCCCCAGCGAGGAGGCTAGATTTGGGCTTTCCTGTTTTGCAAAAGCTTTCAAGATGTTTCCTGTTCTGCGCTGGGGGAAAAAACACAAGATCCCTTTGTGTTTTTTCAGAAAAAAAAAACCAAAACAAAGTGGGGGGGGGGGGGAAGAAGGGGTTAGAGACGAGGTGCGGGTCTCCTGCTCGCTGTATCGACCGGGCCAGGAGCCCCCCGCTCGGTCTGACCCGCTCTCCCGCGCACACGGCAGCGCCCAAGCTGCCGCTTGTCTCGGTCTCCCTCTCAGTTTTTCGCACAGAGCTGTTCCATCTTGTGCAAATACCGGCGCACGTCGCGGGGCAGAGAAAGGCCGGCGCTGCGGCCCCGGAGCTGGAGCGTGCGCGGAGCTGGCACAGCAGCGGGGCAGGGGGCAGGGCTCAGCTCTGCCCCGGCCCGGGAGCACTCCAGTCACCAGGCTACTGGCCTCTCTCGGGGTCTGGGAGTCGCTGGTTTTGACCGCAACTTCCACCCCGCGGCTCCAAGCGCCTTCTCAGTGCAGCCACGGAAGGCCGTGTTTGACTAATCATCGTTATCTAGTGAAAAAAAGTAATTTTATCGGGCAACGCTGGCTCTTGCAAGGAGGGTCTGTATTAGTGCCTTGCACGGTGTTCAGCGCTGATGATACTCAAGTAAATAAAAGAAATAACGCAGCACATGACGGCGTTTACCTTGAGAAAACCTCCTGACAATTTAAGCAAGTCAAAAGGAGGGTTTATGGAAACCACATGCAGCTCTCCAGGCTTCGGTGCACTTCCACGTTCAGGGGGCAGAGCTCACATGAGAGATGGAAGTCTCAGCACCTAATTAACCGAGTATGAATGATGGAGTAGCCCTGCTCTCTGTACGAGCTGCTCAGAGAAAGCCGCAGTGCTAATTGAATTATTTCCCCCCGGTGGCTCCCCAAGCCTGCGCAGGGCTCCGCGTTCCTCCTCGCTCCCACATCCCCTCCCTTCGGGCCGGGGCTGGCCTGGACACTCTTCAGAGCCTGTCAGAGCCTTCCTTTAATCACACGGAGAGGCTGCTGCAGAACAGCAGGACACACTTCATTCTGGCAGCTGCGTGTGCATGGGGGGATTTTTAACAGCTACTCACACTGGCAAGGCTGCTGTCCAGGTCGGGAAGGTTCATGTCTGTAACCGTCATTGAAGGGCTAAACAGCTGCCAAAGGAAAGAATGATTAGTGTAGGGAAAGAAAGCAAACCCAGGCGTGCTGTGGAAATTCATGGTTGAAGCTACCGTGGTCCATCTGCCACTGCAAGCCACACGCACATGGTACCGCGAGGCGCAGCTGGGGCCGGCCCCGGGAAGGCCAGGCAGGAGGGAGGAGATACTCACGTCTAACAGTGCGCTCGTGTCTACGCTGAAGCCGTGCGTGGTCAGCATCGTCTGAAGGTTGTCCAGGTTGGAATCGATGGTGTCCAGATGGTCATTGAGTTCATTCCTGTGCGAAAGAAAGAGGAGCGCAGGCCATCAGTGCTGAGAAGGCTCTCCCAGGGTCCGGGCTAAGGGGGCTTTATCCACCCTGCGACCCCCCTGCGGCCCGAGCAGCAGAGCGGGGCTGGGATCCCTGGCTCTGCGCAGACGCCAGTGCCAGCAGCCAGCGAGCTCAGGCGTCCTGCGCCAGCGCTGCGGCGATGCTCTCTCCCTCTCTCCACCTAACTCTCTCCCAGGACACCGCCAGCACCCTTCCTCCCAGGAGGTCCGAGGGTGAGGAGCCCAGACGGACGAGACGCAGCGAATTTCTTACAAACCCCAGGATTTCTGCAAGCCATTTCAGCTCTGTGGTCAGGGGGCTTGGTAGCCCCCAAGCGCCGTGGGCTGGCAGGGATCTCGGTGCAGATGCCTCTCTACAGTAAGTCGCTTCGGACCCTTCTTTGGCCCAAACACAAGGACCGCCTCTGCTCCTCACACCCTGTTGTGGATGCGTGACAAAGAAAGGGTAACAAACCTTCTCCCCTGCAGCAGCTTGCTTTGGGGGGAAAGTTTCAGGGGGGCCACCGCTGGCCAGAAAAACCCTTCACATCCGAACTGGCAATGGGGAAAACACTCGTTCCTCGGGAGATGGGGTTTCTAGTAACAGTGGAGGGAACTAAAGCTGCTTCCGCCTACCTGGGGAAAGAAGCCTTCCCAGTGCGTCCCGACCCGCGCACGTCCCTGCACGGCTCCGGCAGCGCCGGAGAGCGTACGCCTACACAGCGGAGAAGCAGCAAGCGGCCGCGTAAACCACAGCTCGCTTGCTGGCAAACGGCGAGTCCGGGATGGGGATTAACAGCGTAATTCAGCTCGGCTAACTCTGCCGCTGAAGGCTGGTCCTTGTCACAGCCGGGCTCCCTCCACGGCCGCCTGGAAACTGGATGCTGGGACGGGCGGCACCGAGGCGCCAACGCCACAAGGCAAACCAGGCCGGCTCCGAGGACGCGGCTCGTTGCCTCCTACAGAGCTCTGGGGTAACTCTGCAGACTGAGGTGGACGGCAGAGCGCGAGCAATCCTGGCAAAGACTGCTTTTAACTGACTCAGACCGAGCTCCAGACAACGCTCATCCGGCTCACAGGAGGACAGCAAGGGCGGCAGAGGCGATGGCGGGGTGGGAACTGACCCCGCACCCTCTCATTCTCCAGTCCCACGGTGCTCGTGGCGTTCATGTTCACGATGCTTCACAAAAACAGAAGAAAAGGGGATGACATAAACCTCACGGTGCTACCAAAAAGCCTACAAGGCTCTCTGAAGTGGGAGAAACAGTCGCGTTTGTTAGTAGCCTGGGGTCTGACCCATGGAAAGCCCCCGGGTTTGGCAACATTAGCAGTAGCAGGCTCAGTTTATTGCACAGTCGTCATTTCTGGCGTGGCCTCGCGTTCCACCCGCCGCGATCTCTGTCCTAGAAAGGCTCTTTTTGGCTGCTGCAGGTGCTCACGAGGGACCAGCGATGTAAGTCCCGCACAGGGAGACCCAGACCGGGCAGGTGAAGAGGAAGGTGTCGGAGAGGCACGGGCAGACGTGCGCAAGCACAAGGCAAACAGCGAAGCTGCAGTTTTCAGTCTCACGTGAATTAGAAAAACGCCAGGAAGCTACTTCTGTTCTCGGAGGGTCTGTACCTGCTGCGGCGTTCGCCCCCCCAACTACCACGGCCACCAGCACCCTGCGGAGGAGCATTTCTGCGACGATCCCTTTGGGAGACTGACCTCGCCCAGCCCGCGCAGCGCTGCAAGCACCTGGCGGCGGGGGCACGGACTCGGCCACGGCACGGGCAGCTCCGCGGCCCGGCCTGGCTCAGCTGGGCCGGTGGACCGCGCACAGACCTCCCCGGCTTGCCGCTCCAGAGCTTTTACGTTCTCTCGTCCTGCGGCAGCACCGCGAAGGTTACAAAACCAAGTCTATTTTGTCATCGCTGCAGAAAACGAAGCGGCCGCAAGGTCACGTCGCAGCTCGGAAAGCCTAGCAGCAGAAACGAGCGTCCTGCCAGAACAACAGATATCCTCATTCTGGGAATACTGTGCTCGGGGCCACAGGAAAGCTGGCTGCGGACGCAGCCCACGAGCACATTCCTGCCTTACCTCTCCCGTGCGCACAGGCGGGAGCTGCAGAGATCTGCAGCTCTTTTTCAGAACTGAGTTCCACGAACGTACTGCAAATAAATGACTCATCCAAGTTTGTGCTTTTAAATGACTTCCGAAGTCCTCACCGCAGAGCACCTGAAACGCTCTGGCGGATTTAAGGCACTTTTGGCAGCCCCGCAGTTAGGGACGTCCAGCGGCGCGAAGCGGACCAGTCCCAGCCAAGGCGCCATTAGAAACCCCACCCGTGACAAGCTGGGCCCTTCGCCCCCGAGGGGCCGGACTCCGAGCGGGGGGATGAGCCAGGTCACGCAAAAAAGCGACGCCGGGATCACACTCCTAACAAACTCCAGACCTTCAAAGCCAGTCTCCCTGTTTCTTTGCAGAGGGAGCGAAGGCTCCCCTGAGCCGCTGTTTTCGATGTTGAACTGGAAACTGGTAGCTGCTGCCTGGCTCCCAGCACCGCTGGCAGGTAACTCTCCCTGCAGGCCCCGCTCTGCTGCGCTACGTCCGACACCGGGCTCGGGCTGCCATCGAAAAACGCTCGCAGAGCAGGGAAGAAAGAGGGTTTTCTCTGGAGAGACGCAGTTTTCCTTAACTTTGCAAGTGCGCTGTGGGTCGGAGCGGGAGGGACCCGCGGCTCCGGGAGAGGGGAGCGGCTGCTGCGATGCAGGGGGCCGAGGGCTCCGCAAGGTCTGTGCCTGCGTCCCTACAGCCCCGCAGCCCCAGGGGAGCGGCCTGGGCCAAGTGTGCTGAGGAAGGAGCCCGGGAGCTCTCCGTCCCCCGAGGCAGGCCAGGCTCTGAAGGCGAGGGGACCATCTCCAGCGCTGAGAGATCGGCACCTTCTCCCCAGCAAAAGGCCTTGCCGGTGCCTGCAGCCCACGGAAGAGCCCGGCACGCTTTCTGGGAACGGAGGAGCCAGCGGCAGGACCGGGCTGCATCGTCCAGGGGGAAGAGGGTCCCACGGAACCGCTGTGTCCCACGTAACCGGCACCAGGCCCCGCAAACTAATGGCAGAATCCCTGGAAGATGCGACGGACGCAGGATCGATGATACGGGACCGGCAACGCTGACACAGAAGAGCTTTGCTTGTCCCCAGGTGTGTGGATGGGCAGGGAAAGGGGAACTGGGAAGATTTTAGAGGTAAATAACATCCCAGCCCTCGGGGCGCGCCCTGGCTCTGCCCTCCCGGTCACGCCGACCCTGCCCACGCTCAGGGCACCTTCGTGGCGAGCTCCCCAGGGCTCGCTCCGCGCTCTGGCTGCCGGCCGCCTCGCAACGGCAAACCCCAGCTACACGGCGTGCCTCGCTCCAGCGCCGCTTCCTCGGCTCCTGGGGCGGCCCCGCAGAGCAGGGGCTCTCGCGAGACCCTCGCTGTCTGAGTTTTCATCTGATGAAGTGATGAAAGTCCGCCTGCGTGGTGTGGCCTCGCTCTGTGTGGGCTGTTTTACAGTCTGAGAAGTAGCTGTGTAAAAATAGCACCTTCTTACTCAACAGATCTGCTCCCCGTGGGTCTGCCTCTCTTCCCCAGCAGAAAGATGCGGTTAATAGCGATGCCACTGCGGTCCCAGACACGGGGCGAGCGAGCCGGGGCACACTCAGGTCCCCATGGATGTGATCAACAAAACAGCAGCCATGTCTCCACCAACCAGCAAAAAGGAAACAGAAGCGTTTTTGGGCGTTGTGGGTTTTTGGAGAATGCAGATTCCACATCAGAGTCTGATCGTAAGCCCTCGCTATCAAGTCGCCTGGAAGAAGAATGATTTCAAAGGGGTCCCTGACTGACCTCAAGCCTTTGGACAGATTAAACAGGAGATAGTTCATGCAGTAGCTCTTGGGCCAGTCCGGGCAGGAGAGAATGGCCCTACCTGGAGCCTCTGGCAGAAAGCACATGGGGAGACCCGAGGTTGACCCCCAGGGTTTTGGAGTCGGGGATACAGAGGGTCCGAAGCCCGCTATACTCCAACTGAAAAAGAGATATTGGCAGCATATGAAGGGGTTCGAGCTGCTTCAGAAGTGGTTGGTACTGAGGCACAGTTGCTCCTGGCACCCCGACTGCCAGTGCTGGGCTGGATGTTCAAAGGAAACATCCCCTCTACACACCATGCAACTGATGCTACGTGGAGTAAATGGGTCGCACTGATCACCCAGCGGGCTCGAGTAGGAAACCCCAGTCGCCCAGGAATCTTGGAAGTGATTATGGACTGGCCAGAAGGCAAAGATTTTGGAATATCACCAGAGGAGGAGGTGACACGTGCTGAAGAAGCCCCACTGTATAACACCCTGCCAGAAAATGAGAAGCCGTATGCCCTGTTCAGTGATGGGTCCTGGCGCCTTGTGGGGAAGCGCCAGGAAAGTGCCGACCGTGCGACCCTTGTAACGACTGATCGAGGCAGCAGAAAGCCCACACCCGCTTCTCTCTCCGCCAGGAACCAGTTAAGCCGGCAGTCAGGAGCAGCAGATTTTTACTGGGGAAAAGGCACATTTTGGTAAGGATGCTGATGGGAGAACGCCATCTGCCAGTCCCTCGCGACGCCTCCAGCGCTGCCTGCTGCCGCCCCTGCGCGTGCGCTGCGGCGATGCAGCTGCCTGCAAGCCCAGCCAGCGCCCAGCACCACAGCGATCCTTGGCTGCAAGGAGAACATCCTTCCCAGGAAGGACCCGGAGCTCCCGTGGAGCCCCTGAGCTCCAGCGCACGGTTCCGGGATCTCCATCAGGCGCCGTCAGTGCTTCAGCAGGGAGCAGCTCCCAGTGTCACCAGCCCGACTCCTCGACCCTTCTGGTCCTTAACCCGACCAAGTACGGGCTGCCGGGCACTTCCCACAAACAGCTGTCTGGGCACCAGACGCGTCCAGGTGATGCGCAACCCCCAGTCCTCAGAATTTGAAGCACTGAAAATGTACAGTTCTGTTTCTCTCCTATATTGCCTTCCTTTTCAGATGTTCCGCTTTCCAAAAGCAAGAATACAGAGCAGCTTTGCGGCGGTTATCAGAGAATCCCAGAATCCCAGACTGGTGGGGGCTGGGAGGGACCCCTGGAGCTCACCCCGTCCCACCCCCTGCTGGAGCAGGCACCCCCAGAGCAGGGGCACAGGCCCACGTCCAGGTGGGGGGTGAATGTCTCCAGGGAAGGGACCCCACAGCCTCTCTGGGCAGCCTGTGCCCCTGCTCTGGCACCCGCACAGGGAAGGGGTTTGTCCTCATGTTCAGGGGGAACTTCCCGTGTTCCAGCTTGTGCCCGTGGCCCCTTGGCCTGGCGTTGGGCACCACTGAAAAGAGCCCGGCCCCATCCTCCTGACACCCGCCCTTCAGGTATTTATAGGCACTGATGAGATCCCCCCTCAGCCTTCTCTTCTCCAGGCTGAACAAGCCCAGGTCCCTCAGCCTTTCCTCACAAGGGAGATGCTCCAGCCCCTGATCCCCTTGGCAGCTCTGCGCTGGCCTTGCTCCAGCAGTTCCCTGCCCTTCTTGACCTGGGGGGCCCAGAACTGGCCGCAGCCCCCCAGATGTGGCCTCACTGGGGCAGAGCAGAGGGGGAGGAGAACCCCCCTCGCCCTGCTGGCCACGCTCCTTTCTATGCCCCCCAGGGCACCGCTGGCCCCCTTGCCCACCAGGGCACATTGCTATCCCATTTACGTAGGGAAGAAGCAGCCCCCTGGGCCCTGCCCTCTCTCCACGCCATCATCTTGCTGTCTGTCTGTACCTGGGAAAGGGGCTGGGGGCGCGGGACAGCAGGGCCAGGCCCCCCCGGCCTGCAAACAATACCCAGAGCAGTGAGCCACGACGCCTGCAGCGACCACCCGAGACGGCCCTGAGGGGGGTGAGACACCCGTTCAGAAACGCGTTTTAGCTCAAGACCTATCTGTCTTTCGCGTTATTCAGTACATAAACTGAAAGTATTTAAGGGCAATACTTCAGACAGTTTTTCCTAGGCTTCTGTGGGAGACGCGACACTGGCCTGGATGGATTTTGTCCTGATCTGGGATGTTTTTTATTACGGAAAAGCTTTATGAGAACGGCATCTTGGTGCGCCGCGAGGTTTGCGGTGGGAAGCTTCATTGTTCTCTCATTATCATAAAAAGGAAAAATGCATCAGAAAAGCCGCCTCAGCCCCGAGCTCCCACCGCTTTCCAGCGCAACACTCGCTCACCGAGGTGCGCGAATTTTGTGCTGGCAAGAGATACCAAAGCAGCAGCTCTCAGGGCCGAAGTTTCCATTCATCAAAACCAGGTACGGCGCGGACAACAGCAGCGCAGACTTCCCTCCCTTCCCTGCCAAGACCACCTAAAAGGATGAGAAGCAGCTTAGCCTCCGCTGGCCGCTCTGTGTTTCGAGCCGCTGCGTTGAGCTGGCCCAGAGTCTGCCACTCGGCGCCAATTTTTGGAGAGAGTTTTTTCCTCGTTGATGTACTACCTATAACGCCGGGAGAGCCGACTTCGGCGCGCTGGCGGCTCCCTGCCCAGCGCAGCGCTGCCCTGCTCTCTCGCCCAGAATTGCGATGCTCGGGGGCAGCGGCTATCGAAATGCTGACCCTTGCTGCGATCTGCAACGGAGTGAGGAGGAGGAGGAACTGGGGCAAAGACGAGCGACCTCTGACATCTGCGACGCGCGAGTGGAACTGAGAAATACAAACCGGATTCGGAAGACTCACAAGCAGGCACTTTCAGGAATGAAATGTTCCTTAGGTTCAAAGGCAAGAACAGCCCGGACCGTGCCCACGCGCGCCAAGCGCCGCGGCACGCACCGCGCCGCAGCCGCGGCACTGCAGCGCCTTCCCAGCGGGCAGGCGGTCGCAGGCTGGCCGAGGAACCACGAAAAACCAACCCATCCCGCAAAAGCAAGCGGAGGCAGCGCAGGGTCGTTACAGCGCAGCCAAGCTCAAGTTAGAAGTTTCTCGGCAAGACAAACTACTTCTGAGGCGGGTCCGCTCATGTCAACCGGCGCAGGGCGGCACCGGCACGGGGGCCACGTCGCTGTCACCTCCGAGAGGGCGCCGGGAGGCCACTGGCAGCAGCGCTCTGTTCAGACAGGCAGCGACCTGCTGCTCTGAGGGATATATATGTTGTGCTAATAATGTGGGGGTCAACCCTGTTCGGCGCGTAGCGGGCTTTGGCTCCTATAAAGCGGCTCGCGTGGGTCCCCGGCTGGACGGGGGATAACGTCTGGGCAACACCGTCAAGCGTTTCCATGCACACATTCCCTTTCGTTGCCTGAATCTCGGTACCGTCACCTGCTGCTGAAATGCTGCTGGTCACACAGAGGTAATTCTCAGTTCAGATGAAATTCCCTTGGACAAAGGATGTCTTGTAGACTAAATAACAGCCCGCGTGGCTCACAAAGAGGCACTGCGTGCCGTGAGCTGCAGGCCTAGGGGCTGCTCTCCTCCAATAAATTTGAGAACTGAAACATGCTTTGTGTGACGAAAAACAGGTATCGCTGAGACTCCCCGGCAGGCTGTCAGTGCCTGGGTCGGGCGAGCGGCGTTTGGCCTCCCCTGCTCTACTGTAGAGTCACCTACCACCAGTAAACACATCCCTTATTAGCTGCGTCTCAATATGCCGAGCAAACTCCGGGGAGTTTAAGAGAAGCCTCGGAGAAGGGGCGCCGCGCAGCGTCCTGTCCCTGCCGCGGCGCACCGGGGCACGCAGCTTGTTCGGCCCCGCGGCCCGAGGAGCGAGCGGTGAGCTCCGGCCGCGGGACGGGGCACACGGAGGGGCGGCGTGCCCTGGCAAGGGGTGTCGACAACACTCTGAAGCGGGGACGTGCGCTGCCCGTCTAAACCAGCTCACTGCCAGCATTTCCATTGGCGAGTCAGCCTTTCTGCCTGCTTGGTACCTTGGTGCAATTCACGCCGCGGTCGTTCCGCTTCCCGCGGGGTGCCTACAACTGCCGGCCAGCTTCCGCCCCACTCGGGTGCGTGCGGAGTAGCTCCAGTGACATCAGGAAAGGAGCCGAGGCCCAGCCGGAAGGAGCTGGGCACGCTGGGAATACTGACCTCCTTCTCCGAGTTTATATTCCTCTGAGATCACAGGACACGCGGGGCTCAGTAACCCACCGAAAAACCCCGCGTGCGGAGGCGCTGAGACACGAAGCTGATACCGCCCGAGCCCGAGACGCGCGGAGGCTGGGGGTTCCTTTTGTTACTCCAAACTCCCCGGGGCAGGGACAGATTTTCTGCTGAATGGTTACGCTCCGTCTAGCGGGGAGTGCCGCGGGGTCGAGCCCAGTACGCCACGGCTCTTCTTTTACCAACAGGCTGGGAGCCGAGAGATGGACACAGGGCTCCTGCGCGGCTGGGAGCCCTCACTGGCCGGATTCCTTCCTTCTGCAGTGCCCCCTAAAGAACTGCAAGTAGATAAGCACAGTGGCTTGCAAAATGGGGGAGTAAGGGAGCACCAAAAGAAGAGGAAGCACAAGCCCTTTCTTTTAAAGGGTTCTAGGAAGCTTTCTAAGACGAAGCGTGGCGCTCAGTCTCCGCAGGGGCAGGGGGCAAATGTTTTCTGTCTCTGCTGCTGCACAGCCTGCGAGAGTCCTTCATAATTCAGAGACGCTCTCGGCAGCACTTTTGTTTTTTCATTTTTATCACCTTCTAAGTGGCCAGTTTCAGCTTCTGATGAGCTGTACAATAAAACCCATCTCTTTAAGCACAGCCGGTATCAGTGAGATGGATCGCAGCGCCCTGGACGGGTCTATAAATAGGTGAAGCTACAAACAACTCCTCCAAGGCCAAGAGGAGGGAGGGAGCAGGCATCTCCTGACTCTGCGCGGCTCTGAGCAAAGGCAGCGAGCGCTGCTCCACCGCGCTGCCCACAGGCTACAGACCCTGCTGCGGCGGGACAGCCTTCAGCTGTCTCCGTACTCGCTGCGTAACGTGAAAGGAAGAGGGCTTCTCCCACAGGCTTGGTCCCTTCTCCATCTAGAGCTGCGGCACTACAGCTCTGAAAAGTGATGGCTAACGTAGAATTAATTAGAAGGGCAGCGCCCGTCACGCTATCATCACCGTGGGTGTGCGAGTCCGTAGCAGCCCCTTCTGCCTAAGGGAGCTCTCGCCTGCGTGCCAGGACCCCGAAACTAACTGTGGCGTCTCCAGATTGCTCTTGTACTTTAAGGACAGAAAGTCTGACCTAGCGTTCAGAGGGAAGACCTTAATTCCGACACTCCGTCCTCCCCAGAACACAGGGAGGACGGGAAGCGGCCAAGGTCTGAGAAGCGGCTCAGATCTCAGTGTGGTCAAAGGAGAAGTTCTCGGCGGCTTGTTAAGGACAAACAGCTTTCTCGGTTTTCATCCCAACACTCGCAGCTGCATCTGTGAGCACCGTGTGGTGATGAAAGACGTACGACTACTCAGCTGATCCCTAACAAAAAGCTGCCCATCAACTTTCAGCCTGCCACCCACTGAGCCCAGCCTAAGTCTGATGCGAGCTGCGTCCTAGCGGGAAGAGAGGCTGAGTGGGAGAATCTGTTCACCGTGTCTAGACCGAGGTGGGCAAATGACAGCTCAGTGCGACGCTTCCTCCCTTATTCGCTTGGAGAGCAGCAGGGACAGGGGGAAGCAGAGCACAGGGGCAGCGCTAGGGCCCCGCTCCAGCTGGCTCCTGGAGAAACGCTGCCACAGCGGTTCCACGCCTCGCCTGCGGGTAAACCCACGGGCAAGCAACACGGGGAGCCGCCTGCGCCGAGTGCCTGCCAGCTGCCTTTGCACTGCAAATGCAATGGCGAAGCTTTCACACCGTGAGGATGTGCTGGGCCTGAGGTGAAGCTGCTGACCCTACGGCGAGGATCCTCGCTGGAGGAGCAGGCGCTTGGAGCAAAGCCCTTGTTCAGCACAGGGGTTTTCACCCGCTCTTGTTTTGGCATCCCACGCGGCCCCCTGCAGCAGAGCGCCCCGTCCCCCCCGCGCAGGGGGGTTCAATTCTGTGCGTGGGGTCAGGCGGTGGAATCCACTCATCGCTCCAGGCAGGACAGGAACGGGAGGATGAGATACCTTCCCCGGCACTTGCAGGGAGGGCTGCGGTCAGAGCCTCAGGCGGGCTCCTTGGAGAGGCGACCGCATCTGCTTCCAAAGCTGGCTGGAAGCCCGGGTTACGAGCCCCTTCAAAGCTGAACGGCACAGAGCGGGGGGACGGCTGGCGAGGCCTGAGCCGTGCCGGTCTCAGCGCAGCACTTACTTGTCGAGGCAGGCAACGCTGAGGCACTTTTCCTGGGGCTGAGGCTGTGTGGTGCTGTCGCCGGCTGCAGCGGTCGTAGTGCTGGGCTCGTTCTCCTGCAGGATGGAGTCGATGAACGTGGAGGGGGACAGAGGCGTTTCGACAGCGGGAGGGTTCCCTGGGCTGGCCTCCTCTATCTGGGGGCTGCAGGCGGGACTAGGGGGTTCTTCTTTGATACGGACCACAGGGCTACTCCTGAAAGAAACAGAAGGAAAAACTGGTAAAAATCCCACACTAACACGTTCTAAGATCCGCTTCCACACAACAGGGCAAAAAATCCTCGCGACTGCGGTTGCCTTTTCACGTACAAAGCCTCCAGAGTCAGCTACAAAGATGAAGTTGAACGGGTAGCTAAATATTTCCTCTCCGATTCTGATCGGCTCCGCTGACATGTCAACGTCTTGCCCTGTTACCGCAATCTCAGCGTATTTCTTGTGGCGAAAGGCTTGTGAGGCTGCTCGGTCCAGGACCGGCCACGCAGTCGCCTCTGCACAGGTAACGTTACTGGAAGGAGGGTGTGATTTTCACTTAACAGCACAGTTAAAACAATGCAGCTTTTGATGCGGACGCTGTCGAGGCAGTACAGAAGTAGCACGGCGTACACAGCCTTTTTTAAAGTCACCACTGAGACGTGCATGACATAATCATCGCCGTAGCAGAGGCTGCAGCGTTTTAACTGCTCCCACAAGGTCGGCAGAGCGACTCCTCTGCGCAGACAAAGCCTGGGATCGACCTTTTACGTAAGCACTCGGGCATTTTCAGACGTACTGTTTTTACGGGAAGGGAAGATGGATTCTTTGGTCAGCCCTGATTTTACCACCCAAACGCATCGATTTGGGGGTGTAAGAGGGGCAATTAGTCCTACTGGAAAGGACAGCAGGTACAAAAGGACAGAGAAAGGGCCATTAAGCAAACATATGGTCTATATTTAAGAGCGAGTGTTCCTGGCAGAGGGTATTAAAGGCAATAAATGGCATTTGTGGGTGATTCAGCGCCTCAGGGGAAGTGCCAATGCCAGGAATAACCTATTGAAGGGGAAGGAAAAAAAGGAGTCGGGAGGCCACAAGGTGCTACGGGAAGATGGGCCCTTCTTGCCCGGGGAGGCTCGGAAAGTCCGAGCGCCGCTGACGCGTGGTGGGAGCGGGGCTGCAGGGACCAAGGGCTGAACAGCCCCACGGAGGGGTGCGGCGAGAGGCTCTCACCGCTGCGGAACGGCGTCGGCAGAGGCACGCCACGCTGAGTACTACCTGAGGCACCTGAGGCCGGCTCTCTCCTCTGCTAGGGCCTGTGAACCTGAAGGAGTTTGAGACCGCTGCTGCCGGGCGCTGCCTGACCCGTATCGCTACCCATTTCAGCCTCTTCACCCGTGCTGTTTGGGAGAGAGCTGTCGGTGTTATTCTCGGTTACTTGGGAACGAAGCTGGTTTCTGCACCTCCTCCGCCTCCGTGCGGCAGGTTCACACGGGCAGGGCAAAGCTAACCCCGCTCCAGGACGCCGGTGATTTTGCAGGACGGAGCCGACAGCCCAACAAAGACGGCTTCCATGTGGGAACCAAACCGTGGCCCCCGCAGAGAGGTTCACACTAGACGGGGCAGCCAGAGGAGGGAGTGTTGTTCGGGAAACAGAATTAAAGTGGAACAAAACCAACCAAAAACCTGTGAGATGGCAGCGTCCTGAGCGAGACCATCCTGGAGGGACGGGTCCAGCTTTGTTGGCAAGGTAAGCAGGATTGAGTTCAAACACCCTGAACCTCCTCTACCGTTGGCCCTGCTGTTTTCCAGCTGTCGCACACGGGGGATTCTTAAGAGAAGAGGCAGGTTATAATGGCGTTTGACTGCTCAGCTCATTGGGAAACGCACTCTCCCTACACAAGTAACTTCGGATTTTACGAGAGCAACAGCATACCTTTCATCGAGACTGCCGCTGGGAGATGCCGAAGGGCTGGACTGCGCTAGCTCGGTCACGTCGGAGATAATGGGACCAGAGTTGGCTGAAGAATCCGGGGAATACAGGTTGGAGCCACTATATGCGGGGGAAGAAGCCTGAAATGACAATCACAGCATTCGCGGTGTGAAGCACGAGGCACGTACCCTACGCCGGCCCGCGTACGGGAGACGGAGTGGGAGGGGGCACGCCAGAACAGCCCAGAATCCGGACCCACCCGAGGGAGAAGGCAATGCGGGGCTCAACGCGATGCCCAGAAATACACTGTTGCCAACCCGAAGCACTGCTAAAGAAAAGTAAAGCTGGGCTTCTGTTCTGTAAACTTCATTTTCTTGGAAATGATGGAATTTAAAAAGTAAGAATATTGGATTCTTCTTCTGGCTCATTCAACACTTGGGTTTTTAGAAGCCCAAATTTTCAGCTTTCCCCTTCCCCTAAAACTCCATTCTTCTTTTCTCTTAAATAAAAGCTGAAATTCATACGACCGAGACCTGCAGACGTAAGGTACACAAGACTTTCTTGCTGGCAAGATGGAATGGTCACTTTTTGGTATCAGTCCTGCTAAGGAGCAAATTAATTGAGACTTTTGAGCGAACCTGCATCCCCTTTCCTCTTGGAGGACCGCCGTTTGCCAGTCCAGGACAGAAAGCACACTGCAGATTAGAAGATGTGCCCAGGAGGCAGAAAACCAGGGGGGACGGGGAGAATACAGGGTAAGAGATCCTGCTCGAATCCTCAGAGCTGCCCTTAGCCTTGAGCTGACCCACGACCTCGCTCACTCCCCTCCTTCAGAGCTATCTCCTGACCCTTCAGACGGCCAGAGGAAGCTAGAGAAAACCCTGGTCCGTCCCTACCTTCGGGTAAATATTGGCCTGCCTGTCCTTCAGCGCTTGCCTGTCCGGCACGCGCTGTGATTGGGATTACGCCGGCGCTACATCGACCTCCCTGATCGCCGCTTAGCAAGACCAAGACCACAGCGCAGATACTCCACCCCACCAGCTCCCTCCTCATTTAAAAGACTACTAAAGGATAACCCAACCTAATTCCATCTCGCTGCGGGCCGGCTGGAGCACAGGGACGCGCTGTGCAGACTCTCTGCCTCGAGAGGCCGGACCCCCACCTCCGCGCCCACGCGCCTCCTGCCCGTGAGGACCGGGTCCCGCGAGCGGGAGCGCTGCTGCGGGGCGCTGCGCCCGCCCGCCCGTCGATCAGACAGGCAGCCGCCCATCGGAAACGTTTATAAAGGCTGAAGCGGCGGCTGCGCAGAGCACGTGCACCGAGGGGCGCGCGGGCGGCACGCTGCCCTCGTAACGCACGGCTGTGCCCCGGCCCGGAGCACGGTTTTTGGGGCTACCCATTGTTTCTGCAAGTCTGAGCTTGCATTCTTGGGCAGAAAAGGGCACGATGACGCGGCGGTAGTTACGCAGAACCACACGGAGAGCGGCTGCTCGGCAGCAGTGGTGCGAGATCAAGCCCCCATGAGCCTCAGCTACCTCGCGGCTGCCCGTGCCTCACCCCCGCGAGGGTCTTACGCCGCGTTAACTGCCTTGATGTGAAAACACAAATTTTTTTTTTCACTGTGAAAGCAGGGACGACGGCGGCGTCAGAATCCAGCGCGCTCGTTGGCAGCTCGCTCTGAAAAATTGCCCAGCTATAATTTCTCGGTTCTGTTTGGAGCTGAAAATCATAAACACTGAAGTTTGAGAGATGACCACCTGCGTTTCCCATAATTGGGACAATGCAGTAATACCTGGAAGAGCTCCCGGTGGTTCTGTGTAAGCATTTGCTGCGTGCAAGAGTAAAGGCACTTTTAAAGAAGAGATCACAGGATTAGACGGGAGCTGGAACGGGAACACAGAGCTTCCACAGAGGGTGGTCTAACCGCAGGAGAGCTCTTTAATGGGCCTTAGCTATTTCGGTTCTCTGCTAAAAAATTTATCAGGATCACCTTGGCACACCAGGGCAGCTCGATGTCAGGAGCCAGCGGCTTGAACCCGCCGTCCCAAACAGGCCGTCCCTGCAGCAGCGTGGGCAGGACCGTACCTTGGAATCGGGGACAGCTTTTATTCTGCTACAAACAGCAGTCTGAAAGCTTAGCTACGTTCCCAGCTGTACAGCCTTGCTCCTGGACGACAGCATCGCCAGGGGAGCAGTATAAAGAAGCACATTCATTCACGCAACAGCTTTGGCCAAGAAACACCAGCTGGCTTTCCCGTGCCAGGCAAGGGGGTGCCGCAGAACCAGGAGAGGCGCCCCGAATTTAAGCGGTGCAGTTTCCCAGGGCACACGCTGATATGAAGCAGATCAAACAGAGCATCTAAAACGATAAAAGCCGTGTCAAGGCATGAGATTTAGTGGATTAACATAGGCCTGAGGCGATGAAAAGCAAACAGCGACCAAACGCGTCGCACCTCAGCAGTAAGTGCCGAGGCAGCCAGCTCGCCCCCAGGGAGTGCCACAACGCGGCTTTCCAGCTCTTAGGGCACGGGATGAGTCTTCCAATCCTCGTGGTAAGTCAGAGCCCACAGTTTGAGACCTGCACGGCACGAAGACGGGCCGTTCTCGGCATTCCAAGCGTCATGCAGTGCCGTGGCAACAGGGTTTACGTGCAGGCACAGTGCAGCTATCAGGTCGAAAGGGAAATAGCAGCATGAGCGACCCCGCTCCCCTCCGCTGGCTTACGAGGCTGAGCAGACTCAACCCACGCAGGCCTGGGAGCAAGTCTGAGGCTCATCTGAAAGAGGATTTAGGGCCAGCATTAAGGGATTTGGAGGCTCCTTGTGTTCACTGACCGTTGAACATCAACGTTGAACATCAGCACATCAGAAGGTACATGGAAGGATGGGAGAGTACAGGCAAAACCTCGGGATTCACAGAATCCCAGAGTCCCAGGCTGGTGGGGTCTGGGAGGACCCCTGGAGCTCACCCCGTCCCACCCCCTGCATGAGCAGGCACCCCCAGAGCAGGGGGCACAGGGCCGCGTCCAGGCGGGGGGTGAATGTCTCCAGGGAAGGGACCCCACAGCCTCTCTGGGCAGCCTGTGCCCCTGCTCTGGCACCCGCACAGGGAAGGGGTTTGTCCTCATGTTCAGGGGGAACTTCCCGTGTTCCAGCTTGTGCCCGTGGCCCCTTGGCCTGGCGTTGGGCACCGCTGAAAAGAGCCCGGCCCCATCCCCCTGACACCCGCCCTTCAGATATTTATAAGCACTGATGAGATCCCCCCTCAGCCTTCTCTTCTCCAGGCTGAACAGACCCAGATCCCAGCGAAATTCGTTGGGATCCAGCAGCAATTTGCAGGACAGCCCAGAGCACTCCTTTGCAGCGACCGCTCCTGCAACGCCGTGTCAGCGCGAGGCCACCCCCCGCAGGCGCCCGGGTGAGGGGCACCCTGGACCTCGGCAGTTGGACGACTCGTGGCATTCGCCCGCCGTAACGAGGCCGAGGTCTGAACAACGGCCACATCCAACGACGAACTCGTTTCTTCTGGCCTCTGCATTGATGACCTCTTGCAGGAGATCCCTTCACCTCGAAAGCTACTGCCTGCTCTCTCCTCCCAAGGCTTTAATACCACACAACCTTGCTTACGTTGGGATTGTTCTGTGCACGAGCACCAGCTGGCTTTCCTACCTCTTCCACCCTGCTCCCTACCTCTGCAGGCACAACTCAGCCCGGATCACTTGGGTCTTTGCTGCTTCAGGCCTGTGTCTCAGCCAGGGTCTGACCCTCGGCACCTTCCCTCACCGGAACGAGGCTTCTTTAGAGGGAATAATGCTAATTATACCTGGTCACAACATTAATGAGCAAACGTTTGACTGACATCAGACGCGTTTGTTTGTGACATAACCAGAACAAGGACCAAGCCAGGTGTAAGCTAAGCAAGAAGGCACCGCTGCAACTCATCTCCGCTTTCAGTGGAATTCAGACACCTCCTCGCTTGGTCTGCAAGCCAAATCCTCGGCCCCATCACAGCTATCATCCAGAACTGCCAGCTAAGAGCTCTCCCCCTGTTGGCTAAGCTTGAATGCAGCTGCCACCTTAAAATACTTTGCCAAACAAAACAAAGAGGTTGTGAGCAAACGGTTGTACAGAGGCAAGAGCAGCTGGAGCAGAGCCCAAAATGGGTCCTTCCCCACAAAGCGGTGTCCTCGCCCCCCTCTCCAAGGCCAGGCGTGCACGGCGTACTTACTGCGTACGGGGATGAGCCATGGACATGCTCCAGGGAGTACTGGCGACTGTATTTCGGCATGGAATGTGCTGAACTGCTGTCGTTCAACATCAGGGGGCTGCAAAAGATTCCCAAACACCACAGGAGTTACCGCGCTGCCGGCACCGGGTCGCGGGCGCCACCTCCCCCCGGCAGAGCCCACCACCCCAACCCCAGAGCTGGGTACCTGCACCCACCCGAGGGGCCAACACGCCGGTCTGGGCGCCCCGGAGGGGCAAGTGGCCATGGTCAGCACAGCAGAGCAGGCAGCCCCGTGACACAGGGGAACACAACGAGCCCCCGTGACCGGCCCCTGGGCTACATTTTGCAAGTCTATTGAGCAGAAATGTAAAATCACAGGCCTCAGAGGACTTCTTTATAGTCCCTGGTCTCCTCCTTCTGCAGGCCTGCATTGTCAGTGCTCTGATTGGCTTCACTTCTCCATGGCCAACTGCTCCAAAGATGGATTACTTGTGGTCAGCTGTGACACAACCACGTCTGTGGCCCTTTTCATGTACTTGAGACTGTGGAGAAACTCTTTCTCCTTACAAGATAAATCATTTCAGCATGTCTTGGACATTATCACCATATAAACCACTATCTTCATTAATACTAATCAAGCCTCTGCGGTGTTGTCTGCCATATGGTGCCGCCGGGCACTGTTCAGACACAAAAGGACAGCCTTGCCGTTCGACAGGCAACACGGGACAAGGTGGGGGCAGGAACAGGCGCACAGCGGAGCGTCTGCCGGTTCAGATGTGAACAAGTGCAAAAAATCAGGTGGAGGAGGAGCCCACCTCAAGGGATGAGACTGGAAGAGCGGGGCCCGTTCAGCCTAGCGGAGTGTCGGATGAGACACACCAGAACCATCTGTAAAAGCTACGGAGGGGAAAGTAGTTGCGCTACAGCACAATCCTGGGACAAAACCAAGTAACTGCTAACTGGCCAAAACAAATCAGCTCTGGAATTGCTCTTAATCGCTTGCGGTACTTCAGTACTGAGTGGTCATCCAGCACAGCTAGCAAGGGGTGAAACGATCCCCAGCACATCTGGGGACAGGCTCGATTAGCCTGCGAAGGCGTCACAGCAGCCTGCGGCGGCAGGAGGCCGGTCTGGATGGTCTGGGGTCTCCCTTTCCGTGCAACGACGGAAACACCACGGCAGTGCCGGGGGACTGCTTTAGCAGTGCAGGAGCCCGGCCCTCGCTGTGTGCGCTGCCGCAGGGCAGCAGCGGCTTCACACAGCGCGGTGGTTAGCTCTGAAGTACGTCCTGCACGGGCTTATGGGGCCTGGATCGCGAACCCTTCTTGGTATCGGTTGCATAGCAGTGTTAGCTGGTTTTGGCTGGAGCAAGTACGTGAAGGCTCACATGATCCCAATGACCGCTGTCCAGTCCTACCCCACTGGCAAGGCTGCTACAGAAGGCAGAGATCTGGGGGACCCACTCTGCTGATCCTCTCTTTATTCTCTCAGACAGGGAATCTTTATCTGGATGTAGAAATGCAGACTTACATCTTCCTCTTCACCCCAAGAATACGGTTGGATTGCACCAATGAAATCAAAAACTGGATAAGCTGCGAGGAGAAAAAAGGAAAAGCTGTCACGGTGTGCGCCGCACTTGGGTAAGCATGGCCAGAAACGTGCTCAGAGCAGAGCCAGAGCTGGGCAGGGGGGACACGGCGGCGTGCTCCAGGCGCAGAGGGGACGGCTAGGGGTAAAGCCGTGGCGTGGCAACTGAATTCTGCATCGTGACACTGCCAGCCCGAATTTAGCCTCTCCCCGCTGGCATTGCAGAATCTCACGGTAACAGGAAGGAAACACGGCGATCAAAATTATTCTTAAAGAGAAGTAACGCCCACGGCATCCCACCGATCGGGCAGGTGCCCAGCCTGGCCACTGCATCGCCGCGTACCCGAACACAGGAGCGTCCCAGTCCCTCCGTCTGGCAGAGCAGGATTTACCTTATTGACAACTTTCTGCTGCTGAGCATGCTTCTGCCTCAAGCTGGCTACTTCCCTCCACAACGCCTCATTCTCGCTGCAAGAGAAGAAAAAGCCATCTGAGAAAAAAAAAACAAACCAACCCAAAAACCCGCAGCCTCTCAGGCAGAGCAAATAAAGCGCGGGGCAAGCTGGAAAATTGCAGGGGGGATTTGCCGACATCTCCAGATACGGGCTCATTTACAGCCTCCTGGGGCTGAGGGTGAAATTGTGTTCATTAACTTTGCTTTGCCATCATTTTAGCTTGCACGGCTCCAGAAGCAGCAGCTATTCACACGTGGGCAGTAACAGAGAGCCTTACCCAGAGAGAGCGAGCAGTTCACATCTGCTACAAGCCATTACTGTGCCCTTGTGGAAAGGCCCCTGGTGACCGAGCTCAATCTCCTTGATCTAGCCCAGGTGCACGCAGGGCCGGTGATAAATCGGCTTCTCTAGAGACAGCGGGGGGAAAGCCGAGCAGGAGCGAGCTCCGCACCCCGGCAGAGCCCTCGGCTGCGTCGGGATGGCGCGCGGGCTGCACGACCGCTGCCCCGAGGAGCTGCTCAGCACCTACCCCGCGGATTTTCTCCTGCAGCAGCAATTCCCAAACTCTACACACTTTTTAGATCTCCGTGTTTGGCTTTTCTATGCACATAAACGAAAACAGCAACAATCGTTTGTGTGTTCCGTGAACATAAAAGACAATGGAGAAATTAGCAATAAACCTGCAATGTTTTCTCTTATTTTAAAGCTACTCGAGCTCCAAGAAGCTCAAAGGTGATACGGTTCCAGTCATATGTTTGCGTGACGCAGCACTGATAGGATCTCAATGCCAGAGTTTCTCCCCAAGCAAACCAGCCATTTTGAGCTTTTTTTGGGGAACCCTCCCCACCCCCTTTGCGGGATCTTGACTGCTCAAGCCACAATCTCCCTTTCGGATTTGAATTCAGAGACTTTCCTCCCGGGAGGGTTTTGAACTAGCCGTGACAAGCCAGGGGAGGCTGGACGGCTTCCCTTGGGCTTCAGGGAAGAGGAGCGGGACGGTGGCAGAGCCGACCCAGAACGGGGCAGCCAGGGCTCCCCGTTGTACTCGACGACGATACAGGGGCAAGGTGAGCCCTCGGCAGAGCAAAAGGGCGGGTGACAAAATCTCAGGGAGGGAAAACTCCCACAAAATCACTGCGTCTTTCTCAAAACAGGCTATCGCTTGCAGAAGCATCAAAAAATGCCTGAGTAAAGCAGGCGTTTTGCCCTTGGAGGGGGCAGCCGTCCCGAGCTGCCTGCTTGCCCGCAGCGAGGGCTGAGCTTACCACCAAGGGGCTGCGTTTCGGCTACGGCGAGGAGCGGTCGGCGCTTTCGGCAGCAAGCCCAGGGTGTCCCGAAAGGCAAGCGGAGCAGCCTGGGGACTCGGGAGCCAGGGCCTGGCTGGGGAGCCGGGGCTGCCCTCCTATCGACGGGTACAGCTGCGGTTATCTCAGCTGCACCATCGCTCCCCACGCACCAGCTGCCAATTACGCGCACGGAGGATTGCTGCTCCGGGCCCCAGCGGGGATTTGGGGAGGTCTGTAAATTAGCCAGGCTTTCCTCGGCACAGACCATCTGAACGCGGCTCCCAGATTCGCCTCGGGACAGAAAGGCGCGTTGAGAAATTGCTGGGCCCCGGTGTCAGAAAGGGAAGAGCCGCAGCCCTGCACCCGCTGCCGCAGTCCCAAGGGTCGGAGGAGGAGATGAAGCCGTCCTCGCAGCACCGGCCGCTGCCCGTGCCACACCTGAGCCACGCAAAGAGGTCGAGGTCTGGTGGCTCAGAGCCAGCCATGGATCATGAAAGGCAAAGAAAGAAGGTGGTAACTGCTCATTAGGCAGTGGGAGAGAAACAGCTGGACACAAGGTCCCCAAAGGGTTAAACTGATCTGAGAGCAGCGAAAACCCCCTTTAATACGTTCTTTAGCATACTGTTTTATGAGGCAATTAAATGCCCGTGAGGAGTTTACAAGGGCCGGTTTCAAACATTTCATTTCGGGAGTTATTAAAAGATCTTTGAAGCGTTTTGTTTATACCATATTTTACGGGACTGCATAAACCGGACCCCGCTCCGCACCTGCCTCTCTTAAACCGCTGCTCCTCGGGGACGCGCGGCGTGCCCTCCCTCGCCCTGCGCAGCCGGGACATTTCTGGAGCTGGGGACGAGGTCCAGCAGCCTTAGAAAAAGGTTTGCGGCTCAGGTCCACGCCTATCTAAACCAAAGACAAGGGGCTCCCCTCTTCTGCAGCGGGGAGCGTGTGGCACTGGCTGATGAGCGAAGGGCTGCCCGGCCCGGTCCCCCCACAGTACCCGATAACACAGCACACACCCATCGCGGCCGGAAAGCTGCCTGGGCGGCTGCGTGCCGTGGGAAACACAAGGGCTGCTGGGGGCACGGGGTCTGCGGGAGGCACAGGGTCTGCGGGAGGCACGGGGGCTGCGGGAGGCACAAGGGCTGCGGGAGGCACAAGGGCTGCGGGAGGCACGGGGGCTGCGGGAGGCACACGGGCTGCGGGAAGCACGGGGACTGCGGGAGGCACGAGGTCTGCGGCAAGCACAAGGGCTGCGGGATGCACAGAGGCCACGGGAAGCACAAGGGCTGCGGGAGGCACAGGGGCTGCGGGAAGCACAAGGGCCGCGGGAGGCACGGGGTCTGCGGGAGGCACAGGGGCCGCAGGAAGCACAAGGGCTGCGGGAGGCACGGGATCTGCGGGAGGCACGGGGTCTGTGGGAGGCACAAGGGCTGTGGTGGGTACGGGGGCTGCTGGGGGCACGGGGTCTGCGGGAGGCACGGCGTCTGCGGGAGGCACGGGGGCTGCGGGAGGCACGGGCCCTGTGGGAGGCACAGGGGCCGCGGGAGGCACAGGAGGTACGAGGGCTGCGGGAGGCACGGGGGCCGTGGGAGGCACAAGGGGTGAGGGAGGCACGAGGGCTGCGGGAGGCACGGGGGCCGTGGGAGGCACAAGGGGTGAGGGAGGCACAGGGGCCGCGGGAGGCACAGGAGGTACGAGGGCTGCGGGAGGCACGGGGTCTGCGGGAGGCACAGGGGCCGCGGGAAGCACAAGGGCTGCGGGAGGCACGGGGTCTGTGGGAGGCACAAGGGCTGTGGTGGGTACGGGGGCTGCTGGGGGCACGGGGTCTGCGGGAGGCACGGGGGCTGCGGGAGGCACGGGGGCTGCGGGAGGCACGGGCCCTGTGGGAGGCACAGGGGCCGCGGGAGGCACAGGAGGTACGAGGGCTGCGGGAGGCACGGGGGCTGTGGGAGGCACAGGGACCATGGGAAGCACAAGGGCTGCGGGAGGCACGAGGGCTGCGGGAGGCACGGGGGCTGCGGGAGGCACTAAGGGTTGCGGGAGGCACTAAGGGTTGCGGGAGGCACAGGGGGTGAGGGAGGCACGGGGGCTGTGGGAGGCACGGGAGGTACGAGGGCTGCGGGAGGCACGGGGGCTGTGGGAGGCACTGGAGGTACGAGGGCTGTGGGAGGCACGGGGGCTGTGGGAGGCACTGGGGCCGCGGGAGGCACGGGAGGTACGAGGGCTGCGGGCGGCACGGGGGCTGAGGGAGGCACAAAGGGTGAGAGAGGCACGGGGGCTGTGGGAGGCACGGGAGGTACGAGGGCTGTGGGAGGCACGGGAGGTACGAGGGCTGCGGGAGGCACGAGGGCTGCGGGAGGCACGGGGGCCGTGGGAGGCACAAGGGGTGAGGGAGGCACGAGGGCTGCGGGAGGCACGGGGGCCGTGGGAGGCACAAGGGCTGCGGGAGGCACGGGGGCTGCGGGAGGCACAGGGGCCGTGGGAGGCACAAGGGCTGCGGGAGGCACAAGGGCTGCGGGAGGCACAAGGGGTGAGGGAGGCACGGGGGCTGCGGGAGGCACAGGGGCTGTGGGAGGCACGGAAGGTACGAGGGCTGCGGGAGGCACTAAAGGTGAGGAAGGCACAAGGGCCTGCGGGAGGCACGGGGGCCGCAGGAGGCGCGGGAGGTACAAGGGCTGCAGGAGGCATGGGGGCCGTGGGAGGCACGGGGGCTGCGGGAGGCACGGGGGCTGCGGGAGGCACAGGGGCTGCGGGAGGCGCGGGAGGTACAAGGGCTGCAGGAGGCATGGGGGCCGTGGGAGGCACGGGGGCTGCGGGAGGCACGGGGGCTGTGGGGATAATCCCCAGCTCGATGTGTGTTTACCCCCCGCCCCAGAAAACCAGTCTCCCCCCAGTGTGAGAGCGGAGCTGACGCGGGGCTGTTGGGAGGGAGCGGACGCCTTCTTGCCGAAGCCCAGGGGCTCGGGACGCCCGCGCGCTTCTGCCAGACAGAGAATGACATTTGTTATCTCCCGAAGCCAGGAGAGACGCTCATTTATCACCGCGGCTGTACAAGGGTCCTCAGGAGAAACGTCCATCCCGCTTGAAAAACAGCCTTTCCAAAGAGCTTTAATTACCAGTATACACTCAGGAAAATGGTCGTTACTCTCCTTTCAGATAAAATTACTCTGGGTAAAAGCCGCGCTTCACTTCACCGCTGGCAATTTTTGAAATAAATGACTATTTTTCTTATCCGATATTTTGCAATTTGAAGAAAAACGCAGTCTCGCAAGCGGCCATGCTCTCGTCAGGGCTGTGCTGCTGCCCGGCGTTTTTCTTAAAAGCAGGCTTTTGCAGTCAGGTAACTACAGGAGAGAGTCACCTTACTCTGGCTGAAGTTTTCACGCAGCTGCAGAAAGAAACCTGCACCACGCGCCCTCACCAAGAGTGTGCATGGAAATAAAGCCTCAGTTCAAGATTTTTACGTCTCCTGCCCTGGAGACTCACACTAGAAAATACATGATTTTCAACCGCAGCATGCGACCGTGACCGTATGTGAACACCCTCTACGCTCGCAGAGGTTGTATTTGAGCTTTTTTTCTGTCCTACGATATTTTTATCTGCTGCCACAAGGTCGTCCAGAATTTATTTAGACGTGGCATTGCAGCAAGCGGCAGATCCCTTCATCGCGCAGTACCTAGATGTTCTAGCACTTCAGACAACAGCGTATAGAAAGTAAAACTGGATTTTAACCAAGCAAACCAGTCAAGATCTGAAGGGCCTTCCTACATCCCTGTTTGCTTGGAAAAACACCCAAGTGGGCAAAGACCTTCACTTAGGCACAGCACGGGTCCAGAGCAAAGCCGGGGGTCACAGGTGCTACGGCCTCCGGCGAGCTCCAGGTGAGCGGCAGCGTTGCAGCCCTCCGCACGCGACCCGCGTTTTCACGCAGAGCGGCGCGTCCCGCCCCGCGTTACGCGTCCCGGTGGTCGGGAGGCTCGTCAGGACGAAGCGAGGGGGCTTTTGCCTTTGAGAGCAACACCAAACCCTGTCGCTGGGCGCGTCACGCGCGGATGATCTCAGGAAGGGCAGATTCTGGGTAGTCTATGTTAGTTACGGCAGTAAAAATGAGCGAGAGCAATACACGGTGGTGGATGAAAACTACCCAGAAAAATACGAAGCGGCGCACATAGAGAAAGGCCCAGCCCCGAGGTGACGGCGCTGATCAGAGACACCCGTGACACGATGAATGAGTGGTTCTGTAAAGCACCGACCCGGTGCCCCACAGCAGCGAAGTCAAAAGACAAAGCGAAGGCGAATAGGGAGCAACTGTTCCCTCTCCCCTCTCATTTGAGGCTAGGGATATCAGCTGAAGTCAGCAGCTGGCAGATTCAGAACAAACAAAGGGACACGGTTCTCCAGACACCACGTAATTAAGATGCAGACCTCTGCTGCCGGATCCCAGGAGCCGTCGGACAAAATCACACAAAGAGAAACAAACCAACTGAGTACCATCAAGCACCAGGGCATCGCCTGTGTGTCAGGAAGCCCCCGACCCACAAGGCTGGTGCCAGGACGCTCCAGGAGAGCAGCGCTACGTCCTTGCCTTGCTCCTTTCCTCCTGCCCTTTGCGAACGGTCTCGTCAGAAACGGAGCTGGAAGATGAGGAGCTTAGATTCGACGCCCGGTAGTTTTTAAGTCCTTACTCCACACTCGCACAACTCCCGTCTGCAGTTAAACCCCGGCTCAGACCCATCCTGAGGTGTCTTGCAAACGATCACTCTTCTTTGCTCCAACTAATTTTGAAGCTATTGTTTTAAGATCAACACTTGAGCGGTCGGCTCCAGGGCTTTAGGGCCTGCGCCGCCATCCGCGATGCCCAGAGGAAGACGCGTCGGGCTACACGGGCGAGCTCGACAGGGCAGGGTTCAGATGCCGCGAGGTACCGTACCTCCCCGGGGAAGACGGCACATAAGGGAAGGGGTCAGAGCTTAGGGCCAGCCAGGGTGTCGAGGCAGAGCTCGTGACGCGCGGGATGAGGCCCCGAGCAGGGACGTTCATTCCTGGTAATACCGGTCGTCCGGCAGAAGGAAGCAGCTGTGTCTTAGTTCGCACTAAATCAGCTACTAGACTAAAAAGCTGGGTTGAGTCCTGGCTCGAGCGCTATCCATCTTTAATCTCCAGCAGGTATAACCTTTGGGGGGATTCAGTCTTGGAAAGGAGTGAAATAGCTGTAAATGGCTCTTGCTTTAGAGTCTGGAAATAGCTCAGGAATATGGAACATTAATGACCGCCCACCCCAGGATGGTCCGCGTTCTGCTGACACAACAGGGACGCAAACCCAACACCCCCATCAAAAGGCTATCAGCGCCGCTTCTGCTTCCTTTTTATTATCCCAGCGAGTGGATGAGAGAAGGCAGCACGTCATTTCAGTGGACAACCTGGCTGCAAGTAGCGACAGCCCCCAGGCGAAGGTGTCACGAGCGGCGGAGCGGCAACAGCGCCCGCGGACACCCCTGGTTTTCCAAGCCTCAAGCCACCTTGAGCACCGCTACGCAGGGCGCGGTGGTATCGGTAACTGGGATGAAAAGTGGTTTTCAAAACGTGCAACGTAACCCACCCGAGAGAGAGGGGAAAGGTTTGGTTTTCAGACCGAGTCTCTTCCAACTCATCAGTGCCTACAAATATCTGAAGGGCGGGTGTCAGGAGGACGGGGCCGGGCTCTTTTCAGTGGTGCCCAACGCCAGGCCAAGGGGCCACGGGCACAAGCTGGAACACGGGAAGTTCCACCTGAACATGAGGACAAACCCCTTCCCTGTGCGGGTGCCAGAGCAGGGGCACAGGCTGCCCAGAGAGGCTGTGGGGTCCCTTCCCTGGAGACATTCACCCCCCACCTGGACGCGGCCCTGTGCCCCTGCTCTGGGGGTGCCTGCTCCAGCAGGGGTGGGACGGGGTGAGCTCCAGAGGTCCCTCCCAGCCCCCACCAGTCTGGGACTCTGTGACTGTGAGCAAGGGCACACGGAGGAGCTCAGACCTGGCTCTGCACAGCCCGAGCGGGCGAGGACCCCAAGCTGCACCTCCTTAGTGGCAGCCTGTGCCGCCGGACAGGGACCACAGCAGAGCTCACAGCCCACCTTGCAGTAACGGAGGGAGAAGGGTGAGGACAGAGGAACCTGCTGAAGGCGACGGCATGCCTCCACGGGCGCCGGGGGGAGGAGGGCCGAAAGCTTTCCTCTGGGAGGGTGGAAAAACTTGCTCCGCTCCTTTTCCCTCGACGAGACAAATTTGTGTTCCTCTCGGGGAGAAGGACACGGCCGACTGCGGCGTACGTGTGGTGCAGAAACTGCAGCCGCAAAGGTTCACTCATTCTGTATTCTTCTAAACACTGAGATGTTTGGGGCCCCCCAAAAGTGCCCGTTCCCAGTTTACCAGTTTCCGCTTTTTCAACATGCGCAAAGGTAAGATTTCAGGAGTTTTAACTGCCGCTGCTCTACGACAGAAAACGGCATTTCCTTTTCTCAGAGCAACGAGACTGGGATTTCTATGCCAAAGAAAAAAGACTTCTTTGTTTCATCAAGGCTCAAAAATCACCGCCTTAATCACAAAGCGGAATATTCTGTAAAAAGCTAGCACCACACGGAACCAGGCTGTGTTATTAGGTTGCTGGCTTGGCAAATAAAAATCTACGAATAAGCTTTTTAAGTGTCTACCTAGTTTTGTGGGGAGTATAGGTAACAATAACGTCCTTCGATTACAGAGGCAAACACTCTCCTCCACCTTCCTCACCGATGCACCATATGAAGAAGCCGAAGGTAAACAAGGCCAGGAAAGGGCGGACAGCACTGAATAAAGCGGCAGCACGCCGGTGTCCCGGATGCCAGCCCCCGCCGTCATCGCTCTCGCTGACATCGTATGCACCGAGCGACCAGGCGGGCGTGGAAGGTCTCGGCAGGAGGAACGACCACAGGCATGAGGGTTCTTCAGGCTTGGAGAAGATATCAAAGGGGATAAGTCAGAGCCCCATAAAACCATGAGTAATATGGAAAAAATGATCTGTTCACCCGTTCGAAGCAAGAACTAAGAGTCACCCGACAATAACCTTTAACGGAAGAGTATTTTCACTGCACAAGGCGACTGAATTGCAGAACTCTCAGCCCTCAAAAGTTTTCATCCGCAAACAGATGAACTAACGCATTAGAGGAACACCAGGACCTGTAAGACAGAGGTGCAGCGGTCTTCGAAGTGCTGGAGCTCCGGTCCGAGGCAAGAATCCTGACGCTAATACGCGCTCCCTCCCCACCTGAGCTGTCAAAGAGTTTCAGCAGTGAAATATCTGACTGGTGAATCGATTATACCCGTAACTGCCTCCCGTCTTGAACTCCCTAATTCTGTGGGAATCAACAGAGCGTTCAGAGAAATGCTGGCGTCAGACCCGCCAGTCGCACGACCACTGCAGGCAAGCAGAGGCACGTAACCTGTGAGGTCCTCCTGGAGCAGTCCAAGAGAACGCCATGAGACTCATGCCGCAGAGCAGTAGTTTTGATCACTGCCCAGCAAGGATTTAATCTCGATTTTCAAGCAAAACATCTGGAAAGGGCTCTGCGATACACTGCAAACCACTCCGGAGAGCCTCTGTCCCAGGGAGAGCTGGGGGGAGGAACAGGTCTTACATGGGACGCCTTCAGAGCTGGTCACAGACCGGAGCAGCAAAGCAGCGTCGGCCTGGGTCTTGCAGCGCAACGGAGGCAACACCACAGCTCTCCGGGGCCGAAGGAGTCGGGGGATTTTTGCAGGAAGGCGACAGACAGATGCTCTTGAGCCTGAAACGTTACCCCAGATAAGAGCCACTCGCTCGTTAAGCCCGGGGTCTCACAGAGGTGGAGGGACAGACCTGGTATTAGCTCACCTTTCGAAATCGTTTTAACCACCACAGAATATTCAGGTGGCACCAGCTCACACAACCAGGGGAAGAGCCCACTCGCCTGCGCCACTGAAGATGAGCTGCCTGTCCGAACAAGCTCACGGTTCCATTAAAAAGCTCGTATCTTGGGATCCCGTCACATTCGCAGCTCTCGGACTAGGCTAGCTACAGGCAGAGTGGCTCTTCCGCCGTGTGAAGCTTTTTTAAAGAGCTGATCCAGAAAAATCAGCTCAAGACGACCAACGCCGTACCAGGGAGACTCTCTTCAGTCCCGAGCGCCGGGTTACGCTACGCTTGTGACCAAAGTACTTGAGGTCCCTGTGGTGACCCAGCATAAGACGCCCACGGAACTTCAGCCGCGGCAGCCGCGACGCCCGCTAGCACGTTACCAGCAAAATATTGATGTAAACCAAACCTCAAACCCACTTTTTTTTTTTAGCACGGCACTACTCCTCCTCTACCTAGCGAACCAGCAGAATCTGTCTTGCTCAGTACGTTGCTCTGAACCATTTTGGACAAGTATGGACAGAGGAAACAACGTTCCCGGCTTTTCTTCTGAAAAAGTAGAGGATCAAGAGAAAACCGGACCAGTTTACTGCTCCTTAAGCGAGTAGGTGACCGGAAGGATGCTGAACAGCAAAGCGACCCGCTCCTGCCAGCCCCAGGGTACAGCGGGGGGCACAGCCTCAAACCACCACCCGACAAAAGTCACTAGAAGACTCCCAACAGCTCCTCCTCCGGAACAGGCTGCGAGGAGCGAACTAGTGGAAGATGAGGCACGGAGAACAGGCCAGCGCTGTGCACGAGGCAGCCGGAGAGGTGGGGCGAACCGTGCCCGTGCCTCCAGCGCCGGCGAGACGCCCGCAAGTGCTGCCCAGCGGCGGGCACCAGGGAGAGCCCGCGCTGTTACAGACCGTACGCTGCCCGTACCTGCTGGGAAGCAGCCTATGCTGCAAACCGGGGTGAAGAGATGCCAGTTGGGTTGAGTTATTTTAACATCAGCATGTCAGACTGTGGTGGTAATTAATTTCAGGTTTAGATCGCTGCGCTGAAAAACGAGTACTCCACAGGTCTTTAACCTATGGTTTGGAATGACCAATAAAACTGACTTCAGATGATCTCAAGCGGTGACTAAGCTCATAAAAAGCAGCAGCGTAGATAAAACACACAGATCCCACATTATACTCAGTATTATAAGCCATCAAAGCAATTTTAAGATCAAGCTGATGTTTGACACTGAGCCAGCCCAGGTCCCCCAGGACCAGACTGACATGTGGAGGCCATGGTAGGAGAGTTAGTGTTTTGGCCCCAATCTCTGAACAGCTGGAGCCTGTGCAACCTTTGCACGGGAAGGCCATAAAACAACACATTACAATTGTCCAATTTAGAGGTCATAAAAGCGCGGACCACAGCCTCGGCGCAAGGCTGGAAGAGCCAAGAGTTCAGCCAACAAAACTCAAGCAGCGAGCACAAGAGCGAGGAACAGCACGCTTGCAATTAGGGACAGGCGAGAGCCGCAGCAGAGCGCAGAAACCCGGCCCTTCCTCCAGTAGCGCCGCAGCCTGGCCTGCGAGCGGCCACGTCCAGACACGCAGGCGTCCTTTTCCCTTCTGGCTCTTGGGAAAACTTCAGTTATGCACACACAGTCTTCTTTCCATAAAATCAGGCTTAATGGTAACCGAGTTCCAGGAGCCTCATTTCCCTTCCCCTGCAAAAGCTCTTGTCACCTCCTTTTTGAAGTGGCAGATGCTCCAGCTGATGCTGTCGATAGCGCACCTGCACAAAGGCGAGCTGTCGTTTTGTTACCAGCGAACCCAGAAGGAGCAGCAGACTGGGCGGCCCATCGCCACCATCGCCTCGCTCTGAGCATGGCTGGCTTGTGGGAACAGCTGGTCCTTCGTCGTGCACAACCCAGGGACGGGGGCTCCGGCGGGGCTGAAGCCAGAGGGAATAGTTTGCTTAGATTACTGCAGCACATGAGACGGGACGATGGAAACCCTGTAAGAGAATACAGCTGCTACAGACCACTTCACCACTGGCACAGGCTGGGGGGGACCTGCTGGAGAGCGGCTCTACTGAGAGGCCCTGGGGGTGCTGGGGGGCAGCGAGGTGACCCTGAGCCCGCACCGGGCCCTTGGGGCCAAGGGGGCCAGCGGTGCCCTGGGGGGCATGGAAAGGAGTGTGGCCAGCAGGGCGAGGGAGGTTCTCCTCCCCCTCTGCTCTGCCCCAGTGAGGCCACACCTGCAGGGCTGCGGCCAGTTCTGGGCCCCCCAGTTCAGGAAGGGCAGGGAGCTGCTGGAGCAAGGCCAGCGCAGAGCTGCCAAGGGGATCAGGGGCTGGAGCATCTCCCTTGTGAGGAAAGGCTGAGAGACCTGGGCTTGTTCAGCCTGGAGAAGAGAAGGCTGAGGGGGGATCTCATCAGTGCCTATAAATATCTGAAGGGCGGGTGTCAGGGGGATGGGCCGGGCTCTTTTCAGCGGTGCCCAACGCCAGGCCAAGGGGCCACGGGCACAAGCTGGAACACGGGAAGTTCCCCCTGAACATGAGGACAAACCCCTTCCCTGTGCGGGTGCCAGAGCAGGGGCACAGGCTGCCCAGAGAGGCTGTGGGGTCCCTTCCCTGGAGACATTCACCCCCCGCCTGGACGCGGCCCTGTGCCCCTGCTCTGGGGGTGCCTGCTCCAGCAGGGGTGGGACAGGGTGAGCTCCAGGGGTCCCTCCCAACCCCCACCAGTCTGGGATTATGTGAATGCCCGCTCCTGAGCTCCTGCAATCCCACCCCTGAGCGTGGGGAGCCTCTGCTCATAACCCCCCCAAGCAAGACATTGCTATGCTTCAAGATTTACTGCAGCTCTACAAGAAACCAGTGCCTTGACAGTGACGTCTCACTTCCAAATCCAAACCAGGAGTACATCATTACTTAACTCTGCTCGCTGCATTCTCACATATTTTGAAAAGGAAATTCAGCAACAAGGCAGAATTGTAATTCGTTATTGCCAGACAGGTACCAGTGAACTGCAAAGTAGAGCCCCCGCAAAACTGCTCGATACAGGTTCTCAGCAACAGCGCTGTAATTAATCCTAATACCACTTCTTTCAGTAGGAAACAGCCAGTTAATAACAGGCAGAACACCGCGGAGGAGGATGCAGGCCCTTGAGCAGGAATACACAGATGCTGTCCAGCTGCCCGACCCTATACAGTGCACAAAGAAAAAAGGCTCTTTCTATGCAGACAGACATCCATGGCTGCTCAGCTGCACACGGATGAGGCCCCTGAGGACAAGATGCTCCTCCATCTAGTTCTGATTCCAGCAGGCAGACCTGGTTCACAAGAGAATAGATCACTACTGCCTCCAGAAGACTCTTCTGATAAAGAGGTTTGGCCACCCCGGCTGCGGACAGCAAAGGCACAGCCACGTTTCCTTGCTGACAGCAGAGTATCCCTTCCTTTTTTTGCCCACGAGCAGCAGAGAAAGCACCCAGGCTGTTCAGAGCGGCAGAAGGAAGGCTCCGCACGGTGACTAGACCACGCAGAGGTGCAGGAAGCTGCCTGCCTGCACGCTTTCCTGGAGCTCTGTAGGGCTTTGGGCAGGATGACACACGGGCCTCCTCTTTGCCAGCTGCCTCCGTCCTGTTACCACGGATGGATCTTCCTAATGGGCCACCCTCTCGCTCCCCAGCAGCTGTGGGCAGGAGCAGGGTGCGAAAGGAAGAGAAACAGGTTTTCACTGGAGAAGAAAAAAAAATCACATTTGTGGAAAAAAGCCTCGCATTTATTGTAAGGAACCTGCTCCGCATGGAGTTTGCCCTGAAAAACTGGACCTGCAGGCGTGCACCGCGGCGACCGATGCCACGCGTCTCAGGCTGCAGCACCTCAGGCTTTGCGCGGCAGGCGGACACAGGCACGGTCGTCGCCTCTCGGCTCAGCACGTCTCCAGGCACTGTGTTTTAGCCTCCTGTTCCTCCTAAGTGCGGCACCCCCAGCGCTATTCCTCTCGCTCAGCCTCCGCGAGAGGCTTCCCTTCCCACGGTACATCCATCTACGCTCGTTCGCTGCCCGCAGCGAACCTCCGTGTGTTTGCTGGCGCTGCTCTTTCCCAGCGAAGATGATGCTCTTCCCTAGCAAAGATGTTGTTTAAAAAGAACCCCATATGTAAGAAGTAAAACGTTCCTTGCTATTGCTACCCTCACCGGCGCGGCTTGCTGGGCCAAAGCCAGCGGGGTCTCTGAAGCGCCTTGGATCACTGCTGGGTGCTATCGAGAGGTAAGGGTCAAGTTTGCCTGTAAACTGACTCGTGTACAGAAAACAAAAAAAAGTTAAGGCTTGGTTCAGACTGCAGCGCAAGCTCGAGAAGCGGCACAGGAATTCCAGTCCCGGCTTGGGAGCCCGCGCCGTCCCCTCCTGCTCCGCGCCACCCTGTGCCCCTTGGCCAGGCTGCGGCAACGCGACGCGAGGTGTCGCGGGCTCATAAAGCAGGGTGCAAAACACAGAGAATACCTGGCCAGCGATTTCACAGAAGATCATCTTACAAATTTTACGTCCTTGCTCTACAGACTGGGCCTCATTTTCTCCACGCCAGGACAGACATGCAGAACAGACATGCGGAACAAAACAGTTGCGCGCTCGGAGCTATTGAGGAAAGGTGAAGAGAGAAGCAGGGCTGCAGAGTTCTGCCTAATTCTAAGCCTAGGACTAAAAGCCATGCAGTTACTCATCTCCCAGATGATTTTAGGCAGCTTTTAACCAGAGCACCTTACTCCCCGAAGGTGGGAGGGCTTCTGTTAATGAGGCTTTTCTGAGTACAGTGACTAAACTTGGACATCACCTAGCTGGCTTCGTTATGTCCTAGCTCAGCTCTTCTCTCACCTAACACTGATGGATTCAATCTTTTCAACAAATGTTCTAATGCAAACTCTATCCCCTTAGGTCAGTGTCAAATGATAATATATATGTTGCTTTTGGAACCCTGAAGCCATAAAGCAAGCTACACGGGTCAAAATTATTTGGTATGATTTACTGGGGGTTTGCATACGGTAAACTAATTCTGGTGAAGAGGAATTATACTGCAAAAGGCCAAGTCCTTGTGTCTGTTTAGATTTATTTTTGCCAAGAGAAATTTTAACTTTTAAATTCTGTTAGCAACTGGGGCCTTGTAAAAGCGGCGGGGCCTTGTAAACAGAGCCTGGTCAGGAGGAAGTGCTCTCAGCGTCCCATGGCGGAGCTTCACGCGCTGAGCCAAAGCGAACGCAATCCCTGAAGGAGACGCGGAGAAAACCGATAAAAACAGGTGCAGACACCACAGCTAGCTCGCTGCTTTCAACAATCTGTTTAAAATTAAACTTACGGATACACTCGGGCTCCCACCGGACTCGGGCAGAGCCGATGAATCACTGGGAAGCGACAGCCTCCCCGTCTCACCTTCCTGCCCCGCGCTTCGCACGAGGGCAGCAGCGCTGGGAAAGCTGCAGGCGGGGGAGCGCCGAGCGCCGTCGCTGCCGGAGAGGCAGGCGGGCAGAGGTCTCCCTCCTCCCTACGAAAGAGCTCGTCAGGACAAATATTTCCAAACCATGAGAAAATGCCTCCATTTCGAGCGCTGGTCTTT
This sequence comes from Phalacrocorax aristotelis, assembly GCF_949628215.1. Taxonomy (NCBI): domain Eukaryota; kingdom Metazoa; phylum Chordata; class Aves; order Suliformes; family Phalacrocoracidae; genus Phalacrocorax; species Phalacrocorax aristotelis. The sequence continues at coordinate 167,865,759 of NC_134277.1, forward strand.
CTGCACCCTCCCCACGCAGCCAGCGCTCGGGCTCACTTCGTTATCCCCGTAAGGTCAGGGATTACTGCGACGCCTTCCCAGGGCGATGCCACGGCTGCACAGAAAGCCGTTCTCTACCGCCCCATTCCCGCAGTGGACGCATACAGATAAAAAAGTACAAGCCTTGTCCTCCCGAGCTGTTCTACAGCCCGAAAAGACACGTGTGCTACCACACCTGAGGGTAAGCTAAAAGCCCCTCCTTGCAGAGCTGCGGGCCGCTCACGAGAGATGAGGAATCACAGAGAGACACCGACAGAGCTGGGAGGACATTACAGCCAGTGAAACGTCGCCGAGTGCCTGACAGCCAGCGCGGCACCCCCAGAGCCGGCTTTAATTGCAATTGTCAGTTTAAAATCTAAACAGTTCCAAGTTGAAAAGCCCAGAAGAAAACATTTGGCTTAGATGAGTCACTGCTTCAGAAGCTAAGAAAGCAGAACGGAAGCCAAAAGAAACTGCAGAAATTCTAGGTCAGTAACCTGCTCAAAACTGAGTGTAATTAATAACCGCTCTTTGCACGAAGATGTCTCTGGAAGGCAACGGCCTCCCAGGTGAAGGGACGGAGTTCAAGCGGATCCCGTTCCCCCCTGCTGGAGCTGGGGTTCCTCTCCGTTCTCCCGTGGCGGTTTCTGATGACTTTCCGATTTTAAAACACTAAAAGATGAAAGCAACTGGAAACAGAGGAGCCGCTAACAGTAATGCTTCTAACACAAAACCTGGCATGTGAGGAAAAGCATACTGGCCGCTGGTAAATTAAGCATTTCAGCTACGCTGTGCCCTTTAACGTCAGTCACCGCGTTGGTAACTGTTCTAGCAAAGCCTCAGCACCGGGACGGAACTGCTGTCGGCGCTGCGGAGTGAAAAAGCCGTACCTTCCAACGCAATTCCCGCATATCGGCACAGAGAAGCGAGGGGAGATGTTGAGTAACCGATGCCCAGGCTGGGCAGCCGTTACGCTGACGCTGGGGGGACACAGAGCAGGAGTTGTGCCAGAGCCTTGGTGCCCCAGCTCTGACAAGGCTCGCGGCGGTAGCCGGGCACCTGTGCTCTTTGGGAAGAGCCGAGTGCTGGGACTCAGGCTCCTTCAGCCACCGCGACCCTCGAGGAGCCCGCGGGACCGCCAGGCTGCACAGCGACGGTTTCGAAGGATCACTTCTGCACTGGGCTTGCCTGAGATGCCACGACGTAGAGAACAGGAGGATGAAGGGGATGTGTTGGGATAAGCTGTGTGAAGAAGTAGAGGACAAAACCAAACCCAAAATTCACGGCCTTGCTGTGGCTTATTCAATCTACACAGAACTGCCTGAAGGGGTTGGCTTCATATGCTCCGATACATTTCACTTCATGATAAACAGGGGAAAAAAGAATCAGCAAAAGAAGTCATTTTCAGATGGTTAATTAACTGAAAAGAGCAGCTGCGAATAAGAGGAGCAACACCAAGCACAGCGACGCGCTTTGCCTCGATCCAGATCCCCCTTTAGCTCGCTGGAGCGGACGAAAGCTCTGCTGCGGCGCCCGTGCCAGAACGAAAGGCGACTCCGTGTTCCTTTAGCAAGAGGCAAGGGAGCCTCAGGCTTTATGGTCCCCAGAATGAGAGGATCTGCTCTTTTTGCACATCTTTCTCCATGAGGTAACTAGAAGGGCAAGGAAATCGTGATGCAATGCGACCCTCAGCTCCAAAAGCCAGGACAGCAGGAGGCTGCAAGGACCGTTCGGATCTTCCCTGAAGCTCACGGCCATTTCAGACACTTGCTTCACCCGTAGCTTGCCTGCCTTTTTTTTTTTTGTTTAAAGCATATCCAGAGACCCATTAAATACCTGGAAGAAGACAAGGGACTTCTGTTTTCCAGAAGCAAAACCCCTCACCCTAAAACTAACAACCCCCCCCAAATACGTCCGACTAAGAGCAGGGAAGTGCAGACAAAGCAAAGGTAAGCAGGTGAGATTCCCCTGTGCAGGGAAGCGATGCCCTCGCCCACCAAACCTCCGCCCCTCGGGAGCACTACCCAGCTCTGCCGAAGGAGCTGCTGACAAGGAAGAATAAATATTTTCACATCCACAGTTCAGTTTATCTACTTTCCATCATTTGCTGCCAGCGCTGGAGGCTGACGGCAAGCTATCCAGACGCATGTTATTCCGTGGCAGCGGAGAGGAGTTTGTATTCCTTAGTCTTCCGGGCAGACTTTTAGGGCTAAACTGAGTCAATACGAGAAGGCTTTGAGGAGGCCTGTTCGCAGCTGTGCAATAAAAAGACATTTACTGTGAGCGTTATATTGGATGTGCCAAAGATGATATCCAATTCAAACCAGTAAACCCCCACCCCGAACAGCTTCCCCTCTACTGGCTTCAGCCCGTCTGCATTTCCAATGTGCTCCAAAGATCTTACTTCGACAGAGGACAAGCTGTGACCGTAAACTTTTTTTTACGCCAACAAAGCAGCTCGATATAAATTACACCTCGTGAGTTCAGCTAAAGCGAACCCTCTTCCCGCAATTCAAAATACGCCTTTAGATGGGGAAAAAAAAAAAAAATTAAGAACGGGATGTTTCAGGCACAAAGACACAGCTTCATGCTTCTGGCACCCTCATCCCTTCGGAGCCGACTGTCGCTGTGTCAGGTCACACGAAGCAGCTGTAATTTCCCACCGTAACCGCGCAGAGACACCTCACAGGACACTGCTGCGCTCGGTCTTGGTCGGCGATCAGAGCTCTTTGTTGGAGGAGCGCGACGGAGCGGATGAAGAACAGCTGGCCTACAGACCCTCCTTCAGCTATGACCTGCTGAAAACCCCTGGTTCCCACCGGTGCCTCCGCTCCAAAGCCGGCAGAATTTCCCGGGAGTGGCTCTCACGCTGTGGCTACGGCGCCGGTCTCCTCCGCAGCGGAGGAAGGCTACTCAGCTCCAAGTCCAGCACGGAGATCAAAGTCACGCTGACACCCAGCTCACGTCCGCGCCTGCTCGCATACCCCGTTCTAGGGGGGACAAAAGGCTTGGAGTTGGGTCCCTCAGAAACCTGTACGCTGGGGACAGGCCTATTGGCGACGGGGAAGAAGGGCGCTAGCAAGACACCAGGCACTGAAACCTTTCCGGAGCGTACTTTGTGGCATCAGGCTTTCAAGCCAAAAAAGCCCAGAGCACTGGGATCGTCTGGTCCGTAAAGCACAAGCCAAAGCACTCGCGTGAGTTCCTGCTTCGAGTCCAGGCGCTGCGCTGGAATGGAGAACCTGGAATTCGCACTTTCAGTGGTGAAGAAATCAACCAGTCTTCCACGTATTATTCAAATACTTCTTTTCGCTTAAGAGCACAGACCTTATTGCTAGTCTTATTTTATTGATTTTCACCTCTCTTACTGCACGAAACATACTCGAGCTACCATTCCTCGGGCTGGAGCCTCCTCCCGAGGGGGCACCCCGGCATTCATTCACCTCCTCAGGAAGGAAGGCTGAGCTCCTCCGGTCACTCATTACTCAGCAAGTTTTCTACCACTTGAGTCGTTCTGTTTCTGTTCCTGAAGTTTGCCCAACAATTCAACGTTCTGGCACTGCTGATACAAGACCCGGACACGCTCTGCTGGCTGCGGTTGGACCCGTGTCTTTTACAGAGCCAACAGTTAACCGAGATCTCCTCGTATAACCATGAGCATCAGACGAGGATCAATGCAGGACCTTTTGGTCCCATCGCAAGCTCATTTTCACAGCTACCGCTCTTCGTTCATAGTAACCTTGCACTCGGCCAAAACAAAATAGCCTCTTTTCACAGCAAAATGAACCTGTCCCTAAAGCACTGTTGAAGAAACTTCAGGTATCCAACTGAGCCCCCTGCACACGAACAGCCGCAAGGTCCCGCCCCTGGGGAGGAACAGCCCCCCGCACCAGCACAGGCTGGGGGGGACCTGCTGGAGAGCGGCTCTGCTGAGAAGGTGCTGGGGGGCAGCAAGGTGACCCTGAGCCAGCACCGGGCCCTTGGGGCCAAGGGGGCCAGCGGTGCCCTGGGGGGCATGGAAAGGAGTGTGGCCAGCAGGGCGAGGGAGGTTCTCCTCCCCCTCTGCTCTGCCCCAGTGAGGCCACACCTGCAGGGCTGCGTCCAGGTCTGGGCCCCCCAGTGCAAGAAGGGCAGGGAGCTGCTGGAGCAAGGCCAGCGCAGAGCTGCCAAGGGGATCAGGGGCTGGAGCATCTCCCTTGTGAGGAAAGGCTGAGAGACCTGGGCTTGTTCAGCCTGGAGAAGAGAAGGCTGAGGGGGGATCTCATCAGTGCCTATAAATATCTGAAGGGCGGGTGTCAGGAGGATGGGGCCGGGCTCTTTTCAGCGGTGCCCAACGCCAGGCCAAGGGGCCACGGGCACAAGCTGGAACACGGGAAGTTCCCCCTGAACATGAGGACAAACCCCTTCCCTGTGCGGGTGCCAGAGCAGGGGCACAGGCTGCCCAGAGAGGCTGTGGGGTCCCTTCCCTGGAGACATTCACCCCCCGCCTGGACGCGGCCCTGTGCCCCTGCTCTGGGGGTGCCTGCTCCAGCAGGGGGTGGGACGGGGTGAGCTCCAGGGGTCCCTCCCAGCCCCCACCAGTCTGGGATTCTGCGACCCGCTCTGGCACCTGAACGCCCGGTGGTTGTTTCTGGAAGCTGGGGTGTTTAAGACCAGCGCAAGGAAGTTTGAACCACACTGTGTGTTTCTGTGTAGAAAAGCTTCAGGAGGTCACCGTTACTAAACGTCTCCCTCAAAGACCAACCTTTGACGTCTGGGCTCTTCCTCAGTGAGGCCGAGCCCGTTGCAGCGTGAACAGGGTTTTCCTTCCCCAGTGCCCCTGCACGCCGGCGGCCGCACAGCCCTCGCCGGACGTCTGCGTGAAGAGCTGGCAAAGCCGCGCGTCTGTGGACCTTCTGCATCACGGCTCAAGTCTCTCCTGTCTCGTGCGGACAGAAATGGTTCCTGTATTGAGCCACTAACGAACGTCAAGCCTTCACACTGGGGGATTAAAAGCCACAGAATTTGCAAGGGAGACCTCTGCGCGCTTTGTGGTGCGGCTGAGGCAGGAATCCAACGGTGTAGCGAGTCTCCGGGAAGCGGCAGCACAACAGGGACAGGCTGAAGGTCTTAATCCGCGCCGTTTCGCCTACGGAATGATCGTAGCTGCGCGGATGCCGGAGGAGGGCGGCTGCTGACATCGGTGTGGTGAAGGGGAAGGAGGGGAACCTGGAGTAACCCTACTGTAGAGATGCAACGCGGTGTAAACCAGCAGGCCCTCAAGAACATTTAAAGAGCTTGTCAAGAAAACAAGCGACAGTGATGAGACAAGAACCAGCTGATGCTCTGAAGCACGCCACAGATCCAGAACTAGAGAGACTAGCCTTAAGTGAGCGGGCTGTGCTGTTATTCAAGAAGAGGAGAATTTTTAGCCACAAGCTCCTGAGAAGACGACGTGAAAAATGGCTTGCAAACTCTGCCCTCCAAGAGAGGAACGGCAGCCCAGGTACAGGGATCCGGCACTAACAGTGGAGATGGGGGAAACAAAAGATAACGAAATGCCGACCCAAAAGCTGCGTTTATCGAGAGACGCAGAGAACCTGCAGGAGTCCAAGGAAACAGTGGCTGACGCTGTGAAGGATGGAGAAGTAGCCAGGAAGAATGGAGCATATCCAACCCAGAAGAGGTTATTACGCTACTAGAAGCTACGGAGAGCTGGCAGCTGGGCGTCCCGACCCCGGGACTGAACAGCCCCTGCCTGGGTAAGCTCGGCTTACCCAGCTCGGCCCGGCAGCCGCCCGGCCCTGACGAGTGGTGGTCCCGTGCTCCCAGGCCTCCTGCCGAACCCGCCCCGCTCGTGGGTCTCCCGGTGCTTTCTGTCGTGCCGGGAATCGAAGCAGCCCTTGCGGCAGAGTAGCAGAGCCACGGCGTAGGAGCGGCGGCGCGGCGGAGGGCGGCCGCCCTTCTGGGGAGCGGGGGCTGCCGGGCTGGCTCAGCCGGTACTGCGCTTCTCCCAGGCACGGCTCCCAAGAGGAGGGCCCGCTAACAGGCCGTTGCACAACACTCCAGTCGCACAAATCGCTTCGTTTTGATTGTCGTACAGCAGCCTATTTACCTGATAAGCTTTCAGAAAAAGTGCAAACCACATTTTTTTATTAATTGGCTGATAACGATCTTCCTGAAGGGAGGGGGGAAGCTCTTCTGCTTTGAGAGAGAGGTTGTCTGCTCTCTGCTATTAGTCGAGCTCAAAGTACTGCTGTAGGCGCTCCACCTAGTGGTTTACAGACCATTTATAATTAATAATGCTAATGTTTGCTTTAGCGAGAGCCAACAGAGCAGCCAGAACGCAGCCTAGAGGCATATAATGCCTTTGCGAATGCTCTCATCCTTAACACAGGGGTAGAAGCCTCAAAACTTAACCTCAAAACGTGCCCCAGGACTGCGAAAGCCACAGAAATTTAGATGAGCACCATGTGCTGGGACCACAAGTCTGGCAGCTGGGTTTAAAGATGGCTCTTGGCGTCGCTTATTCTCCCTGCACCGGCCAGAAAGCAAACGTGCAAAGGCAGGAGCCTCCCACGCGAACTTGTTGCGATAACGGCTGGGAGCAGAGCCACCCAAGGACGCGACGCATCGCGGCGAGAGGCAAACGAACTGTTTTAGGCTGCTGGCTGCTTTTCCAGGCAAGTGGAGAAAACAGCTTCCAGTCCAGGGACACACGAGTTTATCCCCTTGTGGAGTTAACAGCAGGCTCCCTACTGACAAAACCTCCGGTACAAGGCTGGAGGACTAAGGAAGAGCTCATTTTGGGTTGGTTTTTAGGAAAGGCGTGCAGCCGGCTATGAGCACGTTGAGCAGGCTTTGTTAAGGTAGCTTTCTGGTCATTCAAGGTTGGCTGCACACGAGGTTTTCGCTCAAAGCCACGCTAGGCAAGTCACTTCGCTCACTTGAAAGGGAAAACAAAGAGCCGCCTCTGCTGCCCACGGGCCACGACACTGCAGCATCGATAACGGTGCACAAACCTTTCACCTGCCGCCGTTTACCAACAGGTCAGAGGGACAATCTGCTTTTCTTTCTCCCCTTGCCAAGAGCCTGAGGAGAAGCACAGCCTAGATGTAAGGCTGGGCGCTCATACCTGGCGCAAACAGAAGAAGAGAATCACCTAGAATGACCTTGGAGAGGAAGCAGGGTCTCTCCCTGCCCATGAACACCAGAGGTGCTAAAATGATCTGCAAGCACAAGATGTAGTAATGAAATCCACAAAAAGGGAAGCTTCGGAACACAGTGTGGAGGAAAGAGTTGAAGGGACAGGTTCACAGAGGAAAAAAATCGCCCAACCTGCCTTCCTGCCTCACCCAGCAAGAATGGAGCTGCTTGCTCTGTTCCCCTTACGAACCAAATTCCTCAGAAACAATGGCAGAGGTGAAGCAGCTACGCACAAAATAAACTTCACAGGCACAAAATGAACTTCACCGATGTACGAGTCAATCCACTTTGTGGAGAGGTAAACGAGGGAAAAAACCAAACAGCTTTCGATCAAGATTTATAAAGGTGCCGAAGGGAATCAGACACCCCCCCCATTCAGCGGCCTCAGCAGGTACCTAAACTTAAAGGCAACTTTAAGTCTCAGCGCAAGTCTTAGACCTGGCAGATTCAGGCAGACCCTGCTGTCGGGGCGGGCAGCCAGGTCCTGGTGCACCGCTTAAACATCCGGATTAGGCGACATCAGCTAAATTCTGTACGACCACCATGGGAAAAAGTCACCTGAGGGTGAGCGACGATGCCCCGACCATCTCTAACGGTACGGCAGCATCTATTAGCGGGAGTCACGGTCACCCATTTCGCCTCCCAGCCCCACAGCAATACTGGGTGAGCGGTACCCGGCGGGAGTTTAACTGGGCGCAAGTCAGAAGTCAAGAGCCTGGTGGAAGAATACAGCATTAGAACAGAAGGACGGCAGACTTTATCCCAAATGACTCAAATACCCCGGTGCAGCATAAGGCAGGAGGGAAGAGTTGGGCTTTGTGGGAGGAAAGGAACAAAATCAATCACAAGCGACAGACCCAGTGCCATGCGTTGACTGAAATTTCCGACTGTAACCCCCAAGGCAGGGAAGGAAGATCTTGGGGCCTTCACAGCCCTTCCAACTGATACCGCAGAGCAGAGCTGTACTCCAAAGAAGCTCTGCGCTCTGTTTGGGGTGACAGGTCCACTTGCTGCCACACCGGGTCTTTAATGGGTTTTAGTCGCGTTCAGAAGGTCCCTCCACCACCCCCTCGTTGCCCTAAGCAGAAAGCCTCTCGAAGCCCAGGCTACACCGAGACAACGGGAAGCTGGATCAGAGAGCGAGCAAGCAGCATCTCTCCAGTGAGGTGTTAAAAATAACAACGTGCTCAGGAGAGAAATCACGGAGCAGACTCTCCTGCGTTTTCTGCCACCCCCTCCCCGCATACATACTGCTTCATGGCTATCAGCTTGGAGTCCATGCTCTCCTGCTTTCCCTTCATCACCTGGATGTCGGTCAGTAGCTTGGTTACATTGTCTTGCCGAACCTTTATATCCTCATTCTTTATACCGGATACCTGGAGACAGAAAGGAAGATGTCAGTGATGTTTCCTTCCTACAGAATGGTTATTTAAGCTCCTAAGCTGACACCGCAAACAATTCATCTCTCCCCGCCAGTCCACCTGCCGCGTCCACGCCTGAGCGCGCTGCATCAAGGGGCTAAAACCAGCCCCCGACAAGGCGAGTTTTCTGCAAGCATATTGCTATTTGAAAACACCAAATTCTGTCACAGCCCCCCAAAAATCACCTTTTTGGATCAGAAATACAGCGCTCAGGTAAAAGGGGAGGCCTGCACAGGAGCCGTTGGCCTATGCAAACCTTCAGATGGCCAACGGACCACGATGTTCTCATCTACGACAACCCAAACCTAAAGCTTTGCAGCCACGGAGACCGGGGAGCACATTTGCACCAACGACAGGAAACAAACATCCTTCTCCCACGCTTTCAAAAGCCTTTGCTGCGTGCAGTGAGCTCAGTACCGGTCTTAGCAATTAAGGGAGTCATCAGCCGATCTGAGAAAGAAAATCGGGAGGAGAAGGGCGGGCGAGCTCGCTGGAGCAGAGGGGCCTGCAGGCGGAACGCTCTCTCCCAGCGACCCCTGAGCGGCAGCCGGTCGCTCGACATCCTCACCATTGCCACTGCAAGCGTTAAAGCAGCTGAGACGATTCTGGGCAGATGATTTTATTTTTCTGATAAAATACTCACGAGAAACGACACCTAGGCATGTTTGACAAGAGCTGTACCATGTGAGAAGCCTATGAATCTGCCAACCATTACAGGGGTTAACACGTCTCACCTATTCAATAGCGGCTTCTCTCCACTTCACTTGCCAGCAGGTCGTATATCTTTAAGATCTCTTTACATCCTTCTAACGCATTTGCCCACTGTGAAAATGTCTAGAGGGACTAAATGCCTCGGTGAAAATGGCACTTTTGGTTATTTGAGAGCACCCGGGGATAGACAGAAGAGCGAGCTACTCTCTCTACACGTTGCTTTGATTAATATTTGGAAAAGAATGACAAAACCACGTTTCTCCAGCCCGCACCTCAGGCCTAAAACAGCAGCCTGGGAAGTTCATAAGCATTTTTGGAGCTCCTGATATCGCCTGTTGCTATACCGTGTCTTCAGGACACGTACTGCAATTCTGTAGCTCAAGAAACAGGGGCAGCTGTAAAGCACGTCCGTGAGTTTAAAGGGAAGATGCGCAAGTTTCTGTCTGGGATACGTTAACACGTTTGAAATAATTCAGGTATCCCACCCTTCCTTCTCGCCCTTCCACTACGATATCTGACACATCTTCACGTGTCTGCGTGCGGACGCATTGCACGTACGTGTTTTTCATTCCTTAAGCATTTTCATTAAAGACTTGCAGCTCAACTAACGGTCACTCTCCCTCCTACTGAAAGGTGCAGCTGCTCTTCAGTCTCTCCAGACGACACAGCAAACTAAACTCAAACAGATACTACTTGTTTAGAAAACCAGGAAAAATATAGCCACCCTCTTTACTGAACTCCAAACCAATTTGGCCCGCAAGGCCAGAGTGCTGGCTGTTTTCTGTTGGCGGTGTGGGAGAGAGGGAAGGTCTCCAGCACTGTCACGAAGAACCTAATGCTGAAAACATTGCGAAAGGGACCCACGAACAAAGGGGCTGGTGCCAAGACCCTGGAGCCACTCATCAGCAGGACGGCGCTGCCAGTTGTACCTGGGCGAGAGGGTAGAGACAGCAAGAAGAGCTGCTGGCATAAACCAATGACGCCAACGTCCACCAACCCTCAGAGCACACCGATGCTTTTCAGATTAATCCTCTGTTTTTACACAGTTTATCCAGAGCAAGATCTGTTGTGTGAACTTACGCTGGTTACTTTCCTCTTGATGTTCTCCAGGAGGTGTTCCTGGCCTCGGATGAAGTACGGGTGCTGGAATTCAGTATCGTCTTTCTCTGGCTTCACCAATCCTCCCTGCTCAATGTGGACAACCTTTCGAAAGCCATCTGAAAATCAAAGGGTAGATAGTTGGAAAAAAGCTTAACAGGCTAAGTACGAATTTGAGAAAGCAGAAACTAGCATGAGTTACCCTTGTTCTCCTAAATACCCGGTGCTCTGTCACCGCGGTGTTCCTTTCTAACCGACCTCACCCTAAAAATGCCATGTGGAATGAGAAACCCTTCCTTAAAAGGACGGAGGCTTATGCTTATCCTCTCTGTACGGTCTGAACGGCCAACAGCTTGACACAGAGGGCTGCGAAGGGCAGGATCCACTTCTACATCCCAGAGTCATTTGAAAAACACCTTCTGGAGCTCTTGCAAGACCAACTTGTGCTGATGCCTGGCTGATAACATGGGCCAGCAAGAAGAAAGGCTGAAATTGCTGGAACTAAACCAAGAGTCTCAGATCAACCTCACCATTTCCTGATAAAAGCCCCTCGTTCACAGGGAAGTGTCCTGTTACACGAGTAACAAGCACCTTGCCGTGCCTTTTCAACGTAGAGCAAGGTAAGGAAAACAACGTATGTCAACACAACTTTTTTCAAGGATACCACCAAAGAGACTCAAACATCTAGTGCCGCGCTCCGGGCAATCCCAGAGGGCTTCCGTTGTATTTATTCAGGGCACAAAATGGTTTCTGAGAGCACCACGCGATGCAGCTGAAGCGCCGCTGCCCGTCAGCCCACGTACTAACGAAAACAGGAACACTCTGGAGACAAAACCACACCATGTCCCTCAGCACACAGGGGAGAGGAGCTATCGCCGCGCCTGACTGAGCTCCCAAGCACCTCCGCTCTCCGTCCCAGTGCCTTCTCGCTGCAGCACGCGCTACCTTACCCTGCCGGCCCGCGCGGCGACTGCCGTAGCGGCACGCCTATAAAAACAACCTGCGTGATCCTGAACCTGAGAACAGGGAGCAATTTTCTTACAGCAAAGGAGACCCCAAGGCACAGAAGGCAAAGAAATGCCTTCCCAAAGGCTTCAGAGCCTTTCCAGAAGACTCCTCCCCGAGTGAGGCGCACAACGCAGCGCGGAGCTGACAAGCTCTGCGAACAGGACGAGCCGTCCTGAAGCAGGTGTTCAAGTGACCAATCCACTCACCCTTCCCTAAAGCCCCAGAGTCTTTTTCTTTTTTAAGAGTCTACTCCACCTTAAGAAATATAAGTCCCTATAGTTTTTCACGTTCTAGTATCTGACGATCAAAACCATCCTGGCTCCAAACGGTTCCCCAGAACCGCTGCGACGAGCACCGCTTTCGTTACTCCCGCGGCAAGGCAACCTTCGGCGAGGGTGACGCTGCGACTGCCCCGCTGCGTGGGACAGGGCACGGCGCGCCGGGAGCGCTTCCCCAGCGGTTCGGGCAGAAGTTACGCGCCAAAGTCTCCAGAAGTACTTAAAACGGCTAAAAGCCGCTTGAGAACAGTGTAGCACATCAAAGTATTTTTGGATCTCAGCATTTCTGTAAACCACTAAGATAAATCAAGAGGATTATTTAAGTTGCTCAGACCACAGCTGTGGTAAAAAAAAACAAAAAAAACAAACAACAAAGCTTCCTGCACTTGCAGCAGAAAGTGATTTAGAGAAATTACACGTTATTGCAGTGATATTCACCAGTTTTGGGTTATTCAAGTGATCCTTAAAAACGAAATGCCCCGGTCACGAAGCACAGAGTGTGCCCCACAGCTATTCAAAGAGCTGGTGTTGAAAGGTAATGAAAATGTCATCCTTTCTAATAACATTGGAATGCTCTCTGCAGCCCACATCTGGAGCATTAAAGTTAATCCCTGATATAACCTCCACGTGAGAGGTGCATGAAAGGCATCCTTTATGTTGCTGCCTATCACAAGAGCCCACAGCCGAAACGTGAGCGCAGATCCGTGTGCGCGGGGAGGAAGCCGAGCAGACTGCCGTGAAGCAACGTCTCTGGGCTAATCCCAGAGCGCTCCCGCGAGCTGGCAGGAAGAGCCGCTACAAGCGCGCCCATCAATCTCCGAGCGTTTCACAGGCAGGTCTCGATTTCCTTGCCCATCCAAAGGGCAAGAGGAGCATTAAGCAGCATAAGTTTGGAAAACTGGGAAGCGGGGAGCACGGAGGAAAAGAATATTGCTCGATTAGTGGAGGGCAGGAGAGCAGTAGCACGGAGACACTCGGCCAGAAGAGCAACAGCTCTGGCCAGACCCCCACCGCGTGCTGAAGGACCCGATCTGCACCGCCAGCGCAGGTTCGCTTCGCTCCTACAGCCACCAGAGCAGGAGTAAAGGCGTCCTGAGGCAACGCTTCCACCGGGGCGTGCAGCAGATTAAGCCCAGACTCCCAGGCTAGGAGGGAGCTCAGGGATCATCTAGTCCAGCCTTTCTGGGAAGAGCCCAGTCTGGACAAGACGGCCCAGCGCCCTGTCCAGCCGGCTCTTGAAAGCGTCCAGTGTGGCGGAAATTACTTGTGTTTTGCCTGTGGGTGTGCCCACAAGGGTGACCAAGGCTCAGCACGCCCCGTGAAGCGCCGGTTCTGGGGAACTCCCCAACCCTCGCTCGGGTGTTCCATAGGGACCCACAGCCGGAAAGCTCGCTCAGAGGCTCTCTTGGCATTACTGGACCATGCACCCAGCCAGGACAGAGCGCTTCAAGTTTCCCTGCGAACAGGTAAGACAATTATGCCAAACACAAAGCATTCGGAGAAAAATGCAACAACTGCACAGCTGTTCTGTAAACAAGCAAGTCCCGCTAACCTAAGGGCAGAAAATCAGGTTCCATTTCGGGTCTCTCCTCTACTACATGTCCTTTAGCAACCCCTGTTCTTCAAGCAAACAGGACACGCAGGGCAGGGACACACTGAATTTACTGACAAGCCTGGACACGCGCCTGCCGTGCCTCTGGCTCTCAGATAAACTGAAAGCCTCGAACTGCCACCAACCACAAGCTAAGAAATAGCTCTTATAGTTCAAGTAAATCACAGTCTCTGTAACACAGATTGGGAAGAACAGGATCAATGTTGAAAACCAGATGAAGCCTAGAAAAAAAGTTATAAACGCCTGAACACGGGAGTCACATTTACGCACTCTGTAGCGCGAGCGCGAAGCCTCCGTCGCCTCAGCACTGCGCCACGCCGGCTGCCGCGGTGGCGTAGGAAGGATCCAAAAGTCTGGCCGAGGGCAGGAATTTTCTTTGGAGAGCCCGACTCTTGACGTCTTAAAAACCATCTCGGTTCCATTTCTGATCAGAACACTTCATTTTTTTTTTCCCAGATGTATTGAACCACTTGGGGAAGGGGGTGTTAGAAGTTTCTGCCCTGTCTTAGCCTGGTCTTGGGAGCTTTATTGCCTCTTTCCCCCGCCTTTTTAAACGAACACCTTATCACTCAGACGTGCTTTTGTCCGGTCACCTAATTCTGTTCCAGCTCTTCTAGCCCTGCTATTGAAAGGAGGAGCTGACACCCGGAATAACGTTATCCCCCTGCCCTTTTAACATTACATGCAGCGAGAGGGGCCAGACTGGACACTTGCTTTCTTCCTCTCACTCCCAGTTACAGGAGCGTCAGCTGGACAGGCAGCCTTTATTTGACAAGGTAATGCTCAGGCTGATCCTACTCCAAAGCGTTCCAGGACACGCAAGCACTAAAGGCACCTGCAGACACGTGCTTTGGAGGCAAACACCGCCCTCCTCCTCCCTCCGAACGCGAGTCGGGTGCGGCGACAGGAGAGACAAGAGACATGCAGCCAAGCTGCTGAGGGAGCCCGTCCTGCAGGGTGGCCTCCCACCGCCCGCAGCCAGGAGCTGAGCCTTCCTACCTGCCACCGAAACGAGCTGCTTCTCCTGCCCTCCAGCAAAAGAGACCGCAAGCGAGGCGCAAAGCGCCGATAAGCGACGCTCTGGAGGCGTCAGCCGTCCCGTGCCTCGTACGCACGGGCAGCCCCACCACATCCCTGTTCTCCTGGCAGGACGTGGTGCTTTGGGCACACCTCTCCTCAGCTGCGATGGGAAATGGGGTATTCCCTAACCCTCTGGGAACTCCCGGCCCTTTGCAGAGACCTACGCGAGCAGGTGCCGCTTTTCACGTACGCACGTGCACAGGTAAAGGACCCAAACAGAAAACCCTCAGAAGACAAGAAAAGGGCAGGTTAAACCAATTTAATTTTCTTCCGTGACAGAGGAGCGAGCTTTGTCAACAGACAAGCAGCAGACATCTCAACCAAAGCGTGACGTCCTCGAAGCAGGAAAATCTGCGAGATGAAACTGATACAATGCGGGCGTAAAGCCAACAGAGGAAGCCTTATTTAGGGAGCAGTTAGCAAGAAATATTGTAGTGCTGTGTGTAAGCGTGGGCCCAGCCCTGTGCAGCACCTTCATTAACGGCACGAAGGACTGAATCGCGCACGTCGGCTGAACTGGCTGATAAAGCACAACTGGGAAGGGCTGCAAGTGCGCTGACAGAGACGACGGCAATTCAAAGCGATTTCGCCAAGAGGAATGAAAGTCGCTGCTGACAAATACAAGGTACAGCTCTGAGGCAGGAATAAACCCAAACAAATAAGGGAGGGCAAACCACTGGGCAGGGAGCGGCTGAAGAGAAGATGATCCGGAGGCTGTAGTGGGTTGTGAGCTGGACACAAAAGCCAACGTCACACTGCTGAGAAAAAGGCCAGTGCCACGATGGGATTTACACAAAAGCGTCACCTTCGAGACACACGAGTTACTCAGTTTGTTCCACCCAGTGATAGACCCAGCACTGGCCGCTGCTCTTCAAAGGGATGGAGCAAAGCCAGTTCAGAAAGGAATGCAAATGATTAAAGGCTGGAAAATAACCTACAAGAATTAAAAAACCAGACTATTTACTCTAAAAAAGAAAAAAAAGGACTGAGGAGAGGTATCAAGTTTTCAAAGACACAAAGGCCGATGCAACGGGAAAAGGGATAAAACTCTATTTCCACAGCAGGTAGGAGAAAAGTGGAGGATTTGAACTGTAGCCTGGAAGGTTTGGGTCAGGCACTCAGTAATCAACAACACTGCTTCACTGTCCTTACACTAATGAACTTAAGGAGTCTTGATTACTGGAGGCTTGGAAAATATAGCTTAGATGCCAAGCCATCAGGAACAACAGAGGTAGCTGATCCTGCCTTGAAGCAGAGGATTGGACTAAAGGACTGTGAGGTCCCTCCAGCCTCGTTCTGCTACGATTCTATGGATTATTTTTTTTTAAATAATTGCTGTTTAGAAGAGGCAGTTCAGACCAAGCCTGCTCTACACGACACTGGCAGCAACAGCCCCTTAAGAAAGCGAGCAGGAAACGAGGGGCTGTGGCGTGCGGCGGCCCCGCCTCGCTGGAGGTGCTCCCGAAGAATCCCCTTCATGACGCAGGGCGGCAGAGTGCCACTGCCAGCGCTCCGATGGGCGAACACACGGAGAGCATTCAGAACTCCTGCGCTAAGGATCAGGGAATATCAAGATAAAAGAAGCCTGAGAGCCTGGAGTTCTTTGTAGCTAGCAGAAGCTTTGAGTTCTGGAAGTTGTTATTCCCTTCAGCAGAGGCCAAGCTTAGAACTTGGCCCCCCAAAAGCGAGCAGTTGCAAAGGTAGCAAACGCTCCCAACCCAATGAAACGTCCCCTACGTTAAACCTGGGCAGAGGAGGGGAACCTTATTTCGGGACAAACTTTACTCTTTGCGCCCCGAGCTGCCCAGCAGATACTTACACATATTGAGCTGCCGGACAAAGCTGGCCATGTTGTTATGTTTGAAGTACTTTGGAAGCACCTCCTTGGCAAATTGGCCTTGGTCAAACACGTGGAAGCTGCTCCCGCTCTGTCAAAAAAACAAAGCGAAACAAAACGTTACCAACCACCGTTGCAGAGGAAGAGAGAAGCCCACCCGCCCCTTCAGCTCACAAATACCAATTCTGCGTCGCTGTGGGTGAGACCGGTTACGGCCCCACCGCTCGGAGCCCCTTCGCGGTAGCTAAGAATGCAGTTTATTAGCTGTGTCTGAAGCTCTGGCCACCCACCCAACGCAAGCTCCCGTGAACACGGCCCAGAGGGACCTCAACTACACCCTTCAGCTCCTCAGGCAGTCGGTGCTTAGCAGGTCGCTGCGTCCCAGCTGAGCCGGGGTCGCTGCCCGCGGGAGCGCCCTTGGCCAGCGGGGGCTACGTCCCGTTTCCTTGACTTGGCCCAGAAGAACGACGTGCACCCGTCGGTTATCGAGAACGGGAAGACATCCGGTAACACTTCACTAGTGTGGAAGAACCAGCAGGGCACAACCCCGCCAGAGACTTGAAAAAACCACCCAGGGGGTTAAGCAGGCTACAAAGACTAAACCTCAGTTTGCACAACTGCAAATCTATTCATTTCCCCCACTCATCCCAATTAACTTGGTTCCGTACCTACAGCAACGGCCAACGATCTTCCGAGCAAAGGAAGACGACGAGGCCCGTCTGACTGTCAACCATCAACAGCCACAAACAAACGAGGACAATTCCGTGCCCTGCCAGCCTCGGGCAGCTCGCCGTGCCCGCGCAGACGCGGCCCAGAGCAGCCGAAAGCAACACGCGCTGCTGCGGGCAGGGCGAGAGCAACACGGACGGAGGGGTTGTAATTTTTCACCGCGACCGATATCTTCTACGTTTTAACATGTAATTAAGCATTTTCTACATGTGCGTTTACAAGGTAGGAACAGGTAGGAGATGGGGGGGAGGCGTTGCTGCCCCTCTAAACCCTGAGGTAGTTCTGCTGTCGGATTCTGGAAAATGAGTTATCACCAGCAGAACAGTGCGTGCCAACACTAACTAGTTATTTTGACTATTATAACTATCTTGACTAGCAGTCAGGATCGCATTTCAGCCGCTTCGCTTTCAGGTCTGCGGTGCCGTTTTATCAAGTATGGTTTCCATTCCCTTTCTGGCACGCTGAGCGGGAATTACACTGTCAACATAAGCATCTGCAAAACAGCAGAAGACGGGATTTTCGTTCTGGCAAAGCGGCACAAGAACTCTGAATGCATTTTACAACCCGGATTTTCTTCCGTGGCAAAGTCCTGCTCCTGACCCATCCTCCTGCTGAGACTGTCCCACGTACCGCCAGCACACGGCGCTGGCAGGAGCGCCACAGGAGAGCCAAGCCCGCCGAGGCACTGACGCCTCACTGCACGGCCACGAAGCAATCAGGCTTTTTAGTTCAAAAGGAAAGCAGCCGGGCCAGGCCAGACCACCCACACGACAGCAGCGGGATGGTGCCTCCAGAGCTCCAAAGTCCCCCTCAGTTCTCGAGGGTGAATCGGTGAGAGGACCTTTGCACGCAGAAGCTGCTACTTCAATGTCAAAGCAGGTCGTGCCGCTCGGGACGGGGTCCCCTGGCCGGCGGCACCACGCACAAGGTCAGAAGAGGCCCCTCGGGCGTTCCTGAGCTGAGCAACAAGACGGACACAAAACCGCGAGGGCTCTGCAAGCTCCAGCCTTGCCAGATCAGCGCTACAGCCAAACAGCACGAGGCTCCGCCGACAGCCCCCAGGTCCCAGCATGAACCTCCAGGGAAAAGAGGAGGCCGAGGTCATCTGAACTGACCTCAGAGTATCACACCAGATACCCAAGAGACCCAATTTTCAGACGGGCACGTCTTACTTTTAAAGTGACTGGGCAAATTCAATGTAGCATTAATCCTAAATAATTAAGACTACTAAAAAACCCCCTCAGACTGTAAAAGACTCTGCTTGCCAGTAACAAAACAGGGTAATGGTTTATTAAAAGTTGACGGTTTGGGCTTTTTGGTCCACGGATGAGTTTCTTTACTCTTTCAGAAGATTCACCTGCATTTGAGTATTTGTTTTCAAGAAGGCCCTTGGACTCCTCCTCCAATACTTACGAGTACCCGAGTCGATTCTAATAGCAAAAAACGCAATAGGAAGATGGCAATGGGGGACGGACGCAGGCTCCAGCCATCTCCCTGAAGACGGCAACCCACAACAAAGAAAACATCTCTGGGTCCCATTCCAAGCCGCCTTTTTGTTTTGCTGGGGCGGCTCCACTCAAGGGTTCTTGCCTTTTTGCCCCCTAAAATACCGAAGTTTGCTGGTGGTCTCCTCTGGGCGCTCCACAGCACAACAGCCGCTGCATCCAAAACACTTTGCTCCCTTTATCTGCGTCCAGATATCCCAACCGGCCTCCCCGCCTACCTCCGCCCCCGCCCAGCCCTGTGAACCTTCCCAGGGATAGCGATTCTGCCGAGTCTATCCCTGCTGCTAAGAATTTTCCTGTTTTCACAGAAGGACGGCTGTGACGTCCATCAGCGTCAAGGAGTTTCACCCAAGTCTCAGCGCAGAACCTCTTCCTCCCAAGAGGGACCTGAGGACAGGCTCTCAGCCTTCAGGTCCAACGCCATCAGGAGCAACGCGTTGCTGATTTCCTTCACAATGTTGTTTGAGATTCATCCTAAAGTTTGCCTTTTTAAAACCGTACCATTTCAGCATTTCCCCCTGCAATTATTAGAAAAACCTCCTATTTCCAGACTGTTTCTGGCCAGCTTATACACATTTTCTTGCACTCCCACCGACTGCCTGTCACTTAACCAGCTCTTCTCCCACCCTGGTGTTAGTCCGGCGCTGACCGGCACACGTGCCCAACACACGGCTACCGCTGCTCGGAGCGGCTGCTGCTGCAAAGTGGTAGAAGCCTTGGGAGTAAGCTGGAAGGGCAGAAGTCTAAGGTGTGCAAGAGGCTTCAGAAAAACCAACGTGAATTAAATCGCCTGTAAGCGAGAGGGTTATTTGCAGAGTTAGGACGCGACTGACCCCGCAGAGGCACTAACCAAAGTCTGCCTTATTTCCGTTCTCCCAGTTCTCAAGGTCACCCGGTTTCTTCCCCACAGCATCCCAAATCTTCGCTGTGTTAACAAAGGCCAACAGCGCTTTGTGAAAACCTTCTTGACACACCTAACGTGCCAAAGCCATTTCAATAAACCCCATCCAAAGAGATTTCATCTTCGAGCAGCTCTGCCATGACCTCTCTCCAGACTGGAGTGACTCTCCAAAAACTGTTGTCTCTTCTTCAGCCAGCCTCTCCCCCACAATTCTCATATTAATCCTCCTCTTCTCCACTTTCATTTATGATCTTCCATGTGGCAGAGTATCAAATGCTTTGCAGAAGCCCAGACACATCAGATCTGCCCAATTCCTTTATCCAGAAAAGGATTTCACGTCCAGAGGAGAGGTGAGGAGGTATAATCCATTCCTGGTAGATCTATGTTGTATTTCATCCCCTTTCCATTTACTTCTACGGCTTTACTTATTCTCCTCTTCAGAATCATTTCCAAAGCACTCCAGACCATCAGGGTCAGACTAGTTAATGCTCCTCTTAAAATCAAACAGCTTATACAAATGAGGTGAAGCCCTTTCTTGGGGTGACTCCTCTGTTGCAGAAAGGGGACGAGGGGCCTCCTGTCCTAAATCCCACTTCGCCCTCGCTCTTCGGGGATGCAAACACCGGGATCTCAGCCCCCTGGACTGGAAGAAGTGCCCACCCCACCCCGCACTGAAATCCACCCATTGGACACCCGCTCACTTTGCCTGCCAGAACCGCACTCGGCGCTGCTGGTGTGACCCAAGGGGAGGGCGCAGGAGTCGGACCATCTCCCAGCCCTCATCAGGGTTTGCTGACAGGGGAGAAACAATGCAGGCAGATCTCTTCACAAGGCAGTGCAAAAGTTAGGACAGCAAATGAAATACAGCTTATCTTGCGTAATTTTGGTATACTTTTATCTCGATGTGTTCCAAGTCTAGTTCGGATAGCATCAAACGTTTCGGCACAGATCAGGTTGCTTTGTCAAAAGCCTCGGCTCTCCCTAAGCGGGGGACAACTAGAAGTCAAAATGACTCATGTAACACTAGACATTTTCAACGCGTTGGCCAGCACCGTGCTCGTTCCTCGTCTAGACGGGCTCTGGCCACCCACTGCACGCTCCAGGTCTCCGCATCTGCACCGGCGCCCTTCTGCTCCTCCCATCCTCCTCCCGCAAAGCCTCGCAGCCTGGAGACACCATCTATTCATCTGGTGGAAAAAAAAAGAGGTGCCCCCGAAGGATTTTCTGAAACTGATGCTGGGGAAGAAGAGTCCGTTGATTAGGGAAAGCGGCCGGGTTTAGGCTCGGGGTAGAAGAGTCTCCTTGCTAGTCCAGGCCGGGCTTACAAGCCACCGCACACTACGTGCTTCTCTCCCGGCTGCCCGCACATGCTCTGCGGCAGGATGCTTCACAGAAACCCTCAAGGAGCTCTTCAGGATCAAGCCTGCAGAAGGGCACTTGTGTCTAGTAAACACCTTTTCACTCTGTTTGCAGCAGTACAGCAATAAACTGCCCAAACTTTGTTAATCAGTTCTCGATGGCGCTGAACGGCTGAGGTTAAGGGGCCAAAAACTACAGAATCGGGCTGAGGATGAAGGCTCTAAGTCTCTTCACACACGGTTTACAAGTAGAGCTATGAATCTGAAGACATTAAAGCTGCCCCCAGGGTAAGACCCCTCCCTTCGGAAGCATCGCGAGCCTCCGGCCCCAGAGCTGCCCCGAACCCTCCAGCTCCCGGTACCATCCTGCAGTTTCCGAAGTTTCACACCAAAATTTTGCTCTGTACCTTCTGCTCCTTCCCCTGACCATGTTATTTGCTTTCCACAACGACGACCTGAATGTCCAGAGTAATCTTTTAGCGTGCCTGTTCCTGCCGCCTCTCCCCGAGCAGTCACGTTGTCCTTTTTACCACCTCCAAGCGAATCCGTCGGGAACGGTCGGGCACGGTTTCACCGGCACGGCAGCTCAGAACAGCGATCCGTCCAAAAACCAGCTACCAGCTACCTTCCAGCCCCTCGGCAGGTAACAGGCTAGAGAGAACGTGCTAGAGGATAGTTTCCCATCTATCGCCATCGGTAGGCAGGCCCCGGTTCGAAAACTTCTGAAGAACTGGTAAAGTTGTTTAAAATACTCATTACTTCTGATTAACGCACTGCTGAATAGTTTTTTTTTTTTTTAAATCAATAGAAAATCAGAAAGTTTAAAAAAATAATTGTTGCAGTCATGCCCAGGAAAGCTGGAAGCTCCGGCAGCTGCGACGGCTCTGAAGCCCAACACTAAGCTGGCTCCAGCTCAGAGCTCCGCAGAGTCGGAGTCGCTTACCACGGCACCAGGACAGGAGGAAAACCTCAGTTCTGAAGTAAAACTTAAGATCTTCTACGTAACTGCACATTCAGGCTGTAAGAAACTTCGGTCTGTGAAATACGCAGGAAAATCCAGGAAAACGTTGACTTTAGAGCAACAAATAAAAGGTTCGGCATTCCCAACACTTGACACGCCAGACCTATTTTGAGAACAGAAATACCGATCCCTGTGGTGCGGGCGTCACTGTGCGGCGAAGTCACCCAGCGGGGAGGGACCGCACCAAAACCATGACTGAGCATAAAGGAACCAAGTAACGTGACCGGGGTCTTACAAAGTCGCACCAGAAAATGAAACCCTTACGCAATGAAAGCCAAGCAACCGCGGCAGATGCTTAAAAGAAACATGGGATGACAATATTAGTGTTTATTTTCAAAAAGTTAATGTTTGCATTTGAAGGACTAGCATGAGATTTGACAATTCTCAAACTCCAGTTTAAATCTGACCATTAGAATTATGAAAATAGCTGTTTTTCATCAATCTCAGATATTAAAGAACTCCAAACAAGACACACACCCTCCAGGGAGCTTTCTGGCTCCACCACTGTTGAGAGCAAGATTCACCCCATTAAATTCTCTTCTGCTCCAGCAACTAAGTACTAAACAACTAGTATTGTCTAGTAGTATTAGTCTAGTACTAGACAAGACTAGAGCTAGACAGTCCTCATGCCTCTCCAACAACAGAGTGACTTTGAGCCTTGGAAACCCAGGAATTAGAAAAATTTCCCCATTTCTTCCACCTTCCACCACCCTGAAGACAAGACCCAGCACTGTTCTGGACCGATTCAGAGCACGCCGGCTCCAGGACGGTGCGCTCTGACGTAGAAACTTTTAGACCCAGACGCGCAGCAGGCTGCGGGCTGGGCAACTCGCTGCCCACTTCACGCAGGTACCCCTCGACTGATCTTAAAACACCGCGTGTGATCTGCGAGGGTTCAGGCTCTGCTTCACAGGCAGTGCAGCTCAGCCCTCAGGCGCAGGCCGGTGGCTTCGGGGTCAGATGGACACGGACTTCGCAGACCGAAGCGGCCGGAGGCAGCTTGCCCTCCCTGGCTCCTCGCCGCCACCTGCGTCCCGGTTGCTGCTGGCGGTGCCGCCGGAGCCATGTCATGGAAGCAGCTCGGGGAGCGCTCCGGCAAGTGGACGTGTTGGGAGGGGAGGGAAGGAGGAAGCCATCTCCAGCAAAAGCACCACCACAGGACAGAACAAACCCTTTCGGCAGCACAGCGAAAGCGCAGACTACGCAACCGCAGCCTCGGGCACCAGCGCCAGCGTGGCAGGATCCAAACTGGCCCGGGAGCTTTCATCCCCTCGGGTTACTCAGCGCTTGTACACGCCAAGTGCCAGCTAAGAAGCTCAGCCAAACCAAAGCACCTGAAGGCTTACATAGCAGCGCACTCGTGGCCTGCCTAAAGCAGCCGGAGCCGATGCAGTGGTTTTCCCTGCGCTTCTCAAGGGACGTACAGACAATTTTGGAGATATTCATTTTGGAGATGTTCAGATCACAGCTTGCAGGGGAGCTGGCTGACACGTCCTGCACCACGGCCTGCTCCGAACACCTGGCTCAGAAATGCACGACCGGTGGCTTTGCAGGAGGGGCAGATACAACTGCCAGGGGCCAGCGAGGAAGAGAAAGGTGGGGAGGGTGAAACCCTGGTCTGACGGCCAACGGTGAGACTTCCCAAGGAGGGTGGGAAGTGGAGGGAGCGAAACTGTGGGTTCTGGTTCCTGTTCCAGGGGTTGCTCACGTATTAATAAGCATTTGGATAAAACATGTGGTGCTGGGGCCAAAGACGACTCACAGTTTGCTGGGTGTCATGAACCCCACTCCAAAACACATGTTTCTTCTGGTCCAAATACAGCAACTTCTGCAAGAAACTCAGCCTTGTTAAATTCAGCTCCCGGAGCCCGGCACTACCTGCTCCGTCGCAGCACAACGAAAGTGGTCTGTCGTGCTGGCCCCGGCTGCGCAGAAGACCCGGGGGTCCCGGCAGGCAGAGCCGAGCGGCCCTTGCACGAGGGAAGGGGCCACCAGCGCCCCGGGCTGCAGCAATCAACCACCCGGGCAGGACAGGAGCAGAGCCAGCGGATCACGGGAAGGGATTATCCCCTCTGCACAGCACCCGCTAAGTAACGCCAGGACAGTGTGTCAGGTCTGGGACCCCGAGACCACACGGACACAGATAAACTGGAGCAAATTCAGCAGAGGGCCACTAGGGTGGCGATGGGGCTGCAGGTCTCTCCTGGAAAGGGGAGGCTGAGGCAGGAGGGCTTGTTCAGCCTGGGGAAGAGACGCCTTGGGGTGTTGGGGAGCAGCAAGGACTCACAGCTCTGCACGGGAAGGAGACACGGGAGCAGAGCGTCGTGGTAAGGCAGGCACAGGCGGGGCCTCACCTACAAGGTGCCGGGAGACAGGGGAGCAGAAGTTTGTGCCAGGACCTGTGCAACCCAGTCTGGCCCCAGAGCAGGTCCTGCTCTAAGCCGGAGCTGGGACTAGAGACCACCAGAAGTCCCTTCTCACCTGAATTATTCCATGATCGCTGTTTTTTGTCTAGTTAGTTTTAACTAGAACCAGTTCCCCAGCATAGTTACACGTGCAGCCCCACAACCCTGTGTCGGTACAAGGGAAGGTACAAACACCACTTTGAGCAGAAATGCTGACTTAAAGCAAAATGAGCCAGCCTCATTTTCCAGCAGATACGAGTGTTGAAAGACACACCTTTTAACACACAAAAAAGAAACATTTCTGCTGTCAGCACCCGACCTACCGTTTCGAGGACGTCCTTTGTACATAGCTAAAAGGGGGAGACCCACCTGCCAGCCGCAGCACGGCTGCCGTACGCACCCTAGGACTGAGAAGCCTTTGTACCCGCCGGGCTAAAGACAGTCGGGAAGTCGTGAGGACCAAGCGGCAAGAACCAAAGCGACACAATCAGAAGTATCCTCACCACGTGCTAAGAACTGCCAAGTTTAGCACGTTTGCAATTTCATAAGAACTAACTGGGAGCTGAACTGTGTCTGAGTGTCCCCCAGTGCAACTGAGGCTACCAAAGCGCCAACCGTGGCTGCGGTGAAAGCCAGCCTTCGCGCGACCCTCTGCACCGCTCATCGGCACGCCACCTTGCGTGGCTGTGCCTGCAGCTTGACACAGGACACTGCCCAGCACGGCTGCTCGAGGGGCAAGGCCTGTCCTTGCTAATACTTACATGCTTTTGGAGAGAAATACAAAAATTCAGTGTGTAAAGTCGATACCAACCGTGGCAGCAGAAGCAGGCCATTCCAGTGAAGGAGCAGAGGTCCTGGATCCAAGGTACTTGTGGCAGCTGGCACAGCCAGCGTGTGCTAGCTGGGGTCTACACACACCATCGTATTTAGTTTCAGGACGAGCAGAACCTCTGCATCAGTGTGCTGTAACCAAGGAGTTGTCCTCCCTTCCCCTTGATCTTACAGCTGCATGCTCCCGTCACCTTGCACAACCATGATGCTCCACAAAGCTTTCTTCCCCAAGACCTGATCTACCTCTCTGAGTCAGCGACAGAAACCTTACAGTGGTTTCCTGTGAGGCCAGGCAGCTCGCAGAATCACTGAATATCTCAAGTTGGAAGGGACCCATACGGAACTGAGCCACTTCATAGTCCATCTGGCAAGCACTGGGGGCAGGACTAGAAGGGGCCGAGCACCGGCTCAGCTGTTCCAGAAACCACGCTTTTACTGAATTTCAGTAACCCAGACTGTGCGTGACAAACCCAGGCCTCTGTGGCCGTGTGTTCATAGAATCATTTAGGTTAGAACAGACCTCTAGGATCAAGTCCAACCATCAGCCCAACACCCCCAGGCCTCCTAAACTATGGCCCCAAGCCCCACGTCTATATATGTTTTGAATCCCCCAGGGATGGTGACTCCCCCACCTCTCTGGGCAGCCTGTGCCAGGCCTTAACAACCCTTTTGGTGAAGAAACTGTGCCCAATACCCAACCTAAACCTCCCCTGATGCAGCTTGAGGCTGTTCCCTCTCATCCTATCGCATTTACTGGGAGAAGAGACCAACCCCCCCCTCACTCCAGCCCCTCTCAGGCAGCTGCAGAGAGCGAGAAGGGCTCCCCTCAGCCCCCTCTTCTCCAGGCTAAACCCCCCCAGCCCCCCCAGCCGCCCCCCAGCACACTTGTGCTCCAGAC
The DNA here is from genome assembly GCF_949628215.1 of Phalacrocorax aristotelis. Classification (NCBI taxonomy): domain Eukaryota; kingdom Metazoa; phylum Chordata; class Aves; order Suliformes; family Phalacrocoracidae; genus Phalacrocorax; species Phalacrocorax aristotelis. The sequence goes on from NC_134277.1 coordinate 167,891,655, forward strand.
CCTGCCCCAGCCCCGCTGCCCTTCTCTGGACACGCTCCAGCCCCTCAAGGCCCTTCTTGTCCCGAGGGGCCCAAACCTGAGCCCAGCGTTCGAGGTGGGGCCTCCCCAGTGCCGAGCACAGGGGCCCCATCCCTGCCCGGCTCCTGCTGGCCACACCAGTGCTGACACAAGCCTGGGGGCTGGTGGCCTCCTTGGCCACCCGGGCACTGCTGGCTCATGCCCAGCCGGCTGTCAGCCAGCACCCCCAGGGCCTTCTCCGCCGGGCACTTCCCAGCCCCTCTGCCCCAGGCCTGGAGCGTTGCCTGGGGTTGGTGTGACCCAAGGGCAGGACCCGGCACTGGGCCTTGTTAAACCTCACACAACTGGCCTCAGCCCATGGATCCAGCCTGTCCAGGTCCCTCTGCAGAGCCTCCCTGCCCTTGAGCAGATCGACACTCCCGCCCAGCTTGGTGTCATCTGCAAACTCACTGAGGGCGCACTTGATCCCCTCATCCAGATCATTGATGAAGGCCCCAACACTGAGCCCTGGGGAACCCCACTCGTTTATCTTTGCAGGAAAAAGCTTACAGCCTCTTCATGCCATGCTGGGGAAACACCTAATTCTAGGAAAGACACTCTCCATCCCTACCACCGTACAGGAAGAGCACGTGCTGGTGCTGATCGCACGCTACGTGCAATCGCTGCGCTACTTCCAGCTTCAGCGCGACAGAAAGAGAATCCGCTCCAGGCCAAAAATCTAAACAAGTCACCATTTCCAGCACAGATTTGAAACGTGACTTTTCATAAAGCTCACCTACACCACTGTTGGACCCCCGTCACCACCCGGCGCCTGTCTGCGCTTCTTGAGTGTGCACAGAACGGCGTGGAAGGGGCGAGCTTTGGCTTACAATAAAAAACCCAAACAAATCCGTAAGGTGCTGACAACCTTATATACAAGGGGATTTCACGCAAGCAACCTCTGAGGTGACATTTTACCGGTTTACCAAGAGTTCAGACACCAGCAGAGCAGGAAGGAAGTTTTCTGAGAGCGCAGACCCAGAACCCTCCTTTTCACTTACAATTTTTTTTAAGGGACGTTCACGCTCGCACAATCCCTCTCGTTTAGGCTTTGTCTTTCTCCAGCCGCCGTTTTGCTGGGCTAAGGAAACGTAATTTTCAGACCATGGTTTCATATCGCTAAGTGACATTGAAGTGTCACTTGAAGGTATCCAGGCACCACCACTGCTTGTTCCTGGCTGAAGTGCGGTGCTGCCAAAACCCAGCTGGCTTCTGGGGACCGCGCTGCAAACCGCAGCGGGTAACTGTGCTCACACACGCACATGCGTAAGAAAAAAAAGCAAAAAAGGGTGGGTTTTGCTTCTGAAGCAGGAAGAGTACCCTGGTCAAATTAATATGAAAGAAACAACTATTTGCGGGCACAACTATCAAATTCCCAGAAAAGCAAAAATCCCTTCTGTGCAGAATGGGGCGTTTCACACGAGCAGGGTCGCGCCACTCCTACCTGCAGCTTTTTCAGGACTCACCCAGGTCTCCCTGCAAGATGAGGCTCTGTGACGCTGACACCTTCCTACTTCATTCATTTCACTTCACGCAGATACCTCTCTTTTTTACGCCAACATCATTAAAGAACTACATTGACGTCTTCATCAATGACGTAGGCAGTGGGATTGAGAGCACCCCCAGCACGTTTACAGGTGACACCGAGCTGAGCGGGGCAGGTGACGCCTGAGGGACGGCGTGTCATCCAGAGACCTGGACAAGCTGCAGAGGGGGGCCTGGGAGAGCCTCATGAGATTAAACAAGGCCAAGTGCAAGGTCCTGCCCCTGGGTCGGGGCCACCCCCAGTATCGACACAGGCTGGGGGATGGGGGGATGGTGAGCAGCCCTGCGGTGAAGGACTTAGGGGTGCTGGGGGGTGAAAAGCTGGACACAAGCCGGCAACGTGCGCTCGCAGCCCAGAAAGCCGAGCATCTCCTGGGCTGGATCCAGAGCAGTGGGGCCAGCAGGGCGAAGGAGGGGATTCTCCCCCTCTGCTCTGCTCTGCGGAGACCCCCCCGAGCCCTGCGTCCAGCTCTGGGGTCCCCAGCACAGCACAGACACGGGCCTGTTGGAGGGGTCCGGAGGAGGGACACGGAAATGGTGCGAGGGCTGGAACCCCTCTGGTGGGGAGAGAGGCTGGGAGAGTTGGAGTTGCTCAGCCTGGGGAAGAGAAGGCTGCGGGGAGACCTTATTGCCACCTTTCAGTGCTTAAAGGGGGGCTGTAGGAAGGGTGGGAGCAACCTCTTTAGCCAGACCTGGTGTGTCAGACCAAGGGTTGATGGTTTTAAACTAAAGAGGGGAGATTTAGACTGGATATAAGGAAGAAATTTTTTAATACGAGGGTGGTGAGACACTGGCCCAGGTTGCCCCGAGAGGTGGTCAATGCCCCATCCCTAGAAACATTCTCTGCCAGGTTAGACGGGGCCCTGAGCAACCTGGTCTAGCTGAAGATGTCCCTCCTCATGGCAGGGGGTTGGACTGGATAGGCCCTGAAGGTCCCTTCCAACCCAAACCATCCTGTGATTCTACAGCAGACAGACCCCAAGAACCTCGAGGAGCCCAGCTAGTAACTCTTCACTTAAAACTTAACAATAGTATTTTCAAACGACGCACTTGCCTTCCTTTCTGCTGGCTCTTCCCTCGCTTTGCGGATCTGCGTTAGTCCCCACCTGCCTACGGTGACGCATTTTCTGTGCGGCAGTTACTGGAGTCAGGCAGATTAAAGCTCCGAGCTGAGCACAGATATCTGTGCTTCTGTTTACAAAACATATTAAAGACAGGAGAAAAAGCAGCCCGTGGAAAACACATTGCTAATGGGGAAAAAAAAAAAAGGACAAAGAAGGAACTTATGCATACACAAAATGAGCCATTTGCCAGGCTTTACAACCGAAAGTGAAAGCACGCTGCGCTGGAAGCGGCATCGCAAGAACAGAAATCCTCTTGGGCCAGACTAGGGAGTCCTAGTCTAGAAAAAGGCAAGAAATAATCACTCCTTTGTGGGTCAAACCAGAAACGTTCAATGAGCAAGGCTGAGAAAATTCCTCAGCCTCTGTAACGAAGAACACGGGGCAGGAGGACAGACCAAACAGCGGGAGCTGCAGCAGACTATTTATCCAGTAATTGGTGTAATTACCAGGGGATCTGACAGAGTTAGATTTTTAAGTTCCACAGCAGACCAACAGCTAAGTAATTTATTCACGCTAATCACCAGTTATAGCTAACACTCGAGCGCTCAGTGCCAAGCGCCCGCGCACAGAGCCGACGGCGCCGCTCCTCTTCGACGAGCGGAATGCAGAAGAACGGGGAGAACTCTCGACATCTACCGGGATAAAGTTTCTTCCAAGCTTTTTCAAGCTGACCCAAACCCTGCTCGCGCTGCTTTGATTAGCAACTGCAGCCAACGTCACCACACAAAACATATCGCGTTCTGGTTTACACAATTTATCTGAATCTCTCTCCTGCTCCCGGGAGGTCACAGTTCAACGAGGCACAAGGAACTACGGCACGACCCGCTGCTGGCCCAGGGAGAGCGGGCTGCTCTGCCTCAACCCTGATACAGCAGAAAACAAAGAAAATCAGGTATTATGGCATCAAGGAGGTCCATAAAAGGGTCTGACAAGAACCAGAGTCAGCGTGAGCACGGGGCAGGATCCTGCAAGCAAAACCAAGCGATCCCGTAGCAGAAGCACGCGGTTCGATCCGCCGGCTGCTGCCGGAGCACGGCAGGGCAGAGCGGCTGCTTTGGAAGGAAACAAAGCGCCCGGCATGAATGAGCGTGGACCAAGGCCGTGCAGGATCACCACTACACAGCCGTCGCCCAAGAAACGTCGCTGCACTGGGAAATGATGCCTCGAAGCAGTCCAAGAGCTCCTGTGCCAGGCGGGAAGAGGACAAGCAGCACCATCGGTATTCGCAAAGGTGGCCAAGTTATTTAGGCAGGGGAAAGGTGTGATCGAGGCAGGAGGCTGAAAGGCCCAGGTTTCAAAGGACAGTTTCTGAACAGTCCGTTTTGCAGCGTGTCAGCAGGTCACCTCTCAAAGCCAGTTCCCAGCAGCATTTTGAGCACTTCCAGGTTTTTTTGGCGCTCTTCAGCTCTAAGGCAAGGTTTTCCATTAGGTGCTACCTCTCAAAGCTCTAAGTCCCCGACTTCAACCTCCGACCTAACACTGGGCCTTCACCTGGTGATTCTAAATGAACCTTTTAGCTTGACCGAGATAAAACCCCCAACCTTTAAGGGCTCATAATCCTGAATTTAAATTCTATTGGGAATCCCACGTGACTACAGCTATCATTGCCCGTAAAAATATGCCCTTTATTTTAATCGCCACCCTTACTCGATTAAGTTTTGTTTGGAATTGGCATTGCAAACACAGGACTGGGAAATAAGTAATCTGAGCGTAAAAGCGCTGAAGAATGGTTGAATTTTATTTGATGTTATTAAAAGGCCAATGCCTTATTTAACAAACCCTCACCCTATATACTAGACGAGATCAACTTCCCCTTGCAAAACCATGAAGGTTGCCGTTACCGATGTGACGGATTAAATATAAGATAAAACCTCACATTTCCCCCCTTCACTGCCTGGCTGCTATAAACCCTTCCTTTTCCCGATTCCTCGATTTTCAGTTAACTTTCACAGACCATAAATGAGAACTCTTTAGACACACGCAGCTATTGTAATTCTGCACATTCCTCGTTCCCAGCTCTACGTTCAGATTTCCCGTACACTCAAAGCAGTTACCTCACCCTGAGATAACGCTGGTTTGGGGAACAGTGGGGAGGTAGGCGGTGTCTCCTGCACACCAAGGGTTAACCCACCAGGAATCCTCTGCCTGAAGGATCCAACTGGTGACAGACCATTTCAGCAAAGAGTAATTTTCCTAGCGCAGGCGAGGACCTCGGCGCTGACCTCGAATTTGGCAAGCTGTGCAGAAAGCGTGTACATGTTTACAGGCAAAACAAGCTGCTGATGAGGTTATTTCGTGCACTCTGCTCCCCTCCACTGTCCAAGAGCGTTAACAGAGCCGTCAGACTGAGACACGACTGCAGGGAAGCAGCACCTTGCCTGTATGTTGCTTGAGATCAGCGTGCTGTGGTGGGCTCGCCGTTGCACGTGCTGTCGCTTTCCAGTTTGAGTCGCCCTCTCGGACAGCCCAGCCACCTCTCTAGGTCCAGTGAGGGCAAGGCTCAGGGCCACTTAATGCTCGTATTGGTCTGGAGGGTAACATCCGTGGCCTTTCGGACCCGTGCCTCACCACACGGACTTTCCGGTGCTGGAATCTGGGCTGCTGCTGCAGCAGAAACAGGTACCTGGGGTTTGCCAGCAGCAGGCGGTTCCATTTAGGCTGCAGGATGAGACAAGGACTGATGCTTCTTCTTGTCTCACAAGCCTAGAATCATTGTGTTAAGGTTGGAAAAGACCTCGAGGATCATCAAGTCCAACCATCAGCCCAACCCCCCCAGGCCTCCTAAACCATGTCCCCAGGTGCCATGGCTACACGGTGTTTGAACCCCCCCAGGGACGGTGACTCAGCCACTTCCCTGGGCAGCCTGTGCCAGCGCTTGACAACACTTTGGGTGAAGAAATTATTCCTAATACCCAATCTAAACCTCCCCTAGCACAACTTGAGGCCGTTTCCTCTTGTCCTATCTCTTGTTATTGTGAGAAGAGACCAGCCCCCCTCTCACTACAGCCCCTCTCAGGCAGCTGCAGAGCGATAAGGTCTCTTAGGTTGGATATTAGGACAAGGTTCTTCCCCCAGAGGGTGGTGGAGCCCTGGAACAGGCTCCCCAGGGAGGCATCACAGCACCAGCCTGGCAATATTCCAGAACCCCTTGGACAAGGCCCTCAGAGCCATGGAGTGAATTTGGGGCGTCCTGTACAGGGACAGGGGTTAGACTTGATGGTCCCTGTGGGTCCCTTCCAGCTCAGGGCATTCTGTGATGCTATGAAACGAACAGTGCTGCTTCCTCAGAGCACCTCCTGGCCCCCAGGGTTTACGAGCCACCCACCCTCCAACTAATTTAATTTAAAGAGGCGGCTGCTACCAGTGAAGCTTGTCCCCCTCTTCCCAGCATCCCCAGCTACACTTTCCCATCACCTCCAGCAGTTGCACGGCAGCAGGGTGAGTCACTAAAACTCACCGGTTCAACAGAAAAATACCCAGGAGGAAAAAAGAAAACACAACCTGTGCAGGACAAAAAGCAACTCGCTGAGGCCCCACGATCACCAGCAGAGATGCAAAGCTGGTGGCAGGGGCAGCTCTGCACTCTCTGGCAGCAGCTAACTCCCAGCTGAGGCGAGCACACGCCTTAGAGGGGGGTAAATGTAGTAAATAATGTCAAAAATAAACTAGCCTTCAATTAGTCATACAATTTATATCCCAAATACACTTCAACTTGGTTGTTTCAGTGGAGAAATCGGCCGCAGAGCTAACAGGACCTGCTGTCCCACGTTGGACTAAGGTCCGGAGAGACAAGGTGCCACCTCACACGCTCGGGGAAAAGCCTAAGCAGGACAACGTCAACCTTCCCTAACAAACTCGTACCATCAAACAGCAGCGCTGGTACTCCTGAGGGCAGAAATTACATCCAGACATGGTGTTTTATAACAAAACAATCCATCTTTCTTGAACTCTTGTCAAATTCTTCTATGGTTTTGGCCTGGGCGCCACCATTGTGGGGAGCGATTACACAATCCGCAAGCGACATTATGAGATCTCTGCATTTTAAACTCGCTGCCAGGCAGCTCAGCCGGGTGCCACCTCGTCTTTACATGTGAGAAGCTCTGACTGCTTTGGAACAATGAGGAGAAGGCATTTCTATCTGCCAGCCCAGCTCAGCAGGCTGCCTGCGAGGCCGAGCGGCTTTGGCGAGAGCGCAGGAACGGCGCGAGCGGAGTGGGGCGCTTTCCCAGGGCACCCTGTGATCAGCAAACCCGAGGGTCTCCGAAGGGAGAGGAGCTAGGTTACACCTGAGAAAGCAGGGCGGGATTTATGGACGAGGCAGGACAGAATCCCGGCTCTCACGGCATGGGGTGCAGAGGACATGACAAACGCCCCAAAGCCACCCTGCCTTTCAGGCGCACAGTGACTGCACCGGGGCGGAGGGGAGGTCTGAACCATTAACATTAGCTGTAGGCATGAGAGAACTTCCCAAGATGGGAAAGTTATTTAAAAAAAAAGAAGTGTCAAAGAATCACAAATAAAATGTGAAGACTCTACCTCCAAAAGACATCAAATTAGAAGTTATATATTTTAAAAAGTGTATTCTGCTTCTTTTTCTCCCCCTTACGTTTATTTTCCTGCTTTCTACTGAGACGATTTCTCCTCAAGCACACAGAGATCCCTTTCCTTACTGCAAGCTCTTAGAGATCCACACTCCTGAACCCCCACAGCTTAGTTCTTCCACCTATTATTAAAGGAAACTGAAAGAAAGGAATCAAACTCAGTAAACTGAGAACAACCAACTACTGATTACCCGAGTGAGCTTGAGGATAACCAACTCTTTCTGTATCACGGCCTGTATTAACAAAAAAAAGTGAGAGAACTGCTTCGGGGGAGACCCAATCTTGTCACAGATTCCATCGACTCACAGAACATTTACTTTCAACACCGGGAACACCAAGGAGCTCAGATGCCTGACACAGTCATTCCACACCACAGAACCCTGCCTCTGGACCGAAGATCACCAGGATCCAAGGCTTAACAAAAAATTTTAAGAGTTGTATCTGTCCAGACCGTGCTCCCTTAGCTCTTGCCAAGACCTAGAAGGTTTGTCCACCTACTGATATTCTAAAGGAGTTAAAAAAAAAAAAAAAAGATCTCCCTGTCAGGCTGGCAAAGTCACTCTGGGATAGTTTCTATCTGGGCTGAATGGCAGCACTTCAGCCGCCTGAGCTATCGCACTGCTCGCCACGCACGCCGTTACCCCACAGCGAACACGCAGCAAATAAAGGCTGTTTATTGCTCAGTGAGCAAAGCAGGAGGCTGAACGTTTAACACGGGCCAAGAACACGTCCCCGGACAGCTACGGCAAAGCACCCTCCCCCAGCACCCTGCCGATGAGGTGCAATGCCAGCATACGGATCTCCTTCTCCCACCTTTTCACTCTCATCTACAAGCAGCAGCTCGCTCGTCCTGCAGCTGGGCCGGGACAGCTTCAGGTAACCGCATTACAAACCACACCGGCCCCGATGAGCAACACCCCCAGAGAGCGGGCAGCAAAGCGCTGGAGGGGAGGGAAGCGAGCGGTCAGGAGCTCCTCGGCCAGCCTCAACACCGGCACCTCCTTCGTTCCACACCTGCAAAAATCTTTTGGGCAAGGAGAAATGAAGACGCCAGCAACTTTCTCTACCTGTCAACATAAGCAAAGTATATACATCTATTTGCAAAAGCATCCTGATTTACATGGAGATACCAAGGCCACGGCCATTACTCTGCACTCCTGGTGGCACAGCTTAACTTAAACACCATCCAAACAGCGGATCCGTCCACATTCCAAGGCTCAAAGCTGTCACAGGATCCCCACGCCACCTCTAGCACCCAACCCCAGGAGGAAGGCGGCCTGCCTGCGCACCGCAGCTCCCAAATGTACAGCAAAGGGGGTAACACTGGTTGCCCCCCACCCCTAAACACAATTCCTCACGGTGTTTCAGCAACACAAAACTGACTAGAAACCCATTAAACACAAGGCATTAAATCTTTGCTCCAGTAACAGGACGAGGCGTTTGTTTGGAGGCGATGACTTGCAAAGTCAAGAGCCGCCCAATATCTGCAGCAAACAGCCAGCGCACGTCTTTCATCTCATCATGGCCACGTTGAGTCAGATAAGCAAACAGTTTGAGTTGGTAGACAACAGCTACGATCAAGGGTTATGAAAAAAACCCAAACATTCCCAGGATGTTTATGCTTCTATTTTGGTCCTTATCTTTCAAGGTTTATTATCTTGAACTGCAGCTCCTACTTGTCTTAGCTCCTCACACCCAGAAGTCAAACCTCTGTACGACAGTCCTTTCGCACTCTTACCCGTTTCTCTTCCCTCAATAGCTTCGGTAGCAAGCACCTGATCTGGGGTCGAAGCACAGAGACACAGGAGGGAGAGGAACTGAGTATTTGTGAGAACTTATTTCTAAATAACTGCTTGGTGTGCCAGGTTAAGAACCAAACAGCAAGAAAACTTCTTCCCTTTGATTTCGGGCAAACAGCAGAGATTTAACAGCCTCTGAAAAACAGCTTGAGGCATTTGGCTCTGGATACTACAACCTTTGAAACAAAACTTAAAACTTCCCCAAGTGGCTAGAAAAGGTTGAAAAGGGGGACAGATCAAGCCAGCGCTGTAGAAACGGGGAACAAAAGCAGCGCAGAAACCACAACAGCGGTTAGAATGACAAGGCTAAAAGCTGTCGAGCATCCCCTACCATGGAAACAGAGGAGCGGCCGGACGCTGAGGTGTTTTTTTTTTTTTTTCCCTTAAGTAGACGGGATAGCTCATTTCCCCCCGAGGTATTGCAGCGCTGGGGTAATGAGGCGGGATAATCACGGGGGAAAGAGGTAGCACCGCTAATTAAGAGGGCGAGAGCGGCTGCGAGGCCTGGAGAGCCGCAGGGACCCGTTCCGACGGTATGACACACCGGTGAAGAGCGGGAAGCGGGCCTGCGGCTGGGAAAGTCACTCCAGAGCCCGGGGGAGGCCGCGGACACACCCGGGCCGAGGCACCGGGGCCAGGCTCCCATCAGCAGGAGCCAGGCCCCGGTGCCTCGGCCGCGTCGTCGCCCCTACCGGGACTCACCGGGCTCCAGCAGATGAGCGAGTCGGTGTCGGGATCCTCCACCAGAGTCCACAGCTTGGTAAGGAAAGCGGGTACGTTACTACCGCCGGGGCCGGCGCCCACCGCCGCCGCGCCAGGGCCCTCCATAGCGGCGGCCGCCGCGCCCTCAGGGCCCGGTTGCAGGCCCCGGGGATAGGCCGCGGCGCACCGGAGGCGGCACCCCCCGCCCCCCGAGGGGAAACCGCCGCCAGGTGGAGTTTGAGGCGGGCGGGAGGAGCGGGGATTTAGCACCGCCGGCGGCCGCCTCCTCCGCGGGGCCGGGCCACTGCCTGCGCGCTGCGAGCGCCGGGGCCCAGCATGGCCGCCGCCATCTTGGGACGCCTCCGAGACAAGCCCCCCGCGCGGGGCGGAAGGGCGCATGCGCAGGGACGCCCCCTTCCCGCGCCGGGCCACGCCCCTCTCCACGGGGCTCATGCGCGTCCTCACCCAGCCCCGCCCCCGGGAACTCCCTCCAGCGCGCATGCGCCCTCCCCATCACAAGGCAGCCGCTTGCGCTCATACGCATACTGCTGATACTCCCCGGTTCGTATCTATGCGCATGCGCCCTCCCCTCAGCGGGGGCCAGCCCCGGGTATGCGCATGCGTATTCCGCTGAGTCCACCCGGCGCGTCTCCCCGCGCATGCGCCCCCCGCCAGGAAGGCGAGGCCGTGCGCATGCGCATCGCGCCATGTCACCTTTCCCCTTTGACCCTTCCCCGATTATTCCCCTCCCCCCTGCCGGGAGCGCGACCCTCCCGCCCCTCCCCCTCTCCCGGGAGGTGTGTGGGGGGAGGAGCGGTCGGGAAAAGCGGAAAGGCGGCGGCTGGGGGGTGCGGGAGGGCGGTGCCGTGACCTTTGACCCGCGCGCACGTGGTGAGGGCGGCGGCGGCGGCGGCGCACGCGGAGGCATGGAGCAGGTCGGGGCGCGCGTTGCCATGGTTACGGGGCGGCGGGGCCTGGTCCTGGTCCCGGTCCCGGTCGCGGTCCCCATCCCCGTCCCGATCGCGGCCCCGTGGGGCCTGGCCGGGTCCTGCGGCCCCCCCCGTGACCGGCCGCCGCCGCCCTGACCCCCCCCGCCCCCGCCCCGTTCTCTTCCAGCCGTGTCCCGCCGCGGAGAGCGAAGAGCTGACGGACAGCGAGGAGAGCGTCTACTCGGGGCTGGAGGAGTCGGGCAGTGACAGCAGCTCGGCGGGGGAGGAGGAGGAGGAAGAAGAGGAGGAGGAGGCGGCTGAGGAAGGCCCCGGTGGCGGCTCGCTCCCCCGGACACACGTAAGTGCTGAGCGGCCGCCGCGGCCCGCTCCGGTGCCGGTCCCCGTCCCCGAACGCCCGGTGTGGGTGTCCCCCCGCGGCACCCGATGTGGGTGTCCCGCTGTGTCCGGTGGAGGAGGAACGGGTGTGTGGGTGCCCCCCGTGCCCGGTGTGGGTCCCCGCCCCGTGAGTGCCCCCCATGCCCAGTACGGCTGCTGTACACCATGATGGGTGCCCCCTGCACCCAGTGTGGGTGCCCCCCACGCCCAGTGGAGGAGGAGGAAGAGGAGGAGGAGTGGTTTTATGGGTGCTCCCTGTGCCCAGTGTGGGTGCTCCCCGTGAGTGCCCCCCGTGCCCAATGTGGCTGTTGCATGCCCAGTGATGGGTGCCCCCTGCATCCAGTGAGGGTGCCCCCCACGCCCAGTGGAGGAAGAGGAGGAATGGGTTTGTGGGTGCCCCCAGTGACTACCCCCTGTGCCCAGTGTGGCTGCTGCATGCCTGGTGATGTGTGTCCCCTGCACCCTGTGGACAAGGAGGAGGAAGAATGGGCTCGTGGGTGCCCAGTGTGGGTGCCTGGTGATGGGTGCCCCCCACACCCGGTGGAGGATGAGGAGGAGCAGGCATGTATGTGCTCCCCGAGCCCAGTGGAGGAGGAGGAAGAGGAAAAAGAGAAAAGGCAAAAATCATAACCGCGCACCCTTTTTGTTAGGTTTTGCACATAAACCATAGTGAAACGCCTGTGAAGAGGAACCTTGCTCAGGCCCATGAAATATCCTGTTAACTTTGGGTTTCGCTGTTTTTCTTCGCTTGCACGGGCAGGGGCTCGGGCTGCGCGGCAGCGCTGGGTGGGCGCGAGGAGCCCAAGCCGCACGGCACGTGGAGAAGAGCAACACAGGCCGAGCGCCCGTGCTGCCGTCCCCTGGGAGCCGGGGGTGTCCGACTGCAGAGGGTCGGCAAGGAGGGAACCCCACGGCCACGGAGTCGGGCGACGCTTCTGCTTTTGTGACGAGGCGCAGCGTGGAGAGCTGTAGTGCTGCTTGTCACTAACAGGAACACAGCTTCTGCGCCGGTTTGTGTTTCTAGAGTTGGTGTTAGTGTAAGGCTTCTCTCATAGGTTGTAGATTTAAAAAAAAATTATAAAGATGCGCTCTCACTTCTGTTTCAGAAGGTGCAGGCACAAAGATTGATGGAAAGCTTCATGCTCACGCTTGTCTTGAGATGTTAACGTGCAGATCCCGGTACTTTGGTGCATCGAGCCCGGCATCGCAGCCGGGCGAGGATTGTCCTACTCCGCTCCGCGCTGGGGCGGCCTCACCCCGAGTGCTGTGGGCAGCGTTGGGCGCTGCAGGACATTGGGGGTATAAAGCTACTGGAGAGTGTCCAGAGGAGGCCACGGAGTTGGGGAAGGGTTTAGAGGGGAAACCGTACAAGGAGTGGCTGAAGTCCCTGGGTTTGTTCAGCTGGAGCAGAGGAGGCCGAGGGCAGCCCTCATGGCGCTCTGCAGCTCCCTCCCAAGGGGAGGAGGAGGGTCAGGGCTGGTCTCTGCTCTCTGGTGATCAACGCCAGGCCCCGAGGGAATGGCAGGGAGATGTGCCAGGGGAGGGTTAGGCTGGTCATTAGGAGAAGGTCCTTCCCCCCGAGGGTGGTGGAGCCCTGGAACAGGCTCCCCAGGGAGGCATCACGGCACCAGCCTGGCAATATTCCAGAACCACTTGGACAAGGCCCTCAGAGACACAGTGTGAATTTGGGGTGTCCTGTGCAGGGACAGGAGCTGGGCTCGGTGGTCCTTGCAGGTCCCTTCCAGCTCAGGACATTATGTGATGCTATGGCACCGTGGCCTCCTTTGCCTAGTTCACACCCCAGGCTTGCTGACAAGAAGTGCCTCGTCGTTAACCTGGCAGTCTGGCTCTGCCTGCGCGAGTATTTGTTTGTTTGGATGACGGGTAGGAGCTTTACCGAGGTCTGGAGTAGAAACTTAGTAAAAGTTCCCCTAGTAACCTGCTCAGCTGCTCCACGGGAGTGTCCGTTGTGCTTCAGCAGCTGGTTACGAGTCCACGGCGTGGGCTGGGCCCGGCGGCCGCTCCAGCCCAGGAATTGCTCTGCAGAAGTGAGGCCTTTTCGTTGTTGTTGTTCTGCTTTGCTTTCCGGAACAATCGGTCCCCGGAATGGCGCGGGCGTTTTGGCTGGTGATGGGGGTTGTTTTCCTTGGCGTTGGCTCTCGGCTCTGTTTTGCCGCGCCGCCGTGTAAGCAGCAGGACGCTTGCTTGAGCCAGGACTGACTGCCAGCGTGTTGTGCATCCATCTGTCTGTCTGAAAGGCTGGTTCTGAGCCCGCCCCACCCGATCCTGCAGCCTTTTTGTTCAGTGTCTGAGTGTGCACGATGCCTCAGGTCCGTAGGAAAGGGTCGGCAGGTATCGGGATCCCTCACTGTCTCTTTTGCAACCCGGGCCAAGCTGGACGCGGCGCTCTGCTCCGCGCCGGAACGTCGCGCACGCTGTGCCGGGAGTGTGGCCTCAAAAAGAGCAACGGCGGCAGCAGCAGAAGCCGAGGAGGCCGGGGGGTGTTTGATCCTGATCCCTGTTTCTGCTGCTGTGCGATACGTCCCTCACTGATGCTTCCGGCAGGCGTAGCCCGGTGGTTTTGTAGCGATGTCTTAGTGAAGTCAGATTTCCTGTGTCCGTCCTTGCTCGGCCTCCTGCCTTCACTGTGCGAAGGCAGCAGTGCTGTAGCAGGAGAGGAGCTAGTGCCGTTCCTGCCACGCAGGAGCCCTCTGGGCTGCGTGTGAGGGGAGTTACCTGACACAAACCGCAGCTGCCCTGAGCGGGGGGATGTTAGAGACGTAGCAGAGACGGGACTGGATTCCCTCTTGAGGGGGAAGGGTCCTGAGGGGGTTTCACAGAGGGAAAGGGCATCAAACACGCTGGGCTTGGCCAGGAATACATTTACCTGTTGTTTCTGGTTGGAAAAAAGAACGGCCCTTGCAAGGGTATCGCTCCCCCAGTGCTGAGTTTAACAGAAGTTTGGTCTGTTCAGACCCTTTTCTTCTCTGGGATCCTGCAGGGAAGTGCCCTTGGTGATTTGCAGCACCTCTGAATGCTTTCTGGCAGAGCTGCAGCCTCCTGCAGCTAGGTTTGCTTCTCTTCCTTCTTCACAGGGCCTCTGCCATAAGTAAGTGGGTTGAAAACTGCTGGGTTAGTGTTAGAAGCTTCAGCAGTTCAGGCAGCTGCAGCTTTTCAGAGGGACTCGACCCGACGACGTCGCGAGCTGTGCGCAGTTTAGAACTTTACGTTGCATTGAAACTGCTGGGGAGCTCGGGGAGAGCAGAGGTAAATGGCAAAGTAAGAATATCCCAGGATCATCTCGAGCCTTTCCGCGGCCGTTGCTCTGCGCAACGTCCCGCTTTTGCTGTTGGCTTTGGAAGGGTGCTTGCCGCTTCACGGGCGGGAAGCTTTGGAGGAGGAAATGGAGCTAGGCGCCGGGTCGGAGGAAGGGGTGCTCGCAGGGCAGCTCTGAGGCGGGCCTGTCGTTGAACCTGTTCGTATAATAGTGGCATATTTAAAATAATACTGACTTCGGGGCGAGAATGAAGAGAGCTCGCTTCCTTCTGCTTAGAAAATATGTCGCTTGCCAGCACCAGAGGGCTGTTTATTTGCCTTTGATAGATATGTTTAATTTTGAGTGAGATTTCTTAAATTCTGGTCACAGAATCACAGAATGGCAGGGTTTGGAAGGGACCTCTGGAGATTATCTTGTCCAATCCCCTGCTTGAGCAGGGGTCTCTTAATTGCAGCCACTTAAAACCTCTGATTTCTGTTAATCGGCTCTACAGCAGGCAAATCTGCTTAATTTACCAGGAGTTAGTTATGAAAACAGTTAAAAAGCAAGCTAGAATTTTACTTGGATTGGTTGCGATGGCAAAACCTGCCAGGGGATTATTTTTTGTTGCGTTTATAAGGCAGGAGCGTTGACCGGGGGCGCCTGTGGCTGCATCTCAGGGCTTGTGAAGCCTGGGAGCTGCCGTCAGCATGATGGGTAAGAAACTGAGATCGCTACGAGTTGTCAGCCGCCACGCCGCGGCTTCCCCTGCCGCGGTAGGATCTGCCCACCAGCCCTCGCCCTCGCCTGAGCCGGTGGTCCGTGGCCTCAGCCCTGCCTCCCCCGCTGCCCCAGGCACCCGCTTTTGTTTCTTTTTCATTTCGTTTAGTTCAGTGCGCTCCGTAGGAGGGGTTTAGCCGAAGCGATGTGCAAACCCTAAACGGCCTGCGGGTGCTGCCGAGCAGGTGGCAGAGCGCGATTGTCAGGTCCTTAGTTACAGGAATGCAAAAATGAGAAGAAAAGCACTCCAAAAAGAAACACAGACTCTGAGTGTCCTTGACGTTAACCTGTGGCTTTGGGCCTCCTCCAAGCTACCTTCCCTGTAAGGGAATTGGGGACACTGCTGCCCAGGGCTGTGCCCCTAAAATGCTCGAGGGAGCCCTTGCAGGAGTTTAACCCTGGTGAAGAGGGGAAATGGTTTAATTTCCACCTCTCTTAGCAGCCTTTTCGGAAGGGGGCCTGTCCCTGCTCCTCTGGGGGGATTTTAGCCCTTGCCTAAAAGTTTATGGTCAGTTCTTAGATGTCATTTTTTTTGTTTGGTAGGTCGGTGTGGTGACTTTGGCACTTCTGGGCATGTTGCTGAATGATGGTTTGTAGCCTGCCGGTGAACAGGTATCCCTGAACAGTGGGGATCTCCGAAGGCAGAAGGGACTGGCCTGTGTTTAGCTTGTTCTCGGAAACGTAATTGATTTGTAGCCCCGAGCTTAAAATACATTGCGAGTTACACAGCATTCATTCCCCGTAGAGCGTAGCGCGGCCAGGGACACGATGTAAGTGCCACAGGCGGCCGCCAGCCGTGGCGCAGAGCTGTCGTCGTTACGTGTGGCGGAGACAGCCCCAGTTCTTCCTGCTCCTTGTGGTCAGGTAACAAAGCGCAAATACAGAGTGCAGACCCTCCCTGGCAGCTCCTGAAGCTGTGTTTTCCCAGCAGGATAACAAACTTGGCAGTCGGCAGCTTCTCTGAGGGCTGCCAGAGCGGGGATGTTTCCCATCTCCAGCCTTGTCCTCTCCCTCCTGCTCCTGCTGCGTCTCAGAGATACTTCCCCGAGCCAGGTCACCTCGTCGCGACCGAGAGCTGTCGCCCCCCCCTGCTGGGGTAGTTTCCCTTCCGTGAGTTGAGCGGGTTGAATTGGCTCCCCAGGGAGCGTGACGGGAGCCGAGCCGGCACACGGGGAGCAGCAGGAGGAGGGTGGGAGGGTAAGGGGCACCTTCCAGCGGCAGAGGTGCTACATCACCTTGCCGCCTGCAGCTCAGAGACCCAGGCCTGATTTTTGCAGTCCTCTTGCATGTTTCCCTGAGCCTGCTCGTTCTAGCCCGGACCACTGTCTGCAACTGTTCTGCAAAGCCGAAGACCTTGTTCTGTCTCATGGGAGTTCACTTTGAAACCACCTTTAGACCTCCTGGCTGATGCCAGTTTGCTCCAGCATCACTTGTGCCTGGCCAGCAGCGTGGACACCTGAGCTGGAGCCGGAGAAGCCTCCAGCTCCTCCCCGCCGGATCTTCAGCCTTGATGTTAAAGATGACTTTGTGCTCTGGGAACGGCTGGCCGCTGCGCGTGTCACGCAAGCCAGACTCTGGAGCGCTTTCGGAGGGTTTGTGCACATCCTGGCTCTCATGCTGTCCGTATATTCCGGCTGTCCAGCAGGTTAGAGGTTGGGGAGGATTCCCAAGCTGCTTCCAGAGGCTTCTGGACTACGCGCAGGAGAGCTACATGCATCAGCTGAACGCGTGCAGCACTTGGGAATCCACAGGAGGGACTCCCGCTCTGCCAGAGAAGTGTGGAGAGCACCGGGGAGCTCGTGGAGAAGGATGGCGTGTGGTCGGAGAGGGAAGGGAAGCTTCAGATGTTCTGTGATTGCTCTGAGGTTTTCTGCTGAGAGACCAGACAGCAAGGAGCCTTGCTCGCTCAGGTTGCCAGAGCTTTCCTGTGGACTCGGCATCGTGGTCGTCATGGAGAGGCCTGTCTGGGGCTCCAGGAAGAGCTGGGGGCTCTGACCCAGGGGCGGAGAGGACACCGCTAATGTCACGCCCCGGAGCGAGGGGTTGGGGCGCTGCTCTGCTGACTGGCTCCTTTACTCCCGGTCTCTCGCTGCTTCCCTAAAACCTGCGGTATTCTGGTGAAAGCCGATGGTTTGCAGGGTGCTGAAGCCAAGCCGATGCTCTCCGGCTGGGCTGATCTTAGTCTTTCCTGCTCCTTCCGTGGAAGCTGTAGGTCTGGCAAGGGAGAAACCTTGCAGATGCGGGGGGGTGTTACTGCTCCCTGAATGTTTTGGTGTTTGAAATACTCAGCTGGAGGTTGCTCCTGAGACGATGAAACACAGAACAGTTTAGGACGTGTTAGTCTCTGCGCAGAATTCAAGCGTAGATGGTGGGATGGGGCGGTGCCTCTCTGGAGCTGTGCTCCTTCCCATGATCCTGGTGGTTATCTGCAGCTCCCTGCAGGAAGACGCTTTTAGGAAGTCAGAGTGTAAGAAGTAAGAAGTGTTGGGGCTTAAAAAATACCACAGAGGAGTAAAGGCAGCCTCTCCGGA
This sequence comes from Phalacrocorax aristotelis, assembly GCF_949628215.1. Lineage (NCBI taxonomy): Eukaryota > Metazoa > Chordata > Aves > Suliformes > Phalacrocoracidae > Phalacrocorax > Phalacrocorax aristotelis. The sequence continues at coordinate 167,909,375 of NC_134277.1, forward strand.
GGACAGAAGAGAGAGAGGTACTGAGCTGCGAGCCAGCGCTGGCGCCTCAGCCTGCGGAGAAGTGTTAATCCAGTCTGAGCAGCAAGGTGCTGAACTGAGTTGTGCTGTCCCAGCTCCCTTTGGGATCCAGGAGCGAGAAAGGCCACTGCCTCCGCCACCTGCCTGTCAGCAGATTGCAAAGCCCCGTTCTTGGTGCCTCTCTAGCTCGCAGGGCTGTGTAAATATTAGGCTGTCCTTGTCGGATTAGATTTCCTCTTAATGACTTCCAGTGTTCTGACAAGCCGTGCTTTCTTCCTTGGCAGCCCCGGTGCTGAGCTGAGCCGTCCGACTCTGCTCTCAGGGCCCCTGGGGAAAAGCCCGGTGGCCTGCAGTTGAAGGCCAGGCTGAAATGTTTATTTTCTGCTTTTGTAATCCAGGAAGCCCCTTCAGCGCTGTTCTGTCAGAGAGTCCCTGCTGTGGCACCGAGCGCCTGAAATAAATCTGTCCCGTGCCGGGTGTAGGCATCGGGGAGGCGCTGCCGGTGCAGCGAGGGCCGCCTGGCGCTTCCCTTCCCGCGGGGGTTGCACCCGGGCGCCTTGCCTTGCTCCGGCCCGTTCACGTGCACAGCTCGGAGCACCCTCGCAGGGCTCTGGGCTGCGGTACCGCATCCAACTCCTCTCTGCTGCTCCACCAGCGCCTGCCAGTGGGCCTGTGCTCAGTTCCCTTCCGCTCCGTGGCTCCACGCTGCCGTCAGCTCGGTACCGCGCAGCCACGCCGGCAGGACCCCCCCGTTTGGGGCTGAGTATTCTGTACGGGGGGGTGCACAGCGGAGCCCCTTGGGGCAGTTCTCTCCAGCCCAGTATCGCTTTTTCTCCTTTCCTCCGGATTCATTTGTAGTTGTGTTTGCTGCACCAGTCTTAAGCAGGAAAGCAGCTGACAAGGTCTTCTGTGGCGGCCTGATTTCTGCAGAGCCTTCTTCCCCTGGGACGTATTTCTAGCAGTCGTGGAAGGAAGGAAACCACTGCTCGTACCGACAGCGGCTCGTGGCACTGGTGGAAGTGCTGCCTCTTGGTGCCCAGCACGCCGGCGGTGCCTTGCTAAGTCACCACGCCGAGAGAGTGCCAGGGTCTCAGCGTCCCCGGCCTGCTGCGCTGACCCCTGCCCCAGCCCGGTGCCGGCATTACTGGGGTGCGGAGGGCTGTGCTCCGCTCCGAGCCTAGGTCGGGGCAGGGCTCCGTGCTCCTGGCGGGGCCGAGCTGGCTTTCACACGCTCAGCATTGCGCCCTCTGGACAGAAGCTCTGCAAAGGAAAGCTGAAGGAGTAAACAGCAAACCTGCTGAGTTTGCCTGGCACTCTGGCAAGCTGTCCCTGTCTTGAGATGTGTTAGTTCTTGAGTCTGGTACGTGAGCGAGACTCCCTGCAGGCGTGTGGCTTCCCCTTTCTGAGCTGTTAGCAGTTCTGTCAGCCCCATGAAATGGAACAAATCGATGCTTGCCCGCAGGGTGAAAAATTTCAGGCTTGTTGCTTGTACTGACAGTTTTAGCATGAGTTACCTCTCCCCATCCTCAGGACTTCAGCTCTCGCAGGAATACGTCTTGCAGAGGTACAGCGGGCTGGCTGATCGGTGCATCGGTACTAGAAGACGGGCGTGTAGAGCCAGGTGATGAGAGGAAGTTAATAGCAGCCGACTTCCTCGAAGCATCGCGAGTGACGTGGCCTGTGAGGTTCTGTCTCCTGGTTCTGGAGCAGTTAGGGGAGGAAGGCTTGACCTGGTGGAAGCAAGACAGCATCCACTCTCTGCCAAAGGCACCGGGATGTGGAAAGATCGCTTTGTCTCCGACTGCGATGGGGACCTGTGACCAGTGTTGGCCCAACGTCACTCACTTCGTCCTACAGGGAGGATCCGGAATCCCAGAATCCCAGACTGGCAGGGGGTGGAAGGGACCTCTGGAGCTCATCCCGTCCCACCCCTGCTGGAGCAGGCACCCCCAGAGCAGGGGCACAGGGCCGCGTCCAGGCGGGGGGTGAATGTCTCCAGGGAAGGGACCCCACAGCCTCTCTGGGCAGCCTGTGCCCCTGCTCTGGCACCCGCACAGGGAAGGGGTTTGTCCTCATGTTCAGGGGGAACTTCCCGTGTTCCAGCTTGTGCCCGTGGCCCCTTGGCCTGGCGTTGGGCACCACTGGAAAGAGCCCGGCCCCATCGCCCTGACACCCGCCCTTCAGGTATTTATAGGCATTGATGAGATCCCCCCTCAGGCCAGCATGAGTTCCTCCCGGGCTCCCGAAGCAGCAGCCACGTTCCAGAGGCCGCTGCTTGCCCAGACTTGGTCGCACCGTCCTGGTCACTACAAGGCTGGCTGAGCAACGTGATTTGTCCTGGCCCTGGTAGAAGCCGCTTTACTGCTCTTGTTTGGAAGGCGTTGCTTTGGATCTTCTTACATCTGAGCTCAAACCTGAGGTCCGCAGTGGGCTGTGATCGCGTGAGATGTTGTCTTGTATCTTGTCGCTTACAAGAGGTTACCTGAGAATGGAAACCTCTTAGAAAGCCGCAGCTGATAATGAGGTAAACACATGGTTTAAGCTGTTAAACTGCCACTAGGCTTAGCTGGTCTTACAGGCTTCTTTCTACTAATCGGAAGGAATTATGCAGCTTCATCTTAGCTTCCTTCGCAGGCCTAGCGTGTTGTTTGTCCCTGAATCGGAAGCAGTTGGTGCAGAGGCACTGGAACAGCTGGGCTGCTGCAGGTCGGTGTTTACGCGTGTCGAGGGGAGGTGGAAGAGGACAGTCCTGGGGAGCAGCCCACACGACTATGCTGTAGCTCACAGGGCTGTGAGTTTGGGAATCCTGTTTCTAGCCCTGTTGCAAGCTAGAGCACTGCTGCCCCTTTAGGTATCATTTTTCCGTGAGCGAAACACAATTTAGCTGTTCTGCCTCACAGGGTGAGCAGAGCAACTGGCAACATGAGGCCCAAGAACTCCCTCGCTTTAGCAAAGGCAGAGGTGACGTCTGTGCGTTGGTTGCTTGTTTTTCCCCACCTTGACCATACGATCTTGGCGAGGTCTGGGCTTGGCACTGAGGAGGAAGAGTCTCTCACTGGGATCATGGAATCATTGAGGTTGGGCAAGACCTTGAGGATCATCCCATCCAGCCGCCAACCCAACCCCTCCAGGCCTCCTAAACCGTGTCCCCAAGGGCCACGTCTACACGGTTTTGGGCCCCTCCAGGGATGGCGACTCCCCCACCTCTCTGGGCAGCCTGTGCCAGTGCCTGACCACTCTTGCAGGGGAGAACTTTTTCCCAATACCCAATCTAAACCTCCCCTGACGCAGCTTAGGGCTCTTTCTACTACTTGGGTGCACATCCCAGCATCTGGTAAAGCTGTGAGAAACCTTGCCGCCCCTCTCCTGACCACGGGACGGTTGCTCGGTCCCACATAAGCATAAGCTGTTGCCACAGCTCCCAAACCCACCTGCTCTAGGGCTGCTTCTGCGGTAGGGTCTGCTGTCTGTTCGCTCCAGCCCTGACTGGTGCGTCTGGTCTTGCTGCTGCCCGTCCTCCCCCTCACCTATTCAGTTGCTTGTAACTCAACGCTGTCTGGAGTAGCAGCGCCCAACTAGTGCACCCCTTCCTCCAGCTTTTCCGCTGAGAGATTCCGCCCTGCTGTAGCTGGGGATCGCTGGGACAGCAGGGACCTGTTGTTTGGGACCCTCAGGAGAAGAAGGCCCTTGAGGTGCTGGAGCGTGTCCAGAGAAGGGCAGCGGGGCTGGGGCAGGGTCTGGAGCACAAGTGTGCTGGGGGGTGGCTGAGGGGGCTGGGGGGGTTTAGCCTGGAGAAGAGGGGGCTGAGGGGAGCCCTTCTCGCTCTCTGCAGCTGCCTGAGAGGGGCTGGAGTGAGGGGGGGGGTTGGTCTCTGCTCCCAAGTCACCAGTGACAGGACGAGAGGGAACGGCCTCAAGCTGCGCCAGGGGAGGTTTAGGTTGGGTATTGGGAACAATTTCTTTCCTGCAAGAGTGGTCAGGGATTGCTAGAGGCTGCCCAGAGAGGTGGGGGAGTCACTGTCCCTGGAGGGGTTCAAACACTGTGTAGCCGTGGGACTTGGGGACACGGTTGAGGGACCTGGGGGTGTTGGGTTGGCGGTTGGACTTGATCTTAGAGGTCTTTTCCAACCTTAATGATTCTATGATTCTGTGACCTTTCTCCCTTCCTGCTGGAAAATTGCAAGCCAGGAGTTCCTGATCTTTTCTCCACACCACGGAGGAACTGTGTGGGAGCGCTCTGAGAGCCTTACGGTGGGAGGCGAGCAGGTTTTGCTTAGGGGAAGGGGAGCCAAAGGAGCTACTGATGTTTTAATCCAGCTTCCAGTGGCTCTTGGTTTGGGGAGGAAAAGGAGGATCTACCCAGGCCATTTACATGTGCTGATGCTTATTTTACTGACTAGCAAATGCAGCGGGGGACACTTCTCTTTCCGATTCAGCTAGTCCAGGCAGCTGCTGAACAGTCTGCCTACTTCTGAGGCTGCCAAGTACAGGTGCCACAGCAGGGGTGGCTTAAGGAAATAAGCAGGACTGGTGTAGGCAGGGATGGTACCCCTTACTACACAGGCTTATCTAGCTGGAGGGCGTGGAAGAGCTTTGGCTTAGACAAGCCTTCTTCAGTTCTGCTTCTCTTTCACACCTGAGGGGCTTGTGTTCCTGAAAGCGTACTTTCTTTCTCTAATTTGTAACTAAAGATATTGCCTCTCCTTAGCACCTTTGCTGGCGTAAGACTCTGCAGTTGGGTACATGATGTGATTTTTGCAGCATAAGTGGGGAGAGCCGGCTCTGCCTGGGCTGGAAAGCTGTTCCCTCGCCCTGGCCCAGACACGGAGAGGCTCCCGCAGCGCGGCGCTTGCGTCCGGCCAAGCATGGTTTGCCGGCTCGCCTGTTAGATGGTGTACAGAGGAGTGCTCTGAGGATGTGGCTCTCCTCAAAGGCTGCCAGCGGTATTTTCCCTCTCCTTTTTGCCCGTCTGGTTTGTGGTTTAGTTTAGATTAATCCCTTTTTTCGTAGTTCCTCTGAATCTTCTGTTGAATTTACCTGTTGGAGGTTGCGGTAGAGGAACCCCAGCTGATCCGCACGGGGGGTGGATTTGGGAGGGAGGACGTTACAGGTCTCACTGGTGTGGGAGGCTTCACTCTTTCTTCCCTTGTCCCCCTTGTTACAGCTAAACCTGTTCTCAAGTCCTGTCTGCGCTGTTGAAACCCACCAGCTGCCCCAGGTCTCCCCTTCAGCAACCAAAGCTGCCAGAAACGGGGCTTGGCGATGCCCGTGGCTGATGCTCGGCGCTGCCCGACTCCCCTCTGACCTGTGGTCTGGGGGTGCCGGCTCCTGGCTCCCCGCTAGCCCTGGGTGCCCCGGGGGGGCCAGGCGGTCCCCATCCCCAAGCCCTGGCAGCAGCTGCGGTGATAGCGGGGTGCCGGCAGGGCAGTTTTGAGGGGTTTGGCAGGGTTTTGCGGTGTGTCGGCATTGCTTGCCGCCCTCTGGTGGAACGAGCCTTTCTGCACGGGGCGGCCTGGGCGGCGGAGCAAAGCTTCGGTTATTCCTGCGTCCCAACGCAGCCCCTGCGAAGCGGAGGGGACCAGCCTGTCCCTGCCCGCCCGCCCGCCCGACACCCAGGCAGACTGACCCCCAGCTGCGTGGGGGAAAACCCTTTGCAGGCGTCAAGGTAAATGCACCTGGAAGATGCAGAGAGGCGCTTCCGATAAGGCTGCAAGAGGAGTGAACGGTGACGGCACTCCCTGCGACCAGGGCTGCTGGCCCCGCCGCTCCTGGCACCCCCTTAGAGCCCTCTCTGGTTCAAACAGATAATTTTTTTTTTTTCTGATAAAATGGTTTTAGCGTTCAGTGTGCGTTCACTGTTCCCCAGGTGGGCTTTAGTCAAGTATTATAGGGTGCTGGGTGCGTGATTGATGTCCTAGCTGAGGTCTGTCTCGTTTTCCTGGCAAAGCTAACTTGAAGGATTTGAACGTGCCAATAGACGTCCCTCATGCCTGGATGCTGGCGTCTGGTTTGCCGGCATGCCACCCAGGGTGGATCTCCTGCAAGAATCCTGGGCGAGAGCCTGGCTTGTGACAGCTCTCAGAGCAAACGCAGGGCCTGGGGAGCACGTGGGCCTCTGTCTGTCCTCCCCAACCGTGTGGACTGAGAGGCTGAGCCCCACTGGGGTAAGAGCAGGAGCGCTGGAGCGACTGTGTGCCACCTCCTGGCGTGGCCGCGGCTCCCGAGGACGCTGGCAGCTCGTAGCACCATCACCCAGATCTGCGGCGCAGGGTCCTTCTCCAGTCTCATCATGGCGGAGGAGAGAGGGGGGAAATGAGGGGAAGATGGAAACTCAAGTCCAAAGCCATTGTAGCGCCAGGAGCCTGGAAAAAAACTTATCTCCAATCTCCCTTTTTAAAAATTTTTTAATAAAGCCTTTTGTTTTTGCAGTAATCTCATCCTCTTGCCGGCCCAGTATTTTCCAGGCTCTCTCCCACCCCTCTCCCTGCGGCTCGGGGGAGCTGCGCTGGTGTGTACGTACAGCAGAAGGTGATCACACACTGTGCAGATTTTACTGCTCCCGCGAGGGACATTTTCTGGGGCTGTTTTTCCGATTATTTCACTGAATCCTCCCGTAAACCCGATCTAGCCAGGGTCCCCATTCTCCCCCTACCCCCACTCCGAGTGGTGCGCGGGGGGAGAGAATCTCTTTTCCAGGGAAGGATCTGTAGCTTATTCGGCACCCACACAGCAGGTCAGCGAGTGGGCGAAGTCTGATGGTCGGTGCTGTCTGATTACCCGTGTCTGAGGAGGGAATTAATTCCTACCCGAGGCGTGCCCCATGGGTTTTCTCTGACGGGAGCAGAACCTATGGCCCGTGTGTCCTGCCCGCTGCGGGTTCTGGTGTGGAGAAAAAAAAGGTGGGATAACCCAAGCAACGGAGGCTGCGTTCAGCCCCCTGTGCGTGAGGTCGCTCCCACCGCTCCCCATGGGCCGCCTCGGTCGACGTGTCTGGCACGGTGTGCAACGCGTGTGATGGCGGGAGTCTCTTCATCGCAGTGACGTTGCCACCTTGGGGGCCGTGTCTGCAGCCCGTTCCTGCCCCGATCTCTGCCCAGGTCTCTTCCAAAGGCATTTGGGGCTCCGAGCGGCTCCAAATGTGCCCATCGCTTTGAAACCCACCAGTAACTTCAGATTGCGCAGGTGAGATGGTTGGGTGCTTCACCCGGTCTCAAGCACCTTGTCCGGCAGCTCTAGAGTCCCGAGTGCGAGCGTGGTGGAGCCCATCGGCAGGCAGGACCTTCGCCAACGTTCGGTGCTGGGAAGAGCCTGCTCTCGTGGTAGTGTCGTGGGAGGCACCAGAAACCCCCGTGCACTTGTCCTGCCCGATAAAGAGAACGGTGCTGCAGGGTCCGTCCTTACCTGAGAGAGGAGGCTCTAGGATCTGCTGGGGATCTGCTGTGGGGCAGATCTGCCATTCAGAGAGACCTTGATGGGCAGGAGAGAACAACTGACGGGTGAAGGGTGAAGAATGTGAAGTTCTGCACTTGGGACAGAATAACCCCAGGCAACAGGGCAGGCAGGGGTTGAAGCTCTGGAGAAAAGGGCCTGGGGGTCCTGGGGACAGCGTGGGGGTCCTGGGGACAGCGTGGGGGTCCTGGGAACAGCGTGGGGATCAGCGGGTGTCCTGAACAACACCAACCGGCCACACCAAGGGCTGTGCTGGCAGGAGCACGGGGGTTGGGCTCCTTCACCTCTGTTTGGCGCTTGAGACCCGTCCAGCCTGGGGCTCCCCAGTACAACCCAGTGACAGACAGGAAGGAGTCTAATGGAGGGCACTGAGGTGGTCGGTGCCGGAGCATGGGGCACGAGGAGGGTCTGTGAGCTGGCCTCTTCAGCCGGGAGAAGGGGCAGCTTTTGCTGTCCGCAGCTGCGTGAGGGAGCGTGGAGATGGAGCCAGGCTCTCGTGATGCCGAGGCGCGGCATGAGGCAACGGGCACAAGGTGCAGCAAGGAAAATTCCGGTTGAGCGTAAGGCGTGTTCTTGCCCACGGGAGTCGTGCAGCCCTGGAACAGGACCCAGAGAGGTGCCAAGATCTGCGTCCTTGGAGATACTCAAAACTTGACCGGACGAGGTGGTCCCAAGCACCCAGATCTGACTCTGAAGCTGGCTCTGCTTTTGAGCGGGGGGTTGGGTTAGGGACCTCCAGAGGTCCTTTCCAGCATAGATGTTTCCGTTCCCGTGACCTGAGTTTGTGTGGCTGCTGCTGCACGCCTTGCCTCCTGAGCCGTAGCCACGCTGGCGCCTCATCCTCGGCTGTTGCTGTTCTGACGGACGCTCGGAGGAGGCAGTGCCGCTGGGAAGCCCTCTCCCCGTTCCGCCTGTCCGTGCAGGTTGGGTTGTTGCAGCCTCTCCCCTGGTTGTGCCTCTGCATGGTCTCGGTGGTGTTGAGCTCCAGGGGAAAAGAGGGGCAGAGAGCCTTGAAATGACTCTGGAGGATGGCTGGGATGTGGAGGCTGTGGAGAATAATTTTGGGCCTCATGAGTGAGAATGCAACTCCTGGGTAAGCTGAGCAGCTCCCAGTGAGCTTCTCGGGCAACCTGACCTCAGAAGGGAGGTGACTGACTCTCTCTCTTTGCAGTCCCAGGTGAATGTAAGCACAAGCTGCTTAACAAGCCCTTTCCTTCCTTCCTTCCTTCCTTCCTCCCTTCCTTCCCTCCCTCTGTAATGTGGCGTCCTGGAGGACCTAAGAGCGAGGTGTTGTACTGCACAGCGCTGTCCGGGCTGGGGCATGAAGTGCTCTGTGGTGATCCTGGACCCTGGCAGCAGGCAACGCTTTGGTGGCAGCTTCAGATTTCATTGCCCAGCCGAGGTTTCTGCCATAGCCAACACAAAAACGCAAAGGTTCGCATGATGGGATCTTATTAAGCTATTTTTTTCTGTCTTTCAGGCCACAGGGGCTTGCAGGAAGAGCAAAGTCTTGGAGGATGATTCATCACTGAAGGAAAATGAGCGTCTGCTTGCTCAGGATGAATATGAAGAAGACAGCTCAGATGAAGAGGTAGGACCCATTGCAACTTTTTCCTTTATGCGTGGACGCGAGACAGAGGTGATGGGTTTCCCTCTCCACGCTGGCTTCTCTGTGAACTCGAAGCGGGGGGTATGGTCGAGCAGCGCTGTCCCTGAAAGGGAATCGCTCAGGCTCCTCCTTGGTGCCGGTGCAGGGCAGGCCGGAGGCACCAAGCCGGGGCTCTTAAGGAGACTCTTGGTGAGGGTACGTTGCTCGGGTGCGTCGCTTGGAGCGTCTGGGGCAGCCAAAAGGAATGTCACGTCCACCTTGGATGCGTGGGAGGAACCTCCTTTCCGCCCTTCCTAGAAGGGGCACAAAAAGCCAGAGCTGGGCTTTCAGCCCAGGGTCAGAGAGGGTTTCTTCAGCCGTTTCAAAGGTGGCTGAGCCTCACCCATGGCCCTTGGGGTTGCGTTCGCTGCTGAGGGACCTGCCCCGCTCTCAGAGGGAACCTCTCTGGGTTTCGTGCGTCGGGAAAGATTGGAAACCGCTTGCATGGAAGATAGCAGGATCTCAGCAGTAAAATACCCCTAGGGTTTGGTTGTTCCAGACAAACTTTGCTGCCTTTCTTAATCGTCTGCTAAATCAGTTAATGTGATTGGCGTCAATCAGCTGTTTCAGTAGAGCCCCGGGGTCGGGATGGAGGGGTTGCCAAGGGCTGTGGGGGCGTTTGGATCTGGCCCTTATTGCTGGGATTTTGGTTCACCTGAAAAGGGTACTGGGTAGCCTCATACATGACTTGGACAAATGCTTGGGAAGCCTCCTGGTTAGGTGGAATATTTCAGGCTGTCTCCTCCTTAACCGCTGAGAAATAACAGAGCACAGAAAGTCCTGCGTGACCAGGCAGGTGAGGAGCCAGGCGGTGCCTGCTGCGCGCTGCAAGTGCTCTGAGCGAGGAGCTCCGACAGCTCGCTCGCATGGGGTGCCTGGCTGGCGAGGAAAGGCCGTGGGTACGGGGGGACGTCAGGAGGAACGGCAGCGTGGCACCCGGGGCTTGGGGCGGGAGTTTTCCGAGCGGGGAGGTGAGCGGGACCCTGGCTGCACACCCAGCTTCAGGAAAGCGCTTTGGCATCGCTGACGGACAGTTCAAAGGGCCTAGGCTTGCGTTTAGCGGTGCTTTGAGGGATGCATCTGTTCCTGTTTCAGCCCCCGCGGAGGGGAGGGGGAGGATTGGGTGCCTGCCGGCCTTCCTGGTCCAGCGAGGGCCCGAAAGGTTAGATGTTAGAGGCCCACCTGGGCTAGCGCTGGAGCTGCCGGCAGTCCCTGCCCCCGGGTCTGGAATAGAGATTTAGAGAGAGGGGGAAATATATGACTATAGAAAACATACACTTGTGTAATGTCTCCAGCATAACCCAGGAAAAAAACCCTTTCATGCAGGAATTCAAGGTCTCTCTCTCCCCAGCTGGTCCTGCTTCAGGGCCCCGGTGGGGGGAGCGCTGATTCAGAACCTGTTGACATCAGAGCAGCTTCCAGTGGCTTTGTTCCTTGTTCCCCATTCCCAGCCCCCTGCCCTCCCTCTGTAATTGTATTTATCTCTTCCACAAGAACCCTGATGCTTCTGCTTCCTGTGGCTGGGATGCGCACACTGGGCGCTTTGTGCTCGCCTCCACGAGGAGCATCGCCCAGCGCTTCTCTGCGGCTTTGTCTCTCGGTGGCCCGCAAGCGCTGGGAGGGGAGGGCAGCGTCCCCCATTGGGGCAGGGGCAGCTCGGATGCGAGCAGGGCCAGGAAAACACTTTCTGGCTGTGAATAGGATCCTTATTTTTTTATTTTTCATTTTCTCTCCTTTTTTTTTCCTTTTGTTGACACCTAGCTTGCACCGCAGCTTCATCCCAGTTAAAGTGTAGCCTCGTCCTAATTAAAGTCTTCGTGAAATGCGATGCTTTAGCGCGTTGCTCTTCAGGAGGGCGCTGAAGACTTGTACGTCCTCTGGGTGGTTGGTGCTGGCTGGGAGGGAGCGCAGCCCGGCCCCGCCAGCAGGCACTGGTGCTCCTCCCGCGGCCCGTGGTGTCGGTCAGCCTGGCCGGGCTGGGAGCCGCGGCAGCCGGTTTCAGTGCTGGGGGTCGCTTTGTTACCCCCTTCGTTACCCAGCCCGGAGGTGGCTGGCCTGCGGGCCGGCTGTGTGTCGGGGGGCGGCTAGGTGCAGAACCGGGCTTCGGAGGGTGCGCGGCATGCCGCCTGCATCCTCCCACCCCTGCTGACCGTGCCACCAGCCTCACACGGGTACGTTGCTTCACCGCCTCGAAGCGAGCCAGCAAATGGCAGCATTTTGCAATGAGGCCACGGGGCTGGGGTGGAACACCTCCTGGGTCTGCGATCCTTGGTGGTGGAGGGTCCATATCCGCCCCGCTGTGAAAGGCAGTGGGATTCCCAGGGTGCCCTGGCCCAGGCGTTAGTTGCGTGGTGCAGCCTGGACCCGCCACCTCGAGAGCAGAGCGGGGAGAGCAAGTGGAAGCTGGAGCTGGCGTGGCCACAGCACCCTCTGTCCTGCCAGACTGGGGGTCCCAGCCTTCGTCCGTGTGTCGGGGCAGCCAGCCAGGGTGGCAGGGCCCTGCCGGGGAGCAGCACAGAGCTGCAGGAGCAGATCGCTCCGGGGTCTGGTCACTGCTGGGGGCTCTGGGGGAACACGCAAGGCGTTTGGCAGCCTCTGCATAGAGATTAAGCCTTGTGCTCCCTGACTGTATCTATCCCCGTGGTAATTATCTCCGACCTGATTGTTATCTTTAATGGTAGCGGCTCTAAACATTATCAATAGGCAATAACCCCCCTGTGCTTGTTCATACCGTGGTGTTCCACAGCAGCGAGCTCCAGCAGTCAGGTGCTGCTGTGGGAAGGTGTCCCTGTCCCCTTTGGCTCCTTCCCCTGCCACTCTCCCCACCGGCCACGCTGGTGGGTGCTGCTCCACGCAGACCCCAGCCGGGAGCACCCTGGGTGCAGCTCGGGGTGCTCCCCAATTCCTCTTTGCCTGCTTTCGTCTGCAAACCTCTAACTGTGCGTCTGCCTCCGGGGCTGCCCGCACAGCCTGCCCCGTCGCTCCGCTCCCAGCAGGCGCCAGTTTGGGAAAACACCCAGTGGCACGGCCGGTGCCGCGGGGCACGCCGTCCCTGTGCCGGCTGTCACTCACCCGCCAGCCGGTGGCTGGCTCTGAGCGTGCGCGCCCTCCCCTCCGCCTGTGCGTGGGCTTCGGAGCTCTTTAATAAAGAATAATAGCTCAGACCTGCTATGCCCCTGTGTTTAGCACAGACTAAATTTCTTCTAGCTGTGCTCCTGCTCACTTGGCAGCTGCCGGCGCTCAGCCTGGCCGGGCGCCCAGGCCGGTCTCTGCCGTGTGCTCTGAGCAGAGACACAACAAAATAAATTGGTTTCCTGGCCGGGCCGGGACGGGACGGGGAGCCCGTGTCGCATGCAGGGCCCTTCCCGGTGCCCGGCGGGCAGGGTCCCCGCGCCGGGTGGCAGGAGAGCCCCGGCGCACGCGGGCAGGCTGCCGTGCCGGTGCTGCCGGGGAGCCGGTCCCCGCGCCAGGCCCCCCAGCCATCCCTTCGGTGCTCGCCGCGCAGCCCGAGCGTCCCTTCCTCTCGGCCGCTCGGAGATGAATGGCCGTGAGCTGCAGAGGCTGTCAGGGCCTCGCTGGGAGGAAGCAGTTTGGGGCTTTTGTTTGGTTCTGTTTCCTCCCGCAATGACTATTCCATATGTCAGTGGATAATGAATGGAGGCGCGTTGAGTGCTCCTCGGTGAGCCGGCGGCTGTTCCAAGCCCACTTCCCTCCTCCGCAGCGCAGCTGACCCGGGCGGGGGGGCTCAGCGGCTGGCCGGGCTGAGGGAGCTCTTCTTTCAGTAGCTGATTAGCCAAGAGAGAAAAAAAATCCTGCAGAATGTGCTGCTGGCAGACAGCTCCTTCAACTCATCGCTCCGTGTGTGTGTGCGCGCGGCTGTGCGTGCGCTTCCCGACCTGCCTGGCTCCGGCAGATGCTCCAGGCTTCCCACTCGCCAGCTGCATTAACCGCTTAGCAAATCTCCCCCGCGAGCGTGTCTGGCCGGGCAGCCGCGCGTGCTCGGCCCTGTCTGACGGCCACGAAGGTGCGAAAGGAAGGGTTGCGAGGAGCCTGGGATCCGGGCTCGGAGCGGGAAGGGTGGTGGTGCCGCCGCGATGGAGCTGGGCACGTCGGAGCCAGGAGAGGAGCGACCCCGTGGGTGCTTTGCCCCAGCCTGGTGGGCTTGGCCTCTCTCTGGTGATGGGGCAGGAAGGTTGGGGCTCCTTCACTCCATGCTCTGCCCTCACAGCCCTGCAAAAGCTCGCGGGTACCCCGGGGCAGAGCCCAGAGGGGCTCTGGCCCTGACCTGGTGCTCCCGGGCTGTGCCCACCACCATAAGCCCCTCGCCCCTCGCCAGGGAGTCCCGGGGCAGCTTGCCCAGGGGAAGCGCGTGAGAGCGTGTTCCCAGATCACGCCGGCTCCTCGGCAGGCAAGTGTTTCTGCTGCTGAATTCAATATTTTTTATTTTCTTGCCCTTTTCTGTTGAGGGGAAAGTACATCCTAGTGTTGCTGTGTCCTTTCCAAAACGTGCCTTGCGCCTTGGGGAGCACCAGTGCGCTGCAGTTGGTTTGTAGGCTGAGAAGGGGGTAGGGCAGGGAGCTTTAGAGGGAGCCTGCAAATCCAGGTGAAGAGATCACCCTGACCCACGTTTACCTCTGCTAAGGGAAGCGGCTGCAGGGATAGCACGGGCTCCTTTGCGCCTTCCTGGGCTCCCAAGTAATCAGTCGCTCACAGAAACAAAGTTCTTGGAAAGCGCCCGGTGAAAGTGCCTGTTGCTCTGCTCGGCATCAGGAAGGAGTTGGAAATGGGATGCAAGAAGGGAAGCACTGAAAGCTTCGTTACAGCCCGTCAGTGAGGTCCTCCAGCTGCAGTGCCATGCCCCATTTCCATTATTCCGTTTTGAAAAGAGGTAGGGAGAGAAAAAGGAGTTCCAGAGATGGATAGCGGGGATAATTGGTGGCCTGGGGGGAATCTACAGATGAAGAGATGTGAAAAGACAAGATTTGTGTAGTTTGGAGGCAAAGTGGAGTCTGAGAGGACACAATAACAGGATGTGGAAGGTAGCACGGGGGGGATATTTGACAAGATGAAAAGGCATCAGATTTAAAACTGAAATGGCAGGCGAGGGACGCGCACACCATGCAGACGGATTATCTTACACACTGTTGGCCTGCAGATTTCATGGCCATGAGATGCCGGTGGTGCCAAAGGCTTTGCAAACATTAAGGTTTGCTGATACTAATGTGAATAACAAGAACATCTGGAGCTGCAGCGTTGTAAAATAAAATTGACGCGCTCGGGACCTGGTGGATCAAAGCGTGGGCCCTAAGTCGTACAGCCTGGCTGTGCCCAGGGCAGCGGGTGCTGCTGGGGCAGCGGGAGCCTCCGGAGCCATTTGGGTGACGGGATGAAAACAGCAAAAGGCAAAGGACGGGGGTGTCCGGGGGCCATTTCGCCTCCAGCTCGGAGGAGGGGAGGGAGGTCTCTGCAGCGCTGTTCGCGATCTTCCCTCCAGCCAGACCCGACCCGCCTTTGGTCAAGTGCCACCACCGACGGTGGTCTTCCCCGCGGACCGGGGCGTTTGGAGTTCCCATGGATTTCCCCATAAAAGGCGTCATACAGGCTGGTGCAGAGACCTCGGCTGCCGCACTTTCTGCTTTCAGTGCCAGCTGGACAGAGATGGAGGGCCCCGAGCCTTGCTTCGTGCCCTTGCCTGTCGTCTTCCCCTGCTCCCTGCTAAAGGGGTGGGAGGCTTTGGGACCAACCCCGTGCCTGTGCTTCGGTGCTCGGTGCCGTCCTCGGGGCCTCTGCGGGACGGCAGGGCTCACCCGGGAGGGGAAACGTCAGCAGCTGCGAGCGGCTCGGGCACTCGCTCGGCTTTCTAGCGTTTGCAGCCAGAACGGAAAGTTTCCGCGCGCTGCGTGTGATGGAGGGTGGGGGACCCGGGGCTGGAGCCACCGGAGCGCCGGCATGGAGGCGAGCCCCTTCCCCACGCTGCTGCCGGCGATGGGTCGGCCCTCGCCGCACGTCCCCCGGCTGCGGCCTGGCCTGGGCAGGCTGGCGTGCGTGGATGGAAAGTG
Organism: Phalacrocorax aristotelis; assembly: GCF_949628215.1. Classification (NCBI taxonomy): domain Eukaryota; kingdom Metazoa; phylum Chordata; class Aves; order Suliformes; family Phalacrocoracidae; genus Phalacrocorax; species Phalacrocorax aristotelis. Next base: position 167,924,548 of record NC_134277.1, read on the forward strand.
GGCTGGCTCCGCGCAGCCCCTTGGCGTGGGACCGTCCCCGGCAGGCTGGCCTGGCGGGGGTTTCTCTCTAGGATTAGGAAGACCTCGAGGTCCAGACGAGGCTGGTGGGGAGCAGAGGGGAAAGCCACCAATTAATGGGTGCTGATACAATCATAACAAAAAAAAAAGAAGGATAAGAGCTAAATTACTCTGTCTTTTGGCTGCCCCAAACTTGATATTTAAAGCGTTTGTAAAGCAGCTCAGTTGGGGCAGGAAAGGCTTTTTCCTTCTGGAAGGAATGACATCACCGAATACACTTAAACGATCAGGTCCCTGACCCAAAGAGAGCGAGAAACCCACAACAACTTTCGGCTGATGAGTGGAAACTTTTCTTTCTTTCTTTCTTCTTCTTTTTTTTTTTTTTTTCCATTTGCTTTCCCCCTCTGCGTGCCGAGTCTGCGCGCTCTGCTGCGGCTCAGCTTACGGCCCGTCCGTTCCAAAGCGAGCTGACGTCTCTCCGAGCGGGCTGCTGCGATCGGGGCGACCTGAGAGCTGTGAGGGGGGCCCTCACCCGCCCCTGCCCCGCACTTCACCCTGACCCAGGATCCTGCCGGCAACCGGACGGCTGCGCTTGTGTCGGTGGTGCAGCGTGGCAGGGCCCAGCACAGAGGTGCTCGCAGCCGGCAGGGCATCGCCCTGAGCCGCCGCTGCAGTGTGAGCTCACCGCTGCCGCCGCTCCGTAAGGCTGAAGTTGCCTTTTGGCGGTGCTGTCTGCATCCCATTTTCCCTCCCGGGGCCCGGCCGCAGCATCACGTTCCCTCTGCACGGGGCTGCCAGCTGCTCCGTTGGCAGAGCGGGCTCCCTGCCAGGTACCCACGGCTTCCTTGAGCAGGCAGTGGAGGCAGGAGTCAGCCTGCCCACAAATCCAGGTCGGACAAGGCTGAGTATTTCCCTGGCCCCAGATTAGGCGGTGGAGTCCCGCACCACCCCACCGGCTCTGGCAGCGTTCGCTGCCTCTCCTGCCCTGGGCAGCGCTGTCCCGGCGGGGCTCGCACCATGGACCCCCCCTGAAACTCGGCACGACCCGGCCCGTTCGTGCTGCGTTCTGGCTACCCGCAGTGCCCTGCACCAGCTACGGCACCCGGAGAGCCAGCGAAAGGCACACCAGCCTCCTCGCTGTCCATTCCTGCCAGGATGGCAAGTGCAGCGTGCTCCCCCCGCCTTCGCCGAGTGACTGATCCCTCCGCTGACTCGGCTGGCAGAGCCTCCCCTCCGGGAAGCCAGGGATCCTGCTTATAGTTCAAGCAACAACCCGTCTCTTTCTGCAGGAGCAGCCCGTCTGGGTGCCTCGGAAGCATGGCCCTTGCCAGGAGCGTGGGCATTTCCCTCTGGGCAGGGACCGGCGCGGCTGCCCTGGCACTGGGGTTGCTGCTCTGCTGCCCCGAGCCCGGGGGCTGGCCTCGGCCTCCCTCCTTTTCAAGTGGAGGGGTCTGAGGACATGTGCATCTCCAGACCTGAATCGCTGGCCGCTGTTCCAATGTCCCACTTCATTAGGCTCGGCTCCGCTCCGGGTACTAGAGAACGTGCAGAGGAAGCAGGAGGCTCCTTGGCCAGTTCGGGGGACCAGGCTGGGTTGGTTTGTTAGTCCAGGGCTAACGCTCCAGCCCAAAGATTATTTTCCTCAGGCTGTAACGCGCCGAGCAGATACTTGCTGCCAGCTTGAATGGACGGTGCTGATATTTGCTAACAGAGACACGCATCTCCAGCGGGGAGGGCTTGGCAAATCTATTTTCCACTCCTGGCAACAGCGTCCAGTGCTTCTCGCCCCAGCCTTTGACCCTCCCTCTCCTGCCCATCGGGTCCTTGGTACCGCGGCACCGGCGCGGAGGCGGGCTGCCCGTGGTCAGGGAGCGCGCGGCGTACATGGGCACCCCTCTGCGCAGCACCTGCGGGAGCGAGCTTGTGCCTTGGTCTCACACGGAGTTTTGCTTGGCTTTTACAGCCCCGACGGTGTCAGGGAGCTATTTGGGAGGATTCCTGGGTTTGCTGTGGTGACTGTTGATTCCTAAGGTAGTGCTCGGAAATGTGGGGTTTTATGTATTTCTCTATATATCTAAGGCTCTTTGCAAACTGATACTTCACTGCCAGACTTGGGGCTGATGGCGGGCTCCCGAGGGAGCTTCGCAGTGGCCTGTGTCCACTGGGATTCCTCTGAGCACACGTCAGCTGGGTGTATCTGGAAGATTAGATCTGAGGCCAGAAAGGAGATACTTTGGGGTTGGCCAAAAAGGAGAAGTGTCCAGTCAGGGCTGTTGGGAAGAGAGGCTCATGACTCAAGTGAAAAACAGCACAGGCACCCTTATTTTCCTGAGACGTGTACTGTCGAGCGTGGACAGGCAACCTGGGGGCGAGCAGGGCATGGAAACAATTATTTGGACTTTGCCTTCAGAGAGTTGTGCTCTCAGGAGGCTTTTAACATATTACCAAAAAAAAAGCCTGTTGAACTCTCAAGTCATAAACAAACTTGACAAAATAGCTAATAATCCAGTGCCGGCCAAAAAGCCCCAAAACAAACCAAAACCCAAGTGCTGATCAACCTTGCTTCCCTGGCAATGATTTCTTCCTAAAGGTAATGCAGGTGGCACCAACCAGGTTGAAAATTTGGCCCGGTTGGTTTTGGTGGGGTTTGGCCTTCGGGCGTGGAGCCCAGACGGAGAGGCGGGAGGAGGGGAAGGCATGGAAGCCGTCGCGCTGACTGCGGGACGATCCTTGGGACTTGCGGCTGCAGCAGACCTGCGTGCAGCCAGCACACGGCGTTGCTTTTAAGTCGTGGCAAAGGGAACTTTGTGGATGCCTGGTGAATTAAAATCCTCATTCAAAGCCAGCCAGGTCAGTTTATAAATTCCTATGGGTCTCCTGGGGAAAAGGCAGGAGACCTGCGCTCGGCAGGCTGAGCGTATGGAGCAGAGCTTGCAGGTGAGGAGGGAGGGTCGCCTCGGGGTTGGGATGCTGCCCCGGGAGCCGGAGCGGCGAATCCGGCTGATGGCGTTGGTCTGCCCTTGCCTTCCTGGGGAGAGGGCAGGGTGGGGAAGGGCTTTCCTGTGCAAAGCCTGCGCCTGCCTTCCCCGTCCCTGAAAGGGGGCTGATGCTTCCCCGGTGCCTCGCCTCCTGTCAGGCTGTGTTTGGGGCCAGGTGTTCCTCACCTGGGCTCTCTGGGTGCTGTCACAATCCCAGTAACGGCTGATCCAGGAAGAGCTATGGGAAGATTTAGCTCTTTTGCCGATGAGATTTCGTTCGTGTCCTTGGGACGGGAGTGCCGGCTCTGCCCGTCACGGGCTGCTGCGTGCCTGGCTCTGGGCAGGGATGCTCCGTCACTGCTCCATCGCCTCCAGGCTGGGGCAAAGCAGCTGCTCTAAGTCCTGGGCTTCCAGACCTGAGTCCAGTTCCTCCTTCCTCTCGCTCACGGTTCTCTCACAAGCTGGCCTCATGATTTTTTTTCATTTTTTTTTTTTTTTCATCTCTCCCTATCCAGTAGCACAACTTGTCCAAAAAAACACCGCTCAACTTAACTTCAATTCCTGGAAAAACTCTGGAACAAAATAATCAACCCCTTTGCAAACCTCTGGAAGATAGCGAGCGGACTTGTAACTGCCAACATAGACAAGTCTGTCAAAACAATCTCACTTCCTTCTGCAACAGGGGAGCAACGTCTGCGCGGGGCAGGGCGGTAGGTGTCAGTGACAGGAGCCTCGGGAGCCTGCTGGCGTTGCCCCACGGCTCTTGCCGCAGCCGGGAGAGGCCGGGTGAAACCTGCACGTGGGTGCGCAGCCGGCGGTGACTCTTCGTGGGGCATCAGCATCCAGTGCTCGTGAGGAGGGTGGTGGGATGCATTCGCCGGCCCCGCAGGGGACTGTCACCTGCACCTTGACTTTTATAAGTCACTGGAGTGAGGCTGTGCACGTTAGAAGGTGTGTTGGTAAATGGATAAGGAGCGTGGTGGAGGACAGCAAGTGCCAGCTGCACCGATGTACTGCGCCTCGAATACTGTGTTCAGTTTTGGGCTCCTCACGACAAGGTTGGGTATTAGGAAAAATGTCTTCCCTGCAAGAGTGGTCGGGCACTGGCACAGGCTGCCCAGAGAGGTGGGGGAGTCACCGTCCCTGGGGGGGGTTCAAACACTGTGTGGCCGCGGCCCTCAGGGACATGGTTTAGGAGGCCTGGGGGGGTTGGGTTGGGGGTTGGACTTGATGACCCTCAAGGTCTTTTCTAACCTTAATGATTCTGTGATTCTAAGACAGACCTTGAGGGGCTGGAGCGTGTCCAGAGAAGGGCAACGGAGCTGGGGCAGGGTCTGGAGCACAAGTGTGCTGGGGGGCGGCTGAGGGAGCTGGGGGGGTTTAGCCTGGAGAAGAGGAGCCTGAGGGGAGCCCTTCTCACTCTCTGCAGCTGCCTGAGAGGGGCTGGAGTGAGGGGGGATTGGTCTCTGCTCCCAATAACAAGCGATAAGACAAGTGGAAACAGCCTCAAGCTGCGCCAGGGGAGGTTTAGATTAGATATTGGGCACAGTTTCCTCACGGCAAGGGCTGCCAAGCGCCGGCACAGGCTGCCCAGGGCGGTGGTGGAGCCCCCATCCCTGGGGGTATTCCGAAGCCGTGCGGACGCGGCGCTGAGGGACGCGGTTTAGTGCCGGGCTTGGCAGGGCTGGCTTAGCGGTGGGGCTTGAGGACCTTAAATGTCTTTTGCAACCTAAACGAATCGATGATTCTATAATAGAAGATGTGCTGCTGCTGCCGCTGGGTGGGTGGTGTCCTGCAGAGGAGGACACGGGCTGATCATGAGCGACAGCATCACGCTGTTGCGAAACAGGCGAACGCTGAGCAGAGCCGCCTGAGCAGGATTCTGCTGCGGCACCCACGTAGCTTCTCCTCTGCTCAGCACGGAGATGGTCTGGGCTGGAAAGGGAGTCCTGCTTCCATGCTGCTCCTCAGGAGAAGGGGCCATGATCGGAGAGCACGAAAGCAAGCACCGCGAAGTTCTCCCTTGTGTTTCGATCAGAGGTTTTTAGCCTCGAGGGGGGATGCTGAGAGCCCCCACCTGGAGCACTGTGTCCAGTGCTTCGCCCCCCAGTACGAGAGACGTGGACTGACTGGAGCAGGTCCAGCACAGGCACCCCAGGATGCCAAAGGGATTGGAGCATCTTCTGTACAAGGAGAGGCTGAGAGGGCTGGGGCCGTTTAGCCAGGAGACAAGGATGCGCAGGGGGTATGGCCTCAGTGTGGTCAATCCCTGATGGGAGGGAGGGAAGTCGAGGGAGCCCGACTCTTCTCAGGGGTTCCATGGCCAGGGCAGGGGGCAAAGGGCATAAATTAAAACCATCAGAACATCAGGAAACAACCTGTTGACCGTGAGGATGACTGAGCGCTGGCACAGATTGAGTGGGGAGGTGGTGGAGGCTCCATCCTTGGGGATATTCAAAAGCCATCTGGACACAGTCCTGGGCAGCTGGCTCCTGGTGACCCTGCTTGAGCAGGGGGTTGGGCTGGATCATCCCCAGAGGTCCCTTCCACCCTAAACACACCGAACCCTGTTCGGTGAGCCTGTGAACAGGCTGGTTCCCGTGTGCTGAAGGTGGTTCGGGGTCGGGCAGAGCAGGGTGGAGGGACGGGTCCCCTCAGCCGAAGCACACGTGTGCGTTCACGCGTTGGCTTGTGTGTTCTGACGTGCTCGGCAGTGCTTTGGACAGACAAACCCCCACACTGCTTCTGCTGCCCTTCCTCTCTGCTGCTGTTGCTGCTGCTGCCTTGGCTTTCGTTTAGTCCCGATTTGCAGCATTTGGGTTTTTTTTTTTTCTCAAGCAGGGGACAAGATTTTGGAGCTTGGCTGGGTGATTAATGAAGGTGGGGTTGGAGGGCCGCCTCCCCCCAAAGGGGCCGTTTTCTGGCCATCCCTATTTAATGGGGCAAAGTCAGCAGTTGCTGGCTCTGCTGCAAGAGTGCTGTTGGGCTTCCAGGAGCAAGCCGCGGGATTTTGGGAGCCCACGGGGGGCTCTTGGACACCTCTCTTCCATCCCCAGAAGAATTTTTAGAAGAACCTGGAGTTGGGCTGGGTGTTGGGGATGTGGGGGGTCAGCCGGCACAGCCCCTCCTGTAACCCGTGCCTGGGGACACGCGCAGCATGCCAGGGCTCAGCTTCCCTCCGGACAGTCACCGGGTCGAGGGAGGGGTCTCCTCCCTAGCAGAAGGGGCTGTGCCTGCTTTGGGAGGGTGCTGGCTCCGTGCACGGGGTGTCAGCACAGCTCTGCAGAGGCAGAAGCTGTCTCGAGCAAAATCCGAGGCTCCGCAGCCCTTGGGGATGGTTCTCCCCCAGTCAGAAACAGGGGGCCCATCCCGGGGGGCGAAGGGCCAGACCCTCGGGCGGGGGGTTGGCAGTCCCCGAGCTGAGCCCGCTGCGCTCCGGCCCCTGCAGTAGCCGCGCTGCCGGGACCCCGGCGCAGTCGGAAGCGTCGGCCTGTGCCTGCGCTCGCCTCCGGGACTCGGCTGTAACTCTAGAGCATGCGGAGCCGCTGCCGAGCGCCTGTTTGTGTGTCCGGGAACCACGCGTCGCTTTGCTCCGGAGCCAAACGCCGTTAATGGCTTCTGCCGGCTACCGAACCGACAGCTGCCAGAGGACTTGGCCTCGGCCCCCCCGCTCCCAGAGCGTGTCCCCACTTCCCTCTGCATCCCACCCCAGCTGCAAGGCTCGCTCGCAGCCTGCGCTCTGGCAGCGGGGCCCTTTCTCATGTTTCCTAAGCTCCAGAGTGATCCCTCTTTGTTTAGGAAAGCACCTCTCCCGATGGCCACCGTGTCTTGAAAATCACTCATGGCCGAGGCTCCCCAGCGGGCCGGCCACTGCCCTTCGCCTGGGCTGGGGGGGCCCGGCTCCCCCCACCCTGCCTGCTGGCTCTGGGGGAGCAAACTGACCCTGAACCCCCTTTTCCTTCACCTGCCCCCGCACGAGTTCGTCCCGTCTCTTTCCTCTCCCAGCGTCAGGTTTTCCTACCACATCGGGTTTTCCCATTACGCGTTACTCAGGCGTGGTGGATGTGGGTGACAATCAGACACGTTATTTCGAAGGGGCGCGAGTCCATCTGCCTCCAGGAGGAGAGCATCCCACTCCTCCGTGGGGCTGCCATGAGGGTCTGGCCTCCTTCCGGAGCTGGGCTCGGATGGCAGGAGGGGGAGGAGATGCACCGAGAGCTGGCTCTGGAGGAATGTTTCTTTAAGGGACTTGGGAGTCGCTAAAACCTATCTTGCTTTATGCTTAATGGCTGAGGACAGCAGCCCGTCGCGGTGGAGAGGAGGCGGGGGTGGGTGGTGGTCTTCCAGCATGCTTTGGGGAGCGGCGACCTGCGGCATCGCAGCCCCTGCCTGGAGCTTTCTATCTCCCTGAGCTTCTCCCGGCCCTCAAAGGGAGAGTTCAAACCACACAAGTCCCGTCAGCTGGAAACAACCCTCTGGGCTGTCATGAAGCGGGTGGGAATGACGTGACCTGGGTCTGCGCCCTGCGGTGGGGAAGGCCGGGCTGTCGCTGTGAGGATGGAGAAGTCCTGGCCCCTTCCAGGAGGCTCCGGTGTGGTGCGAGGAGGCTCTGGTGTGGTCTGTGGACGCTCTGGTGTGGTCCGTGGAGGCTCCGGTGCCTCTGCCACAGCTCAGGAGGCTGGCAGGGCTTGTGCTGAGAGCCAGCCGGGAGCACCGCGAGATCCCGTCCGCTGTGCTCGGGACACACTCAATTTACTTCTTCATTTAAAGGAAATGGCACCACGAAAGCCTCCCCTTCTATGGTGGGAGCTGGGGTAGAGGGCAGACCCTGAGTTTTGTGGGCAGAGCTGTTGCCTTCTGAAGGTGGAGAGGGCAGCAGCATCGCACGCTGCTTGCACTCTCTGAAGGGCAAATATTTTACCTGTAAGCACTGGAAGGAGGGCTCTGGGCTACAGTGACGGAGGCTGCACCTCATCTTGCCTCTGCTAAGAGTTAGGTGGCCAAGGACTCCAGGAGAAACTCTTGTAGAGCTGTGACGCTTTTTGTGCGCCCTTTTTCCCAGAGGAGCTTGTTTTCTCTCGCTGTTCCCGTTCCCACAGGTCACTCCAGGGATCATTGTCGTTTCACTGCCCTTGGTTTGCTCGGCCCTGCACCGTGCCCTCGGGAATCGCGGTGCGGCGACGTGCGGAGCTGCTAGCCCAACGGCCCCGGTGCTGTCCTGCTGGAAGCCGGTGCTTGTGCAGGGCATGGCCAAGACAAACCCCAGCCGTCCGCAACAACGCGATCCACTCTGGGGGTGAGGGCAGAGCCCCTCGTGTGCCTGCGGGCTGCTGAGGGCTGCAGGACTGTGGCTGCAGGCGGGGACCAGGTCAGCAGTCTGGCCTCTGGGGACTGTGACCAGCCTCCGAAGGGGGCCCAGATCAGACGTGATGCCGTTGGCCCCATCCCTCCTTGACGCCAGGACAGTATGGGGAAGACCATCCCATGGGGCAGGAGGAAGATGGAGCTGGGGAGGCCTCTGAGCAGGACAGCCCTGCGCTTGTCAGAGGTGTTTCTCCTGCTGTGCGATGCGGAGAGGGAAGCCAGCACGGTGCGGGGTGGAGATGGAGCCGGAGCCCTCTCCGCTCGCTCCTGACTACACCTCCCCACCACAGAGCATCACCTCTAGAGATGCGGAGGAGCCGCCGTCCCGAGCCGGGCCTTGCCTGGGACCGGTGCGGCAGTGATCGGTCAGTTGTACCACGCATCCCTGATCTTGGCCGGGCTGCGGTACCTCCCTCTGCTTTCTCTCCGCCACCCGGCAGGAAATCTCTCTTTAATAGGCTATTCAGGGGAACGGGGGCCGTGTTTTCCTAAGCAGGAGGAATGTTGACATGGAAGACTCTGCTCGCTCTTTCTGGCAGGTCCCTGGGAGCAGCGGAGCTGGATCGCGTGCTGCTCCTGCTGTGCCGGCTAATCCTTCCTTGGGATGCGGAACGGGGCTTGGGCGAGGAGGGGGAGCTGGGGGGGATGCAGGTGCGTATCTAACGCGTTGGAGGGGGTGGCCGGGCGAGAGGGGCTCTCTGCCGCCTCTGCCAGACCCACCGCCCGTCATTCTGCAGGGGGGGCTTGCACAGGGTTTCCTTTTATCCGGGTTTAGCTCTGCTCCCAGATGGTTGGGAGAGAGGGTCCCGGGAGGGGTTTGCTGGGCATGATTAAAACCAGCTGGAGGATGGAGCCCGCCTGTGTGTGTCTGGCTTCTTCCCTTCTCTGGGGGAAACTTGGCGTAGGGGACAGCAGGGGCATCTCTGAGCTCACCGGGAGAGGGGGGAACCGTCACTCCCCAGTGCGAAGCCTGCGCTATGGAGAAGCGGGGGCTGCGCATCCCCGGGATGCTGCTCTCCAGCCACCCCGGGCTCGTGGCCCTGTCGCCCCGTCCCGCTCTCCCATCCCCCTTGCCCTGCTTGGGAAGGCGCCGAGGCAGGGGGCCTGCGCTCTGCCTTTACATCTCATAATCTTTAACGAGCTGGGCCTGCTCTGCACAGAAGCGAGATGTGGGCGGCTCCTTTATAAGGCAGCACTTAGCAGCGGGGAGGGGGAATCTGTTCACAGGCCAGCACGAGGTTTTGGCATCCTGGAGAGGGACGAGGCAGCACCTCCGGGGCTCTGGCACTTCTTCGGGTCCACAGCCCTCGGCATCTGGGTGCAGCGGGTGCCTCGTGCCCTCCGTTGGTGCTGGATGTGTTTGTGGGGCAGCTTGCAAGTCGTCTGAACCGCAGGTTCCCCCACAAAGCAACTACTTGCTGTGGTTTCTCTTCCCCCAGCTCTGCTGGTGGATCTCCATGGCCTTCCCTGCCAGACAGCTGCTCCCCACTTGGAGCTGAGCCGCACTGAGCTCCTCTTTGCTGCGCTGGGCGGTTGCCCACTGGGCCAGAGAAGACCACGGCTCCGGGCTGGCCGCTGAAGCAGGACCTCCCCAGACCTACCTGGCTCGCTCCTGAGCTCTGCCAGTAACGTGCCAGTAAACACCAGCCGGGGCAGGGTGGGGAGTGGGGGGCTCTGCCTTGCAGCGTCAGCCCTTGTGGCAGCAGCAGCAGCAGGTCCTCCCAGTCCTTGGTTCGTAACTGGGAGGGCAGAGTGCCCAGGAAGAGAGGGGGATGCCTGTGCCCCGCCCCCCGGGAACAGCTCCCAAGGTGTTGAGAATGGAAAAGTCCAACCACGGTCAGAGTGAAGAAGGGGACTTGCCAAAATTAACAGTTGATTCGGGTTTGCGGGAGCAGGAGCCAAAACGCAAGGAATCTTGGATTCGAAGAGGGAAACTTTTTCTGTGGGCAGTAAATCAGCACGGAAAGATTGGAGGTGGGGAGGGAGGGGGAGACCGGCCCCCGCATGCTGCAGCCACTGGCAGCGGGCAGAGGTGCGAGCGTGGGCCGTGGCCGGGCCTGGGGCGGCCCCGCTCCCCACAGCAGCCACTGCGGTGGGTTTTGCAGCTGCCCTTTGCACGGCCTCCCAGGATGGCCGCGGAGGAGCAGCAGCGAGGTAGGTGGTGTGTTCGGGGACGAGGCAGGCTGATGAAACACCGTTTGCCACGGCCAGGCTCTTTGCTGCCTCCCGCATGAGAGCTTATCTCCTGGCACGTGCTGTTGGTGTTGGAGAAAGGTCAAGCCGGGAAGTCCCGGGACTTCCCCCTTGGCACATCCTAAAACGCTTCCGACCTGCCGGCTGAGGAGGGGTTCCTGGAGGGGTGGCAGGAGCCCGGACCCGGACCTGCACTCACTGGGGCAATATTTCAGCTGTTTTATGGAGGTTCATAGCCCTTCCTCCTGTTGGGCGTGAAGCAATTTCCAGCTGTGCCGCTGGGCCCGTGTGTTTGCAGCAACTCGCAGGCTTCCATCCGCTGTCACGTGAGCCCACGTTTACTCTGAAACCTAGTGGTTACCATCTAAACTTCTCAGGGCCAGAGCTTGCCGTCCCTGTGGGAGGAGAGGGGTGTCTTTGGGGTCTCATCCCCCATCACTGAACCCCAGAACAGCTGGGGCCGGCAGGGGCTGCTGGAGTGTGTCTGGTCCAGCCCTCTGCTCGGGGTGGCCAGGCAGGTTATGAGTATCTCCGAAGATGGAGACTCTACCCCAGCCAGAGCTTGACCACCCTCACAGTAAAAAAGTGTCTTCTCCTGTTGAATTTCACGTTAATTTCGTGTTAATTTGTGCCCACGGCCTCCTGCCCTGACAGCGGCACCGCTGAGAAGCGCCTGGCTCCGTCTTTCTCCTCCTCCCGCATGGAGATGTGACCCCCCTGCCCCCTCCCAGCTCTGTGCAGAGGGAGGGTGGCTCCGTCCTGCCCCCCCAGCCTCTCCAGGTGCAGAGCGGGGTAAAACCCATCGGCAGGAAGGCCACCGACAGCTGGGTTTGCTAAAGAAAACACCTCTCCATAAATCAGGGAGGGCTGCGGCTGGGGGAGGGCACCGTGCAGCCTCTGCCTTCCCCCTCCCAACCCACGAGCAGGGGAAGCCAGCGAGCACTTTCCCCCTCATTAACTGCTCCAGGGTTCCTGTGTGCGGTGCGGGGAATCCCAGCCCACCTCCCTCGGTCGCCTCCGTGCTCTGGCTCCCGCAGCACCCCATCCCTGCCAGGGGCGGCGGGCAATGCTGCCGCAGGGCCGTGTCAGAGCGGGAGGGAACAGGAGCGCGGGGACGACGTCCTGCTGCCCTCCCCACCGGTCTGCACCCCCTCGCTCCTTCAGCTTCACCCTTCATCTGTTTGGAGGAAGGTCAGGGCCAGGGCGCTCCAGTGCTGCTCCTCCACAGCACGAGCTCCAGCAGCACGAACTGGGGGGGGACTGCAGAGGCTGCTGCCCCCCGGACCGCCCCGCCACAGGCTGGGTCCTCAGCCTGCTCCCCTCCCTGTTGCCCAGCCGAGCCGTGGCTCGGCCCCTGCAGCGCAGGAGGGCTAGGGAGCGGGGACAGGGTGGCACGTGTGCCAGTGCTCCTTGCTGGGACCAGAGCCGCTGCCCTGCGGGAAGGAGGGTCCCCGGCAGAGCTGCCGCTGCTGCCCAGCCCCGCGGCTGGGGCTTCAGCAGCGCTGCTGCTGCCCTGCCTTTGGGAGGAGGTGACCTGTGCTAGGAGGAGCAAAGACTCAGGTCTGTCCATCTGTCCCATCAAGAAGTGCTGGACGTCTCTACATCCTGCGTCTTAGCCCTGTGCTCATGCTTTGCCTTTCTCCCTGGGTAGGAGACCCCCCCCCCCCAAGATTCGCCGCTACCCTCGTAGCTGCAGGCTGACCCTCTGCAGCCCGGCGTGCCTTGCGCAGGCCGGGGGAGTCGCAAGGCTGCTGCGAGCTGCGCTGCACCCTGCCTGGCCGCCCAGCTCAGCTTCTGGGCAGGAGCAGAGGTCTGCGAGACAAGCTGTGGCAGGAGCCGGAGCTCACGCTCCCGGGCACGCGGTCCCTCCCCAGCCCTCGGAGGAGAGCCGGCCGCGCGTGCTAGAGGGAAACTGAGGCAGGTGGGGATGATGGATCGCGTGGGAGGTCTCGGCTGCTTCAGGTGGCCTCCAAGCTCCAGGGCCCTGCTCTAAGCTCTCTACCTGGGACGTCCCATCTGAGCACTGGAAGCGACTGGGATTTGGCCAATGGAGCTGGGGACCTGTATGTCTCTTCCCACGGGGACCCCTCACGCTGGCTCCCCGTCCCTTGCCCATGCCGGCCGCAGCTCCCCGCTCGCTCACCCTCCTCCGTGGCTTCTGGCTGCTCCCGCAGCCCCTTCCCCATCCCGCTCACTCCAATTGGAGCTGACGTGCTCTATTTGTCAGAGATAAAAAATAGCGGAGGAGGAATGGAAAGACAGGAGGCACAGGAAAGCAGTTTGGTAGTTAGAGACAGAGGAACAGAATTAACGTGCAGTGGGGGATTTGGAGCGAACACTGCATGCATTGTAATCCGATAGGGGCAAGGGAAAAAAGAGAGACCGAGAGAGAGAGGCTGACCCCGAATCCCCGGGGGAGACGCGGGGAGAGCAGGAACGAGGAGAGAGTGAAGGATTCCAGAGGTGGACTGGCTTCCTCTTTCACCAGACAGACACAGGGGAGACGGGCAGGGAGCCAGCAGCGTACCTGCACTTCCCATCTGAGCCATTGACAGCTGGAGCTGCTTTGGGAGGGGGCCGGTGGGGGGGGCGGCTGCGGGGAGGGGGCACGCAGGCCACTGTCGGGGACGGGGAGACCGTGCGGCACGAAGCGGGAGCGACCGCCGCTGCCGGGGAGAACGGTTGTGCGGCCGAACAATGGGATTGAAGTCGGTGCGGTGGGGGGACGAGGGGGTCCCAGCTCCCCCTGCGGACCCGCCCCGGGGGGTCCTGCCCCACTGCGGGGTGGGGGCTTGGGGCAGCACCTGCCCCTGCTTGGGGGAGCGGGGCTGGTGAGTCCCAGCTGGCAAGCATTCAGTGAGGAGGGCAGGCAGCGGAGCGAGGCAAGGGGGAGGGTGGAAAAAAAGCTAACAGCAACTAAATCAGAGGAAGAAAGGCCTGCCGAGCCGTACCAGCGGGGTCACATGTGTTTCCTGGCAGCCTCGCAGGTGCTAAGCAGGGATGCAGGCAGGGAGCACCTTGTGATGGATCATGTGGTGAGTGCGGCAGCTCATTCTCCCAAGCCTGGGGACAGGTAGTTGTGAGCGGGGGGCTCGCCCAGGCCTGGCTTTCTGCTGCCGTGGGCGTGGGACCCCTCCGAGGGCCAGCGGCACCACCAGCAAGGCGCCCGCGGTGGGATGGCTGGTGCTGTGCCAGGCTGCCCCGTCAGTCCACGGAGGCTGGGAGCCACCGGCGGCACGGCTGCGGCAGGAGGGCGGCACGTCCTTTTCCCGCGTATTCCCAGCCCGTGCCGCTCCCCACCGTGCGTGCTGGGTGTTCGGCTCCTCGGCAGCGAGGCCGGGCAGGAGAAGGCAGCATCCCGGCCCAGAGCCAACGCTCCAGCTCCCATCCCCAAACTCCAAGGCGCTGACGTGCATTAAACACATCCCAGAGCAAGGTGCTGTCACACTGACTACTTTCGGATGCTGACCTGGCTCGGGAGTGGCTTCCCCGCCTCTCCCAGCCCAGGCTGCCCTGCTGCGCATCCTAAAACCTGCTCCCGGACCCGGGGTACCTGCAGCCTCACGAGAGGGGGATTATGGAGGCGCAGCCCCACTCTCTCGGGCCAGGGACTCCAGCACGGCTGCATCGCTCCACGCAGCGAGCAACGGAGGCGCGTCGGCCCAGGGGAGCTTCGTTAGGGGCTGCGGATCTTTGCCGTCGGGCATGAGGACGGTGGCCGAGCCTCTCCCAGGGTGGGCTGCGGCGAGCCCTGGGGAAGGGTCCTGGCTGGAAAGCCGAGCGTCCGGGGGCACAGCGCTCACCTTGCAGCGGGAGGGGAGCGGCCCGCTGTCGGCCTTAGCGAGCAGCAGGAAATTTTCATCAGCGGAGGGCCCCCGCTTGCTCGGTGCGAGGCCAGAGCTCTGCCTTAAGCTGTAAACCAGGAGAGCCGCAGGCCGTCGCTGTTTCGGACGGGGTCGTTTGGCAGCGGGGCTGACCACACAGGAGAGCACCCCGTCCCATACCGGCGCGAGGGGGTGCCTCTCCCCGGTGCCGTGCGGCTTCCCGGCGGCACGGGGGGATGCGGGAATGGCAGCGTCGGCCTCACCAGACTGGCCGGGCACAGCCCCCTCCCCCAGCCATCTGCCGGTTCCTGCAGGATTAAGCAGAGGAAATCTGGAATTGGGTTACTCTCAATATTGAACCTGCCATTATGATGTTTTTTATTTTGTTCTGTTCCGATCGAATTGGATGCAGCCTCCTTTTTAGCCCTTAATGGCTTGGCTTTGAGAATTTCCTTCAAAATTACACCACTGGCTTCCTGTTTTTAGAGCTCCCCGGAGCCCCGCAGCCGTGTGGAATAGCTGGGGAAATTGATCCCCGGAGCTGAGCTGGAGCGTTTGAGTCCTGCCGTGCCTGTGGGTGTGCGCGGGCGTGTTTGGGCTTTCTTCTCTTTCTTTTTTTATCGTTTCACTCGCCTCCTGGGGCCGAGGGCTGAGCACTCGTAAACAGAGTTAGTGCGTGCCTGCGCAAGGAGAGAATCCCACCGAGTGGCAGGTCTGCAGCAGCGCTTTCCTCTTCTCGCGGGGGTGCAGAAGGAGGAGGAGCCGGGGCCCCGTGAGACGCACATGGGGACGGATGGTGGCCCAGGGAAGGGCCAGGTCCCCCCCAGGCACTGCTGCTCCTGCCTCTGGAGTTGTCCTTGGGGTGGCGAGACCCCTCTCTTCTTTCTGAAACCTGTCTGCAGGCAAATCCACGTGCACTAACAGGCCACGGTCTCTGTAGGAAACCGGACCTGCAACCTTGAGTGCTTCATCACTTCTCCTGCCCTGTTGCACGTGGGGATTTCCCCCGGTGACAGGTTGTCTCTCCTCACTCCCGATACCAGCGTCCCCTTGGGAGCAGGAGCAACTGCGAGGGGCCGCCTTGGGCGGCGCAGCCGGTGCCCCATGCAGCCGGTGCCCCGTGTGGCCGGTGCTCTGTGCAGCCGGTGCCCCGTGCAGCCGGTGCCCCCTGCAGCCGGTGCCCCCTGCAGCTGGTGCTCTGCGCAGCCGGTGCCCCGTGCAGCCGGTGCCCCCTGCAGCCGGTGCCCCCTGCAGCTGGTGCTCTGCGCAGCCGGTGCCCCGTGCAGCCGGTGCCCCCTGCAGCTGGCGCCCCGTGCAGCCGGCGCCCCGTGCAGCCGGTGCTCTGCGCAGCTGGTGCCCCATGCAGCCAGCGCCCCGTGCAGCCAGTGCAGCTGGCGCAGGCTGTATGTGTCATGCTGTGCCTCGCCTGCTTGCTGGGCTCAGGTTGCTGCATGTGTGCAGCTGCAGGGTGCATTCATCTTTTCGGTGGCTCCCAGCACCCTCCCAGCGGCCCTGGATGGCTCTCTGCTTTCCCCGGGTGGGCACGGCCATGCCACCTCCACACCTGCCAGCCCGCTCGCTCACAAGCGAGCCCAGACTAGTGCCCAGGCTGGGGACGTGCTGCTGGTTACCGGCGGGTGCTGCAGCCGGACCCGGACCAGCTGCTGTCCGAGTGTGCCAGCTAACGTGGTACTTGGGTTAGTCGCCATAGCTAGGCTTGCTGGAAAGCATTTTTCCAGGCTGCAGGCCTGTGTGGCTTCCCCTAGGGATCTGTCAGCAGGTAGAAGACCAGTAAGCAATTAACTGGGGATCTGGAAAGGTAGTGGAGCAGAAATGGCCAGCAGCACTCCCAGCTCCCCAGCAACTCTCCCAGCTCTCCAGCAGTGCTCCCAGCATCCTCAGCAGCATTCCCAGCAGCACTCCCAGTTCCTCTGCAGCACTCCCAGCATCCCAGCAGCACTCCCAGCGTCCCAGCAGCCCTCCCAGCACCCCTGCAGCCCTCCCAGCACCCCCGCAGCACTCCCAGCATCCCAGCAGCACTCCCAGGTCCTCAGGAGCACACCCAGCATCCCAACAGCGCTCCCAGTTCCTCCGCAGCGCTCCCAGCACCCCCACAGCACTCCCAGCTCCCCTGCAGCCCTCCCAGTTAACCCACAGCCCTCCCAGCACCCCCACAGCACTCCCAGCTCCCCTGCAGCCCTCCCAGTTAACCCACAGCCCTCCCAGCACCCCACAGCCCTCCCAGCACCCCCGCAGCCCTCCCAGCTCCCCCACAGCACTCCCAGCATCCCAGCAGCCCTCCCAGCACCCCCGCAGCACTCCCAGCATCCCAGCAGCACTCCCAGCGTCCCAGCAGCCCTCCCAGCACCCCCGCAGCCCTCCCAGCACCCCAGCAGCACTCCCAGCATCCCAGCAGCACTCCCGGCGTCCCAGCAGCCCTCCCAGCACCCCCGCAGCCCTCCCAGCACCCCCGCAGCACTCCCAGCATCCCAGCAGCCCTCCCAGCACCCCCGCAGCACTCCCAGCATCCCAGCAGCACTCCCAGCGTCCCAGCAGCCCTCAGCAGCACCCCCGCAGCCCTCCCAGCACCCCAGCAGCACTCCCAGCATCCCAGCAGCACTCCCGGCGTCCCAGCAGCCCTCCCAGCACCCCCGCAGCCCTCCCAGCACCCCCCCAGCCCTCCCAGCACCCCCGCAGCACTCCCAGCATCCCAGCAGCGCTCCTGGCTGCAGGGGCTGCCCCTGCCGTGCTCCTCGTTCCAGAGGGCTCTAAGCATGCTTTGGCTGCCGGTGAGCGCCGAGCACGCAGCCGCTTCCTCTCCTTGCAGCTGAAGCTGTCGGGGAAGGAATCTCTCTCTGGCACCTGGGGCTGGATCTCTCCGGAGAGCGGCCGTGGGCTGCCGGGCAGCGCTGACCCCGCTCCCTCCCCGAGAGCTCTCTGCCCCCGGGAGCTCGCCGAGGCATCGTGCTTGGCCCAGAGGTGACCGCTGGAGCTGCGCTGCTCCTCCAGCTTTCACCCTGCGATGCAGAACTCTCCTGCCCCGATCCCGCGGCCGTCGTCGCTGTGAGCGGGCTCCGTCCACCTGGTGCATCTTGCTGCTCGGTCGGTCCCATGCTGGGACAGCCCTGGGCCCCCCGAGCATGGGGACTGCCCGGTGCAAGGGGCAGCATCCCCCCCCGCGGGTCTGGAGCCGTTCTCTCCCTTTCTGGTAAATGCAAGAGATAAACGGGTTGGACTTGGACGCAGCCAGCCTGGAGCGAGCATGGGGCGGACGCGATTCCCCCTGGAGGGCAGGTTTCTGCCGCATCCGTGCTACGGGGGTGTCTGGGAAATGCTCCTTACAGCGAAGGGAGGCTTCCTTGGTTCACAGGTTGGGCTACAGGAAGGGAGCTTCAGTGGTCAGCAGCCAGCCGAGCACGAGCCGGCAGTGTGCCCAGGTGGCCAAGGAGGCCACCAGCCCCTGGGCTTGTGTCAGCACTGGTGTGGCCAGCAGGAGCCGGGCAGGGATGGGGCCCCTGTGCTCGGCCCTGGGGAGGCCCCACCTCGAATGCCGGGCTCAGGTTTGGGCCCCTCGGGACAAGAAGGCCCTTGAGGGGCTGGAGCGTGTCCAGAGAAGGGCAGCGGGGCTGGGGCAGGGTCTGGAGCACAAGTGTACTGGGGAGCAGCTGAGGGGGCTGGGGGGGTTTAGCCTGGAGAAGAGGGGGCTGAGGGGAGCCCTTCTCGCTCTCTGCAGCTGCCTGAGAGGGGCTGGAGCTGCGTCAGGGGAGGTTTAGGTTGGATATGAGGGAAATGCCTTCCCTGCCAGAGTGGTCGGGCACTGGCACAGGCTGCCCAGAGAGGTGGGGGAGTCACCGTCCCTGGGGGGGTTCAAACACTGTGTAGCCATGGCACCTGGGACATGGTTTAGGAGGCCGGGGGGGTGTTGGGTTACAGGCTGGACTTGATGATCCTAGAGGTCTTTTCTAACCTTAATGATTCCATGATTCTATGACTTGTGAGGGCCACAAAAATGCTCCGAGGGCTGGAGCCCCTCTGCTACGAGGCCAGGCTGGGAGAGCTGGGGTTGTTCAGCTGGAGAAGAGAAGGCTGCGGGGAGACCTTATTGCAGCCTTCCAGTGCTTAAACGGGTCCTACAGGAAGGATGGGAGCGACCTCTTTAGCCAGGCCTGGTGTGACAGACCAAGGGGTGATGGTTTTAAACTAAAGGAAAGTAGTTTTAGACTGGATATAAGGAAAAATTTATTACAACGAGGGTGGTGAGACACTGGCCCAGGTTGCCCAGAGCGGTGGTCGATGCCCCATCCCTGGGAACACTCAAGCCCAGGTTGGACGGGGCTCTGAGCAACCTGGTCTAGCTGAAGCTGTTCCTGGTCATGGCAGGTGGTTGGACTGGATGGGCCCTGAAGGTCCCTTCCAACCCAAACCATCCTGTGATTCTATGATTCTACGATCCCTTCTTTCCTTTCCCACTGGACTGGCTGCCAGTTTGTGGCATCTCCATCCTCAGAGGTGCTCAGACCCAACTGGATGCGCCCCAGCTGTCCCGCGGGGCCTCGAGCAGCCTGCTGCAGTGGACCCTGCCACGGGCAGAGGGTTGGAGTGGACAGATCCAGAGGTCCCCGCCGGCCTCGGCCGTCCTGTCATTCCATAAACCCCTGCGCTTCCACTGAGGTCTTCGAGAAGCTGAAGGACATTTCCCTCTCGCCTTGCTTTTCCTCTCACATGCTGGCGGCTGGCTGCGTCGCCTCCTTCGGCATCTCGGCCGCTCGCTCGTTTTGCTCTCTGGCTTCTGGCCTTTTGTAAGCAGCGGGGAGTGGAAAACACTTGACAACCCCGCTGGGCTGGTTCCCGGCGCTGCAGTGACAGGCACCGAGGGCGCGGGGGATGCTCCCGAATTGTCTGAGGCCTCAGCGGCAGAGCCGGGGGAAGGCAGACGGCTTGGGGGTGTGACGAGTGTGCTGGAGAGGGTGAACACTACTGCCGCGGCCGGAGGGCGGGCAGGGACCTGCTGGGTCCCCGAGCAGTCGTGAGCCAGTGCTGCTGGGAGCAGAGAGGTCAGGCAAGGGGAAGGGGTATCCAGGGAGCGATGCCAGGGCGAGGGGAGGGGAAGGGGTGTCCAGGGAGCAATGCCAGGGCGAGGGGAGGGGAAGGGGTGTCCAGGGAGCGATGCCGGGGGTGAGGCGAGGGGAAGGGGTGTCCAGGGAGCGATGCCAGGGCGAGGGGAGGGGAAGGGGTGTCCAGGGAGCGATGCCGGGGGTGAGGCAAGGGGAAGGGGTGTCCAGGGAGCGATGCCAGGGCGAGGGGAGGGGAAGGGGTGTCCAGGGAGCGATGCCGGGGTGAGGCAAGGGGAAGGGGTGTCCAGGGAGCAATGCCAGGGTGAGGGGAGGGGAAGGGATGCCCAGGGAGCGATGCCAGGGCGAGGGGAGGGGAAGGGGTGTCCAGGGAGCAATGCCGGGGGTGAGGCAAGGGGAAGGGGTGTCCAGGGAGCGATGCCAGGGCGAGGGGAGGGGAAGGGGTGTCCAGGGAGCGATGCCGGGGCGAGGGGAGGGGAAGGGGTGTCCAGGGAGTGATGCCGGGGGTGAGGCGAGGGGAAGGGGTGTCCAGGGAGCAATGCCAGGGTGAGGGGAGGGGAAGGGGTGTCCAGGGAGCGATGCCGGGGCGAGGGGAGGGGAAGGGGTGTCCAGGGAGTGATGCCGGGGGTGAGGCGAGGGGAAGGGGTGTCCAGGGAGCGATGCCAGGGCGAGGGGAGGGGAAGGGGTGTCCAGGGAGCGATGCCGGGGGTGAGGCAAGGGGAAGGGGTGTCCAGGGAGCGATGCCAGGGCGAGGGGAGGGGAAGGGGTGTCCAGGGAGCAATGCCAGGGTGAGGGGAGGGGAAGGGGTGTCCAGGGAGCGATGCCAGGGCGAGGGGAGGGGAAGGGGTGTCCAGGGAGTGATGCCGGGGGTGAGGCAAGGGGAAGGGGTGTCCAGGGAGCGATGCCAGGGCGAGGGGAGGGGAAGGGGTGTCCAGGGAGCAATGCCAGGGTGAGGGGAGGGGAAGGGGTGTCCAGGGAGCAATGCCAGGGTGAGGGGAGGGGAAGGGGTGTCCAGGGAGCAATGCCAGGGTGAGGGGAGGGGAAGGGATGCCCAGGGAGCGATGCCAGGGCGAGGAGAGGGGAAGGGGTGTCCAGGGAGTGATGCCGGGGGTGAGGCAAGGGGAAGGGGTGTCCAGGGAGCGATGCCAGGGCTGAGGCGAGGGGAAGGGGTGTCCAGGGAGCAATGCCAGGGTGAGGCGAGGGGAAGGGGTGTCCAGGGAGCGATGCCGGGGGTGAGGGGAGGGGAAGGGGTGCCCAGGGAGCGATGCCAGGGCGAGGGGAGGGGAAGGGGTGCCCAGGGAGCAATGCCGGGGGTGAGGGGAGGGGAAGGGGTGCCCAGGGAGCGATGCCGGGGGTGAGGCGAGGGGAGGGGGTGCCCAAGCTCTCCTGGCCCTGCAGCTGGCCAGCCTCACAGCTCAGAGGGCTACAGCATGCCCTGAGGCAGCTCTGTTTCCCCAGCCGCTACAAAGGTGTGTTTAAAGACCCTTTTCCTTTTTTCTCCAAGACCTCTGTAAGGCTTTACTAGCTAACCTATAATTTTCACCTGCATTATTTTAATAGCTTGCCAGCTGCACGTGTTGCTGAAGGGCAACGGAGAAGGGGCTGGGGGAGGCGTATGGAAGTGATCGGGAGCGGTGGCAGCCACGCACAGGCCTCCTGACCCGGGCGCAGCGGCATGTGGGGACACGTGGGCGCTGCTGGAGGGGCCGGGGGCCCCACGCACCGCACCGCCAGGTCTGCGTTTGCCCCGAGCTGCCCTGCACAAGGGAGTCACGCTCAACCTCTGCAAACTCGCTTGTAGTTTAGCTCCGGCGTTTTAGCTCAGCTGCCACGTGGTCCATGCGAGTCAGCAGCGTTTGGACGGGGGAGACGATGGGAAGCCAGGCTGGGCGTAGCGGGAGGCTTGTGAAGAGCAGGCAGGGGCTGCTCGACGCAGCCCCTGGCAGGAGATGACGCCCTGGGTGATCATTTTGCTCACAAGTATTGGAAGTGCCATAAAGCTGCTCGGCTGGCAGCAGGCCTGGCGTCCCCGCCGTTGGGTTTGGAGATCATTGCTGGGACGTCCCAGTCGCTCTGGGGAGCGCGGGGGTCAGCGGGGGTACGGCTGTGGTGGGCAGAAAGCTCCTGCAGCAGAGCTGGCGGCAGCTGGTGCTGGGGTGTCCGGGGTCTGCGTGGGCTCAGGGCGGACAGCCGGGATTTGAAGGGGGGTGAAGCCTGTGGCAGGCTGCAGCCTCCGCCTGCACAGTCGGACGGGTGAAGCTTGCTTTGAGAGCGCTGTGACGGACGTGGCATTCATTCCTGGTTGCACAAGGTGTAGCGGCTTGCTGTGAATGTCTTCGTGCCGCCTCATCCGCGCGTGCGCCGGCTGCTGCTTGCACGGAAAGCAAGGTGCCAGAGGTCTTCTGCTGAGGGGGGCCAAAGGGAGCACGGAGCTCTGTTCGTGCCAGATTAATCACATCAGTGTGACTCGTCAGCTCTGGTCTCTCCACTGGCGGTGGAGGGTTTTTATGAGCGTTTCTGCCTGGAGGCGAGGAAAGTGGCAGGGAAACCGGCTGGTGCCTCCCAGCCCCGCATGCTGCCCAACTCAGGGCAGCGCTGTGGTGGGACCCTGTGGGCCGGTTCCTGGGCGGCACTTGCAGTGCAGTCCCACATCAGGCTTGCTGGGTGACCCTCATGCTTGTGAAGTGGGAGCTTGGAGGGAGAGCCTTTGCCCTCTGCATCAGGGATCTCCGAGCTGTTGGTCTTTTAGCCTGCTGGCAGAATTGCCCGTTTTGTCTCTTTCCGTCCTAGTTGTGGGTCTCCTGGGCTCACAGCGAAGGCAGGAGCTGCAGCTCTTGTCCCTTGCAGGCGACCGAAGGTGGGTAGCTCCGCAGGGGATGGCTGTCAGCCCCGAAGCCCTCCGCTGCTTCTTCTGCATCCAGCAGGAGCTGGGCCTTGCTCCTGGAGCTTCCCGCACGGCTGCGAGCTGGGGACCACGCGCCAGGGCACAGGCGAGGTGCTGAAGGCAAGGGCTGGGCTGGAGCAGGAATTCGGAGAGCTGCAGTGCCCCGGGCTGGCAGCGAGGGGCTCGTGGGAGCCTGCCCGAGGCTTGCTGCCAGTCCCGCAGGAGGTGGTTGCCGAGGGAGCTGCAGCTCGTCTCCTCATCCCCCCGAGCCAGCAGCACGTCCTGGACGTGGGCAGACGTGCGAATCCTGGAGCTACCTGTGACTTCACAGAGCAAATATGTGGTGGAAAATTGCTCTGCGCCCGGGCAGGCCCTATCACACAGCTGAGAGTAATTGCTGCACGGCTCTCTGCGGATGTCCGCCCGTCCCCCCCGGCGCCAACTGGCGAGCAGAAACAGCCTCCTGGGCCGGGAATGCCGGTCCTGGGAGCTTTCACCTCTTGCAGCGTGGCACGTGCGGCGGGAGCGGGGCAGGGAGGTGCGCGGCTGCACCGGGGAACGGACCTGGCTGCTGCCTCCGCTCACGGGCTGTGCCCACAGGACACAACCCGTCTGCGCTTGGCTTTGCGCAGAGCCCGGTGCTGCCAGCAGCACAGCTGGGGAGTGCTGTTAAAGCGGGGGGAAAGCTGCATCCCCCGCAGCTGTACCTGTGCAAGCACGTCCCTTCCTGGCCAGCTCCGGAGCGTTTCTTCCCCGCTCCGCCTGGACAGAGCAGTGTCTGCGCTCGGCCCGTGGTGGCAGAGCCCCGCGGTGATGAGCTGGGAGAGGAATGTGTGGCTGGAAGAGGCCCTGCGGGATCCGGTGGCAGCGCCTCGGAGCCGCTGCCTGCCAAGGTATGCGCAGCGCACCGTCTGCCAGGGCACTGCTGCTCAAGCCCTCCTCTTCTGCTGTCCGTGGCTAAAACCGGTGCCTTCTGCGCCTTGTTGGTGCTGAGCTGTGGCTCGGCAGCTTTGCTTCGGCTCGGCTGCTCCAGCTGCGCAGGGACCCCGCGGATCGCCAGCACCGTTCTGCCAGGCACATGCGAAGGGAAGCTGCGCTGCCTTGCCATGTTTTTATTTGCTTGAGCACCGAACCCCTGTCCCTGCATGACCGCGGCAGCCTCGGTGTGGGTGGGGACAAGTTGGCAGCATCCCTTGGAATTGGTGAAGCATCATTTAAGTGTTGAGTGTTACGACCTCGTTTGCAGGACTCGAAAGGACTCCACTGAATCGAAGTTTTCCTCCCCAATGTCTCCAAATTTCATTTCAACAGTATCCATCACTGCTTGTGTATGCCTTTGAGTCCTGCCTGAGAGGCAGGGAGGCTTTCCAAACCTCTTTCTCCAGCTTCGAAACCACTAATATTGAAATTAAAATTATAAAAATTTCCATGTCCGTAAAGCCTTACATGAAACCCCTGTGCCCAGCTGGGCTCCCTGCGAGTGAAGCGCCAGACGTGTCAAACCCGCAGCCCCACGCTTGAGCCGCTCGGGGCCTCTGAGCCGTTCGGCGTGAAGCAAACGGCCTCTTCCCGCTCCGTTATGCTGGGGGAGCGAGGCCAAGCCGTGCTGCCGCTCGGCTGCCCTGGCACGAGCTGCCTCTGACGTTCCTGCATCCAAGGGCCGTGCAGAGCAGTGAGGGAACCCTCCTGCACCTCCCGCCCGGGGGGGCGGCACGCCTCGTGTCTGGCAGGACGGCCATCGCCTGCGCTGAGCCGGGCTGGGGGACGCTCGTGGCTCGCCGGTGGCAGAGGGCCGTATTTCCTCACCGCTGCTGAACTGGTGTGTTTGGAAGGAGGAGCTGTGGGACAATCATGCCTGGCCACCCCGCTGGCTTCCCGGTGCTGAGCATCCCTGAGTCCCCTTGCTCCCCCCTCGCCTGCCCTGCTGCAGAGCATGGCCCCCAGCCCCTCCGAGACCCACCCGCAGCCCTCGTAATTCATCCTAGGCGAATCGCAGATGCCTTGGGGTTATCTTTGGGGGGTGCCTGCGACCGGTGCAGGGCCACCCTGGGTCCCAGGGGACTGGGGCTCACAGTGGTTCCCCTCTTTGAGAGACGATGTCCCACACACAGCCGGGGGCGAGGTGCGGGGGTCCCCAGGGGTTCAGGACACTGGCTGACAACTCTTTGACTCCCCGTCTTGTCTCAGTGCCCGGGGCAGTGGCTGGCTCCATGCTGTGCTCAGAGGAGAGGTGCTTCATGGCACATTTTAGCTGTCAAGGCTGGGCCCCTCTGCACAGCGAGTACTCGCCAGCGCTGGCAAGGGGTGCGCCGTGGTCTGCTGGCTCCCCGTGTGCCGTGGGGTCTTCTCTGTGTCTGCGAGGAGGAGCGCTGGCTGTGGCCCCCTTCCCCCTGCCGCAGCACATGGAGCCCAGCGCCCCAATGCCCTGCGCCGCCTCCCTTCTTCCTCATCCCTCTCCAGCCCTGTCTCACCGCATCCTCCCCCAGCCCTCATGTACGCACAGGGTGCCGGCGTGCCCTTCCCCGCTGCGCTGCGAGCGCCCTTGGGCATCCCGGGGTGCACCGCTCTTGGTGCCAGAGCACCCCGGGTCCACCGTGCAGAGGGGGCTCCCGGGGGAGGATCAGGGCGACCGGCAGCCGTGTCCCACAGAGGTCTGGGTGCAGGGAGAAGCCAGCGTTTCTGGTGCATGCGGGGCGGGTTGCTTGTGTCTCTGGCGGAGCTCAGAGCCCCAGCCCGTCAGGACCCCACGCTTCAGCAGCCGTTTGGCACCGGGGCTCACCCCCGTTGGGCTCCCGAGCCGCAGGAGGGGCTCGCAGGTGTGCTGACAGCCGAGCAGCCCCTCACCTGCTGCTCGAGAGGGCCAGGGCTCAACCGTTACTCCATCTTGCACTTTTTATAACCCCAGGATGCCGTTTTGGTGGCATAAGGAGCATTTCATTGCCCTGCAGCCAGAGGCCCATGAAATCTCGGAGCGAGCGCTGCCTGGAGGAGCACCAGCAAGCGCTGCGATGCCGTGGCGTATGCGTGTAATTTATTTCCCCAGGAAACTCAGCTCAGCTGCGGCATCTGGTTTTCACCGAGTCCCTGCTTTTTACCTGGCCCTCCAGCTGGGTTTGAGCATGGCACGTGGGGGTCGGTGCTCGCTCTGGGCCACCCTGCGGGAAGGGTTCTCCCCCTGGACCCTGTGCTGGGGCTCCATCCCGAGGGTGGGGGGCAGGCGGAGGGGCCGTGCCCGGCGCTGGGGGAGCAGACCTTAAGCTGCGGCTCAATCGCTTGCTGATCGGATGGTGTCTAGAGCCAGCGTGGGTGAGGGTGAAACCAGAGGTTTATTGTGTGAGGGGGGTCGGGGGCTCTGGAAGGAAGGAAGCTCCCGCCGTGAGTCTGAACCATATTCATTTTTAATTATACAAATTGCTCAGGCTTTATATTATCATATCAATGACATGAAACACCAGCATGTATTGATTAAACTCAACAAATGCAGCACCCCAGGACTCAGAGTTCAGGGGATGGAGTGGCTCAAAGCTGGAAGGGGATGGGGAGAGACGGGTGTTTCCGTAAACGGTTTCACCAGCGCTGCGCAAGTCAGACCTGGGACGGGGCACGTCCGAGCACCGGCTCTCCCCCGGGAGCAGCCGTGCGTGGCATCCGCAGGGTCCGGGGCAGGGACTCCCCTTGCAAGGAGCCCTGGAGCAGGTCCCCTGCCCCTTTGGCTTGCCGGGCAGCGGCTGCGTTGCCTGCGCCGTTGCGGAGCGTCCCTGCGCGGCGAGCGTCCCTCCGAGCCGCCACGCGCGGTCCTGCAAAGTCCTGCCGCCCCCGCGTCCGTGATCGCCTCCCGTCTGCAGGCACCCCTCCGAGCCGGGAGGACGCCCGGCCTCTCCCGAGGCGTGTGTCCGGCTCAGGGTAAGGTCCTCCGGGGTGACGCCGTGCAGCTCTCCCCAGCAGCAGGGTGAAGGCGGGAGTGTCCGTGGCTGTGGTTTTGTGTGTGTGGCTTTTCCATCCTTCCTCCTTCTGCTCCTCCTTGTTGTCCTTCCTGAAAACTATGATCATCTAGCTCCGAATCGCCGTCTTCCTGTCTCGGTCTTTACTCTGCAGAGAAGAAGACCAAGTTAAAAAAACACACCTGGGGCTGGGAGTTTTGCCAGCATGCTGGCTCCAACCCGGGAGCCTCTCGCTCCTCCCTGTGCCGGTGCTTGGCAGGAGAGGCCCGCGGCAGCTCCGCTCCGACAGCCCTCGGGAGCTCTGGGGCAGCTTTCCCAAGGCGGTATCGTCATCCCTCCGTGTCTCTCTGGGGATCCGGAGGGGTCAGTGGGAGCTGAATCTGCCCCAAAGCCCTGCTCCTGCAGGTGCCTTCCCCTGCCCTGGCCCTGATGGGGGCCTCAGGAGCCCTGGCACTTCCACCCACTGCGCCGTGCCCCCACCACGGTCACTCGTCCGGCCACCTGTGTCCCAAGCCCTCTCCCTGGACAGAGGTAGCGGCGGGATGGAAACCCTCCACACTGACCACACTGTCGATTACAGCGCCTGGTTTGGGACTCTGATCCCGCTCCAGCAGCCCGAGTTCCTGTAGGCAGGACCTTTGTACCTGCCGCTGAGGCCTTGAAAATCCATCCCTGTCTGTCTGGTCGCCATCCACAGCTTGCAGGAAACCTTCGTTTCCCATTGCAGAGTCCTCCCAGCCAGCCCCTCCGTGACAGCCAGGCTGCGAGCCAGGCATTGCTCCCCGGGCACCAGGAAAGCCCCCCACCACCAGCACCAGCGCTGCCCCTAACACCAGCACCAGCACTGCCACCACCACCAGCACTGCCACCACCATCACTGCCCCTAACACCAGCACCAGCACTGCCACCAATACCACCACCAGCACCAGTGCTGCCGCCAGCACCAGCACTGCCACCACCATCACTGCCCCTAACACCAGCACCAGCACTGCCACCAATACCACCACCAGCACCAGTGCTGCCGCCAGCACCAGCCTTGCCACCAGCACCATCACTGCCACTAATACCAGCACCAGCGCTGCCACCACCAGCACCACCATTACCCCCAGTGGCCGGCAGACCTGGTGCTTCTCATTTCCAGTGTGATGGGATTTGTGGCTGTCTGGGGTTTGGCCAGGCTGGGTGCAGGTCCCCACCCAAGGACCAGGGGTTAGGTGATGTTTCCAGCTCTCCTCTGCCGGTTTGCGGCTCACCAGCGCGGCCCGGCCGAGGCCACATCCCTGGGCTGGTCGCAGGGCTTGCTGCGGTGCAGCCTCCCCCACGGCTGCACGTGCAGCCCCTGCTCTGACTCTTCCTTTGTTACCGGGGGTGGGGAGGGGAGGGGAAGGGGAGTTCAGCTCAGAAATGGTAAAATTAAATTTCCCAGATGTTCAGGCCCCAGGAGTTCTTGTGCTGTCTGGAGAGGAAATGGGGATTCGGAAAATCCCGCCTCATATTTTTTCCCCTATCACCTTGCCTTTCCGCTGCCATTAAGTGCAGCAGGAACAGTAAATTACAGGGCTGCGGAGCCGTCCCATCTTGTAGATACCGTGGGGGGAGCAGGGGGACGGTGCTGGGCGAGGCACTGAGCTCCTGGGCTCTGCCCATGGCTCTGGGCAGCTCGCCGCTCGCTCATGGCTCCGCGCTTGCAGAAGGCTTTTGGGGATGCACACAGAGCCCCCTGCGCCCCGGCACCGTCGCCGTCCCTGCAGCCCAGCACTCCCCGCTGCCGTGCCACCCCCTGCCCAAATTGGGGCTTTTTGCACAAAACCTGCGGGCGGGTCCGGGCTCCAGGCTAACGCCAAGCCCTGGCTGCCCCGTGGGCTTGGTGGCAGGGTGACCCTGCGCTGGGTTGCGGCACGAGAGGGTGTTGAGCCCTGGGGTAGCTTCACCCATGCCTGCGCTGGGGCCCGGAGCGGCTGCTCCGAGCACGGGGTGCTCCGGGTGCCTCCGCAGACCCGTCAGGGCAGGGCCCTGCCAGCCACGTTGGAGCAAGGGCGGCTTTCCCTGTGCTCGGCGTGGGGCTCGGCTCAGCCCCTCCTGCACTTGCCCTCGGCCGCATCCAGCGTGGCACTCTGCGCCGCAGGAGAGGCGGCTGCCAGCGGTTTTGCTACAACAGCAATAAAACCCCGGGGTGCAGGCAAGCAGCGGGTGACAGGGTCAGCTGGTTCTGCCCAAACCCATCATCCCGCTCCTCCCAACCGCTCTTACCCCGACGAAGGCTGCGAGTTCCTCACGTAGTGTTGAATCACAAGCCCGCTCAGTCAAGGCTGCCTCAAAAACCTTTGCCAGCGTTTTGCCTCCCGAGCGACAGAGCATTAGCAGCCGGCGGCGACCGCTCTCAGAGCCGCTCGGCAGGTCTGAGCCGGGCGCCCGCAGCCGCACGAGGTCCATTCAGCGAAACCCCCCCATGACCTGCTGCCTCCCTCACCCGCACGTGTTGCTGAGCTCTCCCGTGCCTACGGCGGGGGCTGTCGGTGGCGGTTCAGCCAGATCCAGCGCTGCCTTCCCGGAACCCGGCCTTGTCCCCTCCTGCTCGGCACGGTGATGCCGGCTGCCCTGGCAGGGCTGTTCACCAGCCACGGCCCTTTTGCCGAGCCCCACAGGTCTCTGCAGGCCAGGCTAACCCCCACCCAGACCCCCACCCCTGCTGCATGGCCACCTCTCCCCTTCCCAAGGCTCCTGTCGTAGCCACTCTGGTTTTCCGGAGGTTTTCATGGCTCTGCTGCATTTTTCTCTGCTGAAAAATCCTCTCTGCTCCCTCTCCATGGGACCAGAGCTCGTTTGGGAGATGCTCTGGAAGAGTTTGCTGCAGCGCTCCTGCCGCGTGCCCCCGGCCAGGGCAGGCATCGTGCAGGAGCTGGGGGTCTGCACAGCCATCACCCTCGTCCCTCCCCTCTGCCGGGGAGCGCTGCGGCCCCTCTCCTCCACATGCCCATTCCTCTCGAGGAGCACACAACCTCTGGGGGACGGCGAGGCATGGACCGGCCTGCAGCACCCGGGTCTTCCCTCCCTGCCTGTGCTGCCCTCGGGGGCAGCAGTGCAACCTGGAGCCGCTCCGGCCCCTTGCACGAAGCTGGTGGTCACCGATCCCCTGCCTGCTCCGCTCTGAGCCGTCCGTGCGGCACAGTGGGTAGCCCTCCGTACCCTCCCTGCGCTCTCCGAGGGGCACCGTGGGGTGGGCCAGGGGGGCCCATGGGCCGCGGGCGTTGTTTTACAGCCTTGCCGTGCTCCAGGCTTGGCTGCTCCTTCCCCACACGTCACCCGGCTGGCGGTGCTGGGGGATTAATGCCACGTTGGTGCCATGACGCTGGCCTGCGCTCCGTGGGGGTCCCAGCAGCCTCTGAAGGGCTGGTGGGTGCAAGTGCACTGCCCTGAGATCCGGGCAGAGGGCTCGTGCTCTGGGACCCCTGCGAGGGGCTGCAGCCTGGGCTGGCAGGAGCTACCCCCATGGTGTCTGTGGGTCTGGGCTCCCAGATGAGCCTGTTCTCACACATCCTGCCCTCACTTTGAGGGGAGGCTTCAGCACCGCTCTGCCTGTGCCCCAAGGTGGAGGCAGGGAGCCCACTGCCCTCAGGGACAGGATAGAGCAAGGAGCACCTGAAACGGGCTGGGGGTTTCAGCCGTGGTCGCTCTTGTGACACCTTTGAGCTCCCAGGTGGTCTCGGTGCCCCCTTCCCAGTTTACTTCCCATGCAAATGCGCGCTCCTGCTCCAGAAGACAGAGTGGCTGATGCTGGACACTTGTCCCTCGTCACTTTAACCCGACTGCTCAGGGTGACCCACGTGTCTCTGCCCCCACGTCTCGTGCCCCCAGGCCCGCTCGCCCCTCGGGCCTTTACGGCTCTACGTAACGCAGGCAGCGGGGACGAGCGTGTCGCGAGGGCTGTTGGCACGCAGAGGATACTGCGAGGGCCCTCAGCCCCAGAGCAGTTTCAGCAAGAGGCCTTGCTTGGATTTGGACTTTTTTGGCATTTAATCAAGCCCAGTCCACCCCCAGCGCAGGCGGGCTGCGGGCTGCCCCGACCACGGCTGTTCCCAGCAGCTCTCCCAGCCGATACGGTCCCTGGAGGGGAAACGTCCCGGTTTGCCCCCGCCAGCACTGTGTGTCCTGGCGGGGACAACGACACAGGCGACAGCCACAAAGGAAAACCTGGAGAAGCACAAGCCCCTCCAGGGGCCGGCAGGGATGGGGTGTCCGGGGCACCACGGCCCCGGGCCCCCTCTCCCAGCGCTCGCTTACGGGAGTGGCATGAGCCTGCTCCCTGGCAATGCTGGGGCCGTCCCATCCGTCGCTGCCACCCGCCCACACGTTGTCCTGCAGTGCCTGTGGCAAGCGTGATGCTCCTACCAGTACGATGTCCGCCTCCCTCCTGCTTATGCCCTGACCGGGGCATAGTCCGAGGCCTTGTCCCCTTGAAGGTTTTTAACCTTTTGCTTAGATCTGAGGGAACTGGCACGAACCTGAGCAGCCGCCACCTAGGCAGCCCCTTTAGCAGAGCTCGGCCTTTCCCCGGCGGGCGGCAGACACCTACACATGAGTCATTTTAAAGAAGGATCTTTGCAGGGAGATGGTGTTGGTTTCAGCTTGATACGGGAAAGTCCCTGGGATAAGGCGGCGTCGGGACGCCTGGGTGCGAGGCGAGGCTGAGTCATGCAGCATGAATCTGGGCAAGCCCCTTTGCCCACTGGGGTGCTGCTCAGCCAGCAAAAGTGGGATGAAGTGAAGGTTGAAGCAGAAAGGTTGCTGCCGTACTCGGCTGTCCCTTGGCCAGCAGCCCCAAACATCCCACGCGAGCCCTGTCCTGTGACCCCTCTCACTAGAAAGAGCCTCTGCAGAGCAGCTCACGCCTTCCATCCCGTTTCTCCCCTCTCTGCAGCGCATCTGCTCGCAGCGACCGCAGACGCTCGCCCGCAGCTTCCCTGGTGCTCCTGCCTTCCTGGCCGGGGTGCCCGGGGACCAGGTGGCATCTGGCCTCTGCCCACAGTCTCGTGGGGCTTCAGTGCCACACGTGCCACCTCCTGCCCCTCTAGACCATGTCGGGCTTTCAACGAGGGGAGCCGTGGCATCGGCTTCCCTCCCGCAGTCACGAGTCGGGTGCAGCCTTCCACGGCTCACAACGGAGACATCGTGCCCGGCACGGACGGAGGCTGGGGAAGGGCCAGGAGCTGGGCAGGCACGGCACATCTTGGGCCTTTTGGGAGGAGGAGGAGGAGGAGGAGGAGGAGGAGGAGAAGGAGGAGGAGGAGGAGGAAGCAGTCGCCAGCAGGCTGGGGAGTCTCACACCGCAGGCTCTCGGGGGGAGCTGCACGGCACGTCTGGCACAATGCAGATGGGCAGGGCTGGTGACAGAGGGCAAGCGGTGCAGGGGCTGGTTTGGGGGCACTGTGAAGGAGATCCCTCACCAGGTTACCCTTTCTTTGGCGAAGCCTCGAAAGCTGGAGCGGGACAGAATCACGTCCCGCGAGGTCGTGTTGGTTGAAATGACACCATTACACGTGGGCAAAGTGACATGGCGGAAAAGCAGACCTTTCTGACGGGGATGGATGAGCTGTTTTGACCTGAGCACCCAGCAGCACAAGACAGTTTCTATTCTGTAAGCTCAGCGTCGAGCGCAGCTCTGTGTGTTTGGAGAGGGGACGTGGCTCTGCCTCCTTCCCTCGTGGGACGGGTAAGCGGGAAGGGGGTCTCCGAGGAGCTGGCACTTGCTGAGGGCGGAGGGCTGCAGCTGCCACGCACGCTGGCGCTGGTCAGCTTTGGGCGCTCGGCGAGGCGAGTGGTCTCGCACGGAGCTGGCTTCTCCCAAAGGGGACGGTGGGCGTATGGCTCTCCCGAGCCGAGGCAGGGTCCGTTCCACCCAGCATCAAACAGGCTGTGAGATCCCAGCTGCACCGTGTTTGCAACTCCAGAGGAGATTGCTTTCATTTCCTCGCCATTTGTCAAAATACCTTCCTGATAAAAGATGGTTTATTTTATTCCTTTAACACACAATAAAACCTATCGAGTTGTTATCTGGCCGTAAAACCTCAAGCACAGACCGAGCGCAGCACTTACGCACAGTCTGTTCGGTCACCTCTTCCCAGCATGCGCCTGACCTAACTTACTTCTCAAGCAAACCAAAGTATCTTGTCCCCTTTGACAGCCGCTGAGGAGCTAATCTTGGGGAGGTTTATCCAGAAGAGCTGCAGGAAGGGAGGTGGCCCGTCTTGGCCCAGGAGTCCCGCACTGCTTATCCTTTCCACACGCCTTGGCACAGACGTGCCGGTCCTGGGGTTTGCTCCCACACAGGAGTCCGTGCTGGGAACTGATGCAAAAGCGGTAACGGGAATTTATCAGAACTGATGCAAAAGTGGCAATACCAGCAAAAGAGGCAGAGAACTTGATCTTTGAAGCTGTTACAGGAGGTTTCCAAACAGGCGGGTAACTGGAAGGCAGGGGAGTTTTCCAGTGCAGCCCTGTAGGAGCTTCCCCACCTGCAGCTTCTGTTTTCAAGCTGGGATAGCGCTGGCTGGAGCAGTTTGCCGGAGCACGAGGGCACGTTACAGCCAGCGGTCTGCATCCCTCGCCCACTGGGGAGAATTTGGCACTGGTGCTCATGAAAGCTAGGGGCAGGGGAAGCGCTCAGTCCCCGCTGCCCAAGCGGAACGAGCCCCGTGTGTTTGCCTTTGATGGCCTAAGGTTTAGCAGTGTAAATCCCAGCAGATGCAAAGACTCCGGACGTCGTTCCCCCTGCCTGCTACTCCCAGCTCTGTCTCCTTCTCTAGTGAATTCGAAAGGACGTGCAAGGGGGATTAGCAGGGTTTGGGGTTTTCCTGCTCTGAAATACTCAAGCTGTCAAGAGTTTGCTCGTGACTGGTTTTACCGCCACTGCTTCATGCTTAATGAGCCTTGAATCCTTAACAAAGACTTCTCCCTCTTCAGGGCGTTACTCATTGGGGTTAAATGGGTTCAAACGGCGGCACGTGCATGCCTGGCTCCGGCTGCCATCCCGACACCTCTGCCGCAGCTCTTGCGCTCTCTTTTACCTCTACCAGAGACCAACAGGTTTTTAAAACCCGGCCACCCGGGGCACAGCCTTCCTGAGCAAGGCTTGAGACTCTTGACAGCCGCCTCCTCCCTGTGCCCCCGTGGCTGCATGTTCGTGGCAAAAGCTGCCCCGTATGCCAGGAGACCACCAAGAGAGAGGCTGCAGCCCTGCACGGCACCCCCGGTGGGGTTTGCTTTCCCCACACGATGGCAGAAGGTCTGCTGGGACAGGCAGGGCTGTGCCGGGGAGGCAGCTGCTCGCTGCCTCTCCCAGCCCATGGCAGTCAGGCAAACGGCCCCCAGAACCTCGGCAGAGCTGCTGCTGAAGCTGAATTTTCCTAGTCTGGCTGCTGGATTCGTGTCCTGCCCCACCTGCCCCCTCACCCTCCATGGGCAGTGGTGCCCACCCCACCGGAGCATGGCAGGCATTGGCTGGTGCCGGTGCCAGGCCGGCGTGGAGACAGCCTGTGCCGGAAGGCTGGTCCTGGCACGAGGCGGTGCTGCCGGACGGGATGCCGGGAGGAGAGCGCTCCCCTAAAGGCATGGGGTCAAGAGCCAGGAGGGGGGGACGCTGGGGGAACTGGGCTGGCCGGGGCGTTATGGCTCCCGCTCGGTGGTAGAGACCCGCCGGTGCCGTTGGGACAGCCATCCCGCCTGCCGAGCACTCGTGGGGCTGGTCCCCGTGATCCTCCCGGGTGCTTGAGGGGCACCTACGTGCCACGGCATTGGCCACAGCTTCCCCCCATCCCTGTCCCGGCACGGCTGCCCGGGACACCAGGCCCTCACCCAGGCGGATGGACCAGCCCGGGGAGCCGGCCCTGCCACCAGCCACCGGCATCAGGGGGCTGGGAGCCCCGGCTGCGGCCAGCCCTGCGCCCAAATCGTTCTCGCCTCTCCATTTGCTGCCTGGACTCTGCCAGAGGGGAGACGCAGACTCTTTCCAGACTCTTACTTTCCCTGTTTCTCTGATTTCCAGCTCCTAAAATCTGTTTCTCACCCTCGGAGGGTTTCCCCTTCTCCCGTCCCTCTGCCGTTCAGCAAACGCGTGCGAGATTCGGACGCAGCTGCTGGAGGCTTTGGGCAGCAAATCTGGACGTGCTAAAGGGAGGCACCGTATTTTCCACGAGTTTCAGGCTCACCGACGGGGTCTGGCATGCTCTCCGGCTCGAGTCAATGCAGCTCCCTCCCACCCGAGCTCCTTCGTCTCTCCCAGCCATCCAATCTCCCCCTCGGCTTGCACCAGCCATCGGTGCTCCACTGGCACCGTAGCTGGCGCCCCGGTGCTCCCTAAGCCCCTCCTCGCACAGCTGTGGCTGGGGACGCCCGGAGGTCCCCCACTCAGCTCCCTCCAGCCAAAAGCCCCGCGGGGACGGCGCGAGCGACCACTTACCAGCTTCCTCTGGTTGCTGAGGCAGAAAGTGCAGATCTGTTTGGGCTGGGAGTTCTCGGTGTCGCGCGCGGGGGGGCTGCTGCCGCCGTGGTGGTAGAAGGCAGGGGTGGTGTGGCAGGGCTGCCCATCCCCGCACGCCTCCCCCACCAGCAGCACGTTCCCCAGGTGGGAGATGTAGCTGGAGGCCAGTCTCAAGGTCTCGATCTTGGAGAGCTTTCTGTCGGCCGGCTCGGTGGGGATGAGGGTGCGGAGGGCGGTGAAGGCA
This sequence comes from Phalacrocorax aristotelis, assembly GCF_949628215.1. NCBI lineage: Eukaryota > Metazoa > Chordata > Aves > Suliformes > Phalacrocoracidae > Phalacrocorax > Phalacrocorax aristotelis. Next base: position 167,959,542 of record NC_134277.1, read on the forward strand.
GTGTTGACGCTGTTGGTGCGGTCACGCTCCCGCGCGTTGGCCGTGTGACGCTGCCGGGGCTCCCTGTTGATCCGGTTGGGTTTCTTGCCGCTCCTGCGCTTGCTGGCCTTGATGCCGTAGCCGTCGGCATCCAGGTGGTAGGGCTTCTCGTCCGAGCCGGAGCTCTCGCTGCCGTTCTCCTCATCCTCGGACAGCATGCTGATCTCGGGGTACAGGTACCGGCTGGGGGCCGAGCGCAGCATGGCAAAGGACATGTTGGGCGGCGAGGGGACACCGGGGAAGCCGTGTGGGGGACCGCTGTGCTCTGCCGACCTCCTCCTGCTGCAGGCAACCTCAGCTCCAGGCGCTCATGCTGCTCCCTCGGCTGGGGTCCGGGGAGCCCCGGCTCGCGTCGCCCTCGCCGGGCAGGCTCAGGCTGGGAGGTGGTGCAGCGGGGGGTCCCCTTCCCCAGCTCTCCGCCGGCTCGCTCCGCGCAGAAGGGGTTAAGGGCTGCTCACAGGCAGGGCTGCCTGTTTCCTCTCCCCACACATGTGCATCTTAAGACGCTGAGTGTGGCAGGAGCGGGGAGTTTTATAGCAGCAGCAGTGGTCAGCCAGGCCCCTCCTCCGGCAGGCAGCCCTGCTCTGGCTCTGGAAGTGGGAGCCGAACAGGCTCACGCCTACCTGAGCTCACCCTCCATCCCCGCAGGGGACTTAACCCTTCAGGGCTCGGCTGCGGGTCCTGCCCGCTGCTGGGGGGCTGCAGCCAGCGTGGCGAGGACGTGGAGCGTTTGCTGCGGTTCACCTGCCAGCTGTGGGCCTCAGCCGCGGCTGCCGGCCCGGCATGCGGTGGGCACACAGGGCACGCGTGCAGCATCCTCGCCCACCACCTGCGTGGGCTTGGGTGGACACGGCGCTGCCAGGGAGCTGGGCACTGGCAGTGGGGTTTGTGGGGGCTCCCAGAGGTCCCTGGAGGACCCTGCATGCTGGTGTGGGAGGGAGGCTCCCCTGGCCCCGTGCCTGTGGGGTTCGTGGGCAGCCTGCGCTGGGGAAGGGCTGGGGACAGGGCTGCGTCGCCCCCAGGCCGGGGCTGGGGAGACAGGCTCCTGCTCCAGATTAGCCCCTGCAAAGAGAACCCCTGAGAGCGCTCCCTCCCCTTCCCGCAGCATGACCAAATCCATCCTGCTGCTGCTGCTGCTAATGGGGCAGAGAGGGAGGAATTAACCCTTGAGGAGCTGCCCGCCGGCACACCTCCGCCAAAGCTCCTGCCTGGTGCACGCCTGCTGCTTTAATTTGCTTTAATTTCCCTCCTCAGATACCAAGGACGGCATTCGCATCTCTGTCAGCCTGATAGGTGCGTGTGGATGCGGAGCCCGCTGCTGTGCCCATAACCAGGCCCCGTAACCTGTCTTTATAACGGCCCTGGCTCTGCCAAGCCTGCAAAAACCAGCACCTGCTGGCAGGGCCGGCTTTGCAACCTGCCCCAAACTACCCCCTGCTCCCCTTCCCGGGCCGCCTCATCGCGCCCTGCAGGCAGCTCGAGCAGACTCCTCCGGGGACCAAGGGCTTGTGGGGTCGAGCAGTGGTCCCCAAGGGCCACCAGCAGCGGCCACTTGAGCGGGGCGGTCCTGGCTGGCTGTGCCCAGCCCTGGGACCAAAGGAAACCAAGGCCTCTCCGTGCTCTGCAGGTGAGCATAGAGGCTGGTGGGGAGAGCCCTGCGGCCCAGCCCCGGCGTTGCTCTGCAAGGCTCTTGGCTCCGTGGCAGCCCCAGGCAGGCTTGGTGCATCCCCAGGGCCTGATCGTGGGCCCGGAGCCGTGGAGGTGCTGCAAGGCTGCTCCGGAGCTTGCTGGTCCCTTGTTGCAGAGGCAGAGGGCGGGCAGGGACGTTCAGCCCTGGTGAAGGCCATCAGCCTCCTCCTTCTCCGGGGCCAGGCACATGGGAATGCCCACAGCATCCCAGGCCACCGAGCTGTCCCTAAGGTGTGGAGCTGTGACCCTGCACCCAGGGTGGGTCTGGGGAACCTGTGGCCCTCTGCGTGCCAGAGCAGGCTGTGCCTGAGCTGGCAGAGAGTTGCCTGAGCTCTGGGCTGCCTTGCTTCAGCCCCATAACCCTGTAACACATGAGTTGTGACAGTGGGAGCATGCCCCTTCAGCTGCACGCTCTGCCTTTGCACAAGGAGAGCATCGGCCCAGGCACATCTCCCAGCCCGGCAGAGCTCCTGCCACTTGGCCCTGCTCAGGGGACCCTCAGGGCACCAGCAGGCCCTCACGGGGCGACTGCAGACCCACAGCCTGGGGGGGCTGCAGCAGGGTCAGCCAGGCTGAGCCCCACGGACTGCGCTCCCCGTGCTAGCGGGAGGGACGCCGGCTGCTTTTGGTGAGGGGGGACTGGCAGTCCCCAGCAGCGGCTGCTCCAGCCCTGCCTGCACGCAGCCGGGGGCCGACCCCGCTGCTCCGCTCTGTGTGGTGTGTCGATAAGCTACGTTTTAACTTGGCCAGAAACGGGAGTTGCCATTTGCTGTGAAGCCTCGGGTTTCCCCTCCGTTTCAGAGGTGAGCAGTGCATCCCCCCGAGCGCGGTCCCCGGCAGGAGCTCTGCACGGGGTGTTGTCACTCCGAGGCAGTGTTTTTCACCTTTGCAGTGTGATACCACAGTTAATCAGCAGTCTCGGCAGCTTCTGAAATCCAAGGCACTGTCATCTCCTTCCACAGTGCTGGGCGCTCACCATGTGTGCTTTGGAAACCCAGGCTCCTGTAGGCATCTGCTTTCGCTTAGCTCCACTAATGACCTTGCTTTTCTCTAGCACCTTCTATCCAAGTGCAATCCCCAGGCCCTTTCCCTATGCTGTCCTTCCTGGTGAGGTGCATGTCCGTCTCCCTGTGGCCCAGCTCCTCTGGCTCCGGACTGGGACAGAGAGCGGTCCTGTGTGCAAGCGACACTCAGCCCTGGGTCAGGCCAGAGCACCAGGCCTGGCAGGGGCTTGGAAAGCCCTGGTCTTAAATAAGCAGAGGCATTTGGCGCTGGAGACCGCAGTGTCCCACCCCCCTGGCTCTGTGGCTCTCCTGGAGAGCTTCCATGATGTCCCGATGTGGACATCGCCTTCCCAGCCCTGGCAGGTCACCAGAGCCTCGTGTAGGCGCCTTCTCCTGGGGAGGCCACGGCTGCAGAGGCATGGCCGAGGAGTCTGAAATTCCCTGCTGCGATCCATCCCCTGCCACGGCTTTATTACCTGGAAGCTTGGCCGGGCTGCCTGCAATGACGCCACTGCCGCGCTGCAGAGGAGGTGCTGCCTGCAGTGGCTGCCTGCCTCGCCCTGCTCCCTGCGCCGAGGTGCTGGGCCGTGGCGCGGCGGGGCTTTCGTGGTCCCTTTTAAATCTGCCTCTCCCCGTCTTCAGGACCTGCCCTCCCCAGCTACCAGCCCTGCAGAGCGTGGAGTGCTTGGGGTGGCTTCCCTGCTGTCACCTTGACCCCGGGTTGTGCGGAGCTTCCCTCCATGCAGAAGCTGCCTGAGTGCGTGCCAGACCCCTCGAGGACCCCCCCTGCTACGAGCAGTGCCGCTGGGGGTGCTGGGGGTGCAGAGCCCTCTCTGGCATTGCCGGAGTCTGGACTGCGGTCGCCTCGGTGGGGACACATGAGACGTCCTCATGCCATGGTCCCGGGAACCCCAGCAGTCCCCAGGCATGCTGCTCTGCTCTCCGGGGTGGGGGGTGGGAGGGCTGAGCTTGCCCCGTCCCCTTTCTCCTCCACGTGGACCGGATATTTTCAAGAGAAGAATCTTTCCTACGAGGCTCTCCAGCTGCCAGGAATGTGCGTCTAGGAATGCCCAGGGCCCATCCAAGAACAACTTCCAGACGTGAGGCTGAGTGACGGCAGTCCCTCGCTTCGGGGCTCCAGACTCCCCCGCGCTCGCTCGGAGGACGCGGCTCGCCGGAGGCGATGTGTTAACGACACGGGAGGCAGCCGCGCCGCCCGAGTGGGTGGGTGGGAGGCGAGCGGAGGGGAGGGACGAGGTTGTCGCTACTGGGCTGCTTCGGCACCGTTAAGAAACTCTGTCTGGGAGGAATTTGCTCCTTCCTCTGCACTGTGGGGCTGGGGGAGGACGTGGATCTCACTGCCCTGTGGGGATCTGACTGCCCCGATGTGGATCTCGCTGCCCTGCGGCGGAGCCGCAGCCCGGCCGTCCTCCCATGGTGGCCCCAGGTGTGAACTTCCCTATGGGATTTTGTCGGGCTGAGATCCCGGTCCTGACCCACCCGACGGCACCGTCGGCGCTCTGGGGTTTGCTCCCTGCCCCAGAACAACCAGGGGTAGGGACACCTGATCGGGGCCTCCCAGCATCCTCCCCAGCAGTCACTGGGGTGTCCGTGCTGGTCACGTAAGCACTGGGGATGGGCCGAGCGCGTGGGGCACCCTGCCGGCACTGAGCCCATCCCCGCCGGGCCATGCCGGCAGCCTGCCCACTGCCGCACGGGGCATCTCCCCCCTCGAGGTGCAGGCCGGGGCAGGAGGTCCCGAGCGCCCCTGCAGCGTGCAGCCGGGGTGTGCTCCTGCGTGGCCAGCACGGGACCCCGGTGCTCGCGTTCGAGGGGAAAATGTTCCACGCCTGCTGGGATGCTGTCTGTGCTCCTGGCAAGAGCTTTGCCCAGGGATTCCTGCGTCAAGTCCACAGCTCCTGGCGGAGCTGAGCCGGCCTTCGGGAAGAGACGCCCAGTCTGGGCTTCCAGGCTCCAGGCAAGGCAGCGCTCCCTGCGCGGCAGCCCGGGGCGTTAAAAATACTTGCTTGTCTCTACACTGACTGCGTCTCTACAGCTGAAGGCGGCAGCTCTGCCGTGCCACGGCTGGAGAGCCGGCCCCGCTCACGTCTTTCCCCGTGCGAGTGGAGCTGTAGCATGTGTTCGTCAGGGTGAAGAGAGCATCCATCGCACAGGGCAAAAGGGCAGAGAAGGCAAAGCTGCTCCGATTCCTTGGCCGCACCCGTGCTGCCGATCCTCTAGTCCCCCCTCGCCCTCTGCCCGGCCGCCGTCACTGCCCAGCCTGCCTGCATCCCCGGAGGTGAAGCCGAGAGACTCCAGCATCGCTGCCTGCAGGCTGCGTGGGCAGGACGGCGGCGTCCCCTCCCCTGCTTCTCCCCAGAGGCTCGGTGCCACGTGCGGCACTGCTGAACTCCTGCTCTGCCAGGGCCTTGCGTCCCCAGCCTCGCCGCTGCCAGCAGGACCCCTGCGACCGAGCGAGCTGTGCAGCGGCGTGAGCACACGAGCACGCAGCTCCAGGAGCAAGGTCATTAAAGGCTGAGAGACCTGGGTCTGTTCAGCCTGGAGAAGAGAAGGCTGAGGGGGGATCTCATCAATGCCTATAAATATCTGAAGGGTGGGTGTCAGGAGGATGGGGCCGGGCTCTTTTCAGCGGTGCCCAACGCCAGGCCAAGGGGCCACGGGCACAAGCTGGAACACGGGAAGTTCCCCCTGAACATGAGGAGAAACCCCTTCCCTGTGCGGGTGCCAGAGCAGGGGCACAGGCTGCCCAGAGAGGCTGTGGGGTCCCTTCCCTGGAGACATTCACCCCCCGCCTGGACGCGGCCCTGTGCCCCTGCTCTGGGTGTGCCTGCTCCAGCAGGGGTGGGACGGGGTGAGCTCCAGGGGTCCCTCCCAGCCCCCACAAGTCTGGGATTCTGGGATTCTGTGACATCTAGAAACACAGCGGGGTGCAGCTGGACAGACGGCCACGCGCCTCTGCGTGGCGAGCGTGCCTTGCGCTGCCCGGGAGCGTCGGTGTCACGCTCAGTGCTGAGAACAGGAGCCCACACGAAGCGCTGGTTGTTGCCGGTCCCTCACCCTGTGCAGATCCAAGGGGCTGCAAGCGGGCGGTCGGATGGAGCAGTCCCCGTGCCGCTGGGGACTCCTGCCTCTGCCCAGCAGCCCGCTGGGGAGCCGGTGGCTGCTGCCCCATTGCTTTTGGTGGAAATCTCCTTCCCAGGTGAGGCAGCAGCTCCAGCCCTGGCAGACACAGCGGCTGCGGGCTCCTGCCCGGCCAAGAGCTGGCAGCGCCACACAGGTGTCGTGGCTGCCTGCACGCAGGAGAGCCGTGGGCATTGGGCATCTCACTGGCATCTCCTGGGGCATCCCAGGGACTGGCGGCTGCAGAGCAGCCTGTGCTGGGCTCCCGGAGGCCTCTTGGATAACGGCTTTCCCATTCATCCCACAGGATGAGGCTTCCAGAGCAGACAGCCCAGCGTCTGTCTGTCTGTACGAGCCTCGGCTGGGCAGCTGCAGAGGGCAGCGACCCAGGGGAGCTCAGCCTGCAGATGCAGGGGCCCTGCTGGGTCAGTCCCAGGTGGTCCAGGAAGCCCCCGGGGTCTCGGCCGTGCCCCAGCAGCACGTGGCGTCCAGCCAAGTGCAGCAGCAGCTTCCCGGGACCGGGCCAGCTCTTGCTGATCCGAGGGGAAAATTCCTGCCCGATCCCCGCGGGGTTTGCACACATCCTGCGCTGACTCTGCTCAGAGAGTGATGGATGGGTCCGGCATGGCCCCGGGGGCTCCTGCCGGCTCTGCCTTCCCGGGGCTCCAGGCACCTTTCCGTGGGAGGCTCCGTGTTTGCAAGTGTTTATGGGGACCAGATGGTGCCGCGGGGCAAGGGTGACCCCTGACTGCGGGGTGTACGGGGCACAGGTCGCCTTCACACCTTCGTCCCTCTGTGGCTGTAACTGGGGAGGGGGTCTCTGCGCTCTGCAATGCGGAGGGCAGCTGGGAGAGGCTGGAGGGCCCTCGCTCCCCGCTCCTGCCCGACCCTGCCAGCCCCGAGGGGCAAGATGCTGCCGGGGCGGGCGAGGAGCCAGCGCTGGCGCTGGGGGCCGGGCAGGACCACCCAGCCGGTGTCTGCCTGACCCCTGCCCGCCGGCTCGCATCCTGCCCTCGGGTAGCTGCAGGGGCTCCGTCCCCAGGGCACGGCGCGGGTTTGCTGTCAGCAGCGATGAGCCTGGCGGTCTGCGTTGCCCGCGGGAGCGCCGTCGGGACTGCCTCGGTCTTTTGGTGACTTGCTGTGGCCTCGAGCGCTGCTGCGGGTTGAGTGAGAGCGATTTCGCTACGGGGTTTGAATCTCCCACCTTTCCCTTTGCCAAAAGGGGGTTGTAGCGGGGTGGGGGTTGGTCTCTTCTCCCAAGTTACTAGTGATAGAGCGAGAGGAAACAGCCTCAAGCTGCGTCAGGGGAGGTTTAGGTTGGAGATGAGGGAAAATGTCTTCTCTGCAAGAGCAGTCAGGCCCTGGCACAGGCTGCCCAGAGAGGTGGGGGAGTCACCATCCCTGGGGGGGTTCAAACACCGTGTAGCCGTGGCACCTGGGGACATGGTTTAGGAGGCCTGGGGGGGTTGGGTTGACAGTTGGACTTGATGATCCCAGAGGTCTTCTCCAACCTTAACAATTCCATGATTCTATGAAAAATTCCCTCGCTCCTGTCCATGGGGGTGCAGAGTGAAACGTCCCCGTCTGCCCCCTCTCCACCTGTGGGCTTGGCATCAGGCCCCAGCTGGAGCCGTTCCCAGTGCCCAGCTGAGCTCTTTGGGGCCTCTGTCTTTGCTACTCCTCTCCGAGCCCTGCGCTGGGGCAGCAGGACCTGCCAGGGAGCCGGTGGGAGTCCAGAGCCCCCTCAGGGGCTGGTTTCTGCCCCCAACCTCTCGTAAAGGGAAGCAGAGCAGCTCCGATGTTCCCTCCATCCCCATCTCCCCCAGCCTCCGTCGGTCCAAAGCCTGCAGCAGGTCAGGACAGCTCATCTCCGCAGCGTGTCCCCACGTGAGCTGCTCATGGGGATCAGGGCAGCCGTCCCCCCACGCTCCCCGCCAGTGTCGGGGACAGGAGATGCGGAGCCCAGCAACACCACTGGAACGTGCCTGTGGTGCCGGCTGACCCGCTCCGCCAGTGCACCGCGATGCCGGGGGCTGCTGGCACAGGGACCCGTGGCCACGTGCAGACCCCGGTGGCCCTGGAGCCAAGGGGAGGGATGCAGCCACCGGTGCGCTGGGGGCAGCTGCCTGCTGCCGGTACGGGCAGCCAAGAAAGGCAGCGGCTGGCGGGGCGCGCGTGTGCCTGCGCGCGCGTGCGTGTGCAGGGGGGAGCAGGCCTGGCAGCTGGCGATCGGAAAATGTGAGGCGTGCTCCTGTCTGCGGGACGGACGCAGGAATGCGCTCAGCCGCGGCGCTGCTGACCGCCCGCAGCCCCCTGCCCGCGCACTCCGGCAGGCAGCTGAAGCCTGGCTGCAGCCAACGCCGCGCTCCGGCCTTCCCGCTCATCAAGCCGTGAAAAGGCTTTTAAACCCTTCCTGCTGCGGGAAATGACCCCTGGCGCTCCGTACCTTGACGCTTGCGTCTGCTGCGCCGAGCGTGGAGGAAGGGACCGCGCGTCCCCTGACGAAGCGTGGCTCAGGGCTGCCCACGGTCCTGCAGGGCACTGGGGTCGGAGCTGTGCTCGCAGCCCAGACCTCACCCTGCTGCAGATTTGGGGTTCAGTCATTGCCCTCCCAGCCTCCCCCATCCCGGTGCAGCCCTCTGCAGCCTCGTGCCGCCCCGGCTGCCTGCAGCGGGTGGGTGCCGGGGCAGCGCAGCATGGCAGCGGGCATCAGCAGCTCGCAGCCGGGGTTCGCTTGGCATCCTCACTGCAAGCGCAGGCAGAGCGCCTGCCCGGGCACCGTTACTGCTTTTCAGTGCCTGCACGTGGGCAAGGGGGAGGCAGCGGGGTTCAGCCCTTCTGGGTCAGCCTGTACCTGGGCAGAGGGGTGGATGTCACACACTCCTGCCCCCCTCCCCTCCTTTTTATCCCCCTGGCACTCGGGGTGCATCTGCTTGAAACAGTGTCCCCTGCCCTCCCCTCACACCTCCGCTCCCTGCCAGGACATTCGCAACACCGTGGGCAACATCCCCATGGAGTGGTACCAGGACTTCCCACACATCGGCTACGACCTGGAGGGCAAAAGGATCTACAAGCCCATCCGGAACAAGGACGAGCTGGACGTGTTCCTGGAGAAGATGGAGAACCCCGACTACTGGTGAGCAGGGAAGGCCGTGTCGCTGCACGGTGTGACGCGCTCGTCACGTGGAGTGTGCGTGTCCACACACGTGCGCACCGGGGCTTGAAACACCCCGACTGCCTGGCGCCCGGGGCTGTGGAGCGCAGGCTGGATGGAGATCTCCAGGTCTCCCAGTGTCACTCCTGGCGTGTGGCTTCGGGAGCCCGTGCTTCAAAGTACCGAGGCTTGTACCACCGTCGGGGACAGGCGCTGCAGCCCAGCCCTAACCCTGCCCCATCTGCGTCCCTGCAGGCGAACGGTCCAGGACAAGATGACGGGTGCAGACATAAAGCTGACGGACGAGCAGGTGGACCTGGTGCATCGGCTCCAGAAAGGGCAGTTTGGGGATGTCCACTTCAATCCCTACGAGGTAGGGTCGCGGCACACCCTGTGCGCTTGCTCTGAGCGCGGGGTTCCCCCAGGGTGGGCAGGGGCAGCACAGCTGCCGCTGCCACACGCGTCTGTGTCTCCCCAGCCAGCCGTTGACTTCTTCACCCACGAGGTCATGATCCACCCGGTGACGAATCGCCCGGCGGACAAGCGGAGCTTCATCCCCTCCCTCATCGAGAAGGAGAAGGTGAGAGGTCTGATGGCACCTTGGCTGAGCTGGGAGCACAGAGCCAAGCTCTGCTTGTGGCTGGAGCTCCCACGCAGACAGCAGTGCTGAAGGCTGGTGACTGTGTTTGTTCTCCTGTCTGGCAGTCCCTCCTGTCCCTCGGTCCTGTCCAGCTCCCCGCCAGGCTGCAGAGCTGTGCTCGGCACCTTTCATTTCCATCCTCCCATCCCACACCTCCTCCTCCTCTTCCTCCCCAAGCCTGCAGAGTCCTGTGGCTCCTGGGGTTGACCTCTCCCTGCCCCACAGGTCTCCAAGCTAGTCCACGCCATCAAGATGGGCTGGATCAAGCCCCGTAAGCCCAAGGACGACACACCTACATACTACGACCTCTGGGCCCATGAGGATCCCAACTCCATCCTCGGCCGCCACAAGATGCACGTCCCAGCCCCCAAGATGAGGCTGCCTGGGCACGAGGAGTCCTACAACCCCCCACCCGAGTACCTGCTCAGCGAGGAGGAGGTCAGGAGGGCCCGTGAGCGGCCAGGAGCCACAGGGGGAAGCACTGGGCACACGGGGAGCTCAGGAGGTGCCGGGACCAGAAGGAGGCTGTGCTGGGGAGGGGCAGCGGGGAAGTGCTGCGCCTTGGAGGGGCACCCTAGAGACCACGTCGTGTCGAGACCTTGCAATGAAAATGAAAGCAAAGGTTCCTCAGCCCCCTGAATAAAAACAGAAGACGAGGGGCCACCTCCAAGGGAGTGGGGTGTCCCCGCAAGGCAAGGTACACCCTCCAAGCTAAGCTACTGCAGGGTGTCGTCCTGGCACACTGCGTCCAGAGGCGTGCACAGCCCAGGGGCTGGGGGCGGGTAAAACCAGGCAGCAAACCCCTGGCAGGCTGAGGAGGGCTCGGCGGGAGGCAGATGGGGAGCCCTGGGGCAGAGCGGGGAAGCGCAGTGCCTCGCGGAGCAGCACGGTGCTGGCCGGTGAGAAACCAGCTGGAGGATGGTTCTTGCTGGGCTCGGTGGGGCTGTGTCGGGGCTGGGGCAGCGGCCCCTCGCCATGCAGGGGTCCCGCCATCCCTGCTGACCCTGGTCCCCTCTGCCCCGCAGAAGCTGGCCTGGGAGCAGCAGGAGCCGGCCGAGCGGAAGCTGAACTTCGTGCCGCAGCAGTACCGGTGCCTGCGGGCAGTGCCTGCCTACTCCCGCTTCATCCACGAGCGCTTTGAGCGCTGCCTGGACCTCTACCTCTGCCCACGCCAGAGGAAAATGAGGGTGAGGCCTTCTCCTACCCCACCACCCCCCACCCAGGTGTCCTGGGGATGTTTCAGACTGGCCTCTGCTTGAGACTGTGTATGCCCTGATGCCACCCAGATGGTCAGGGGACCACGATGCTCTGGGGCACAAACTGTTGCTTCTAAAGGCCTCTTGGCCCTCACCCACCTGCAATGCCAGTCCCAGCTTGCTGCAGAGCTCCTGAGCTGGGACGGGGCTGTGCCCATGCCTGCAAAAGCGCTGTCCTCCCATTCCCCTCTGGCTCAGAGCCCTGAGCCTGGGCTTTCCAGCCGGAGCCTGCCCTGGGGCTGCGGGGCTGTACAGCCCGTGCACCAGCACCGGCGCTGGGGGGGGCTGAGGTGCAGCCTAGGTCTGTCTCACCGCCTGCCTCTCGCAGGTCAATGTGGACCCAGAGGACCTGATCCCCAAGCTGCCGAAGCCGCGGGACCTGCAGCCCTTCCCAACCACCCAGGCCCTGGTAAGTGCATACATGGAGCCGGGGGGACTGCTCTGCGTGCCCGTGGCAGTGGGCTGTGCCCAAGCCAGTCCTGGTGACACCAGGCATGCCCATGCACCCGTACCAGCTGTTTGGGGCACGGCTGCTGCCTGCTTGCCCTGGAGGGAGGGGACCTGCCCTGCAGCCGGTGCTGGCAAGAGCCAGGCAGCAGTGGGTGAGGTGGGACTGGGAGCAGTGCCATTGCGATGGGCAGAGCAGGGGACCTCCCCCAGGAGAAGAGCAGTAGCCCCGGGTCTGGTCACGCAGGGCGGTTGGTGGCATGCAGACCTAGGCGTTCCCCTAGACACAAATGACCCTAGGCCCCCTCGCCGTCCCTGAGGAACGCGGGACAGTGCAGGGAGGTCCCTGCAGAGGAGCCGCTGGGCCACATGGGGCCCTCACCCGCCCCTCCTCTCCCTCCCCAGGTCTACCGTGGGCACACCAGCCTGGTGCGTTGCCTCAGCATCTCTCCCAGCGGGCAGTGGCTGGTGTCAGGTAAGGATTTGCTCTCCAGACCGACCGCACTGGGCACCACTGGCCTGGCCCCAGTGCTGGAGCTGGTCCCAGTGTCACCCCATGCCGGTGCAGGGCTTGGGGCAGCCGGGCTGCCACCCTGTGCGCGTTTGAGAGCTGGGGTTCCCATGAGCAGACGGGCGTTGGGGAGCCTGCCAGCCCCCTCCACCGGTGCACGGCCGTGGGGGAAGCCTGGGCAGGCGGCCGGGAGCATCCCTGGGAGTCCTGCGGCTACCCAAGCCAGCAGCGTGTGCCCCCCAGCCTGCGGAACGGCGTGTTGCCTCCAGAAGGCTCCGTGGGTTTTTCCAGCCGCTCTCGGGACCCCACCCAGGAGCCTGCGTCCCTCCCGCTCAGCAGTGGAGAAAGTGAGGCTGGAGGAGTAAACGCGGAGCCCTGCGCGGCCAGCCGGAGGCTGGAGATTGAGAGCAGATGGCAGTTTAACAGCCCACAAAGGCACATGTGCTTTTTATAGCGCTGGAGTTTCCAGGCTGCCAGCTCCTGGTGGCCGCGGTGTCGGCTGGTTGCACAACGTGGAATTCCTGGCCCCGGGCTGGGAAAGTGGCTGAGATCAGGCGTTAAAAATAAACCCGACCTGCGGGGACACGCGCATGCCGCCGGCTACCTGCTCCCGCCACGCCTGCCCGTGGAAAAGCCTGTCCAGGGAAGCCGCCTGGCCAGGGAGCTGCCTGCCCGCGTCTCACCATGCCGTGCCGAGCTGAGCCAGGCACGCTGCCAGCACGGCAGCTGCGCCGGGAGCCGTGCGCACCAGGAGGGGGACCATGGGCAGAGACGTGGTGCTGGAAGGAGTGGGATGGGGGCCTGTTCTCTCGCAGCAGCCCCCAGTCACGTCTCGCCTTCGTGGTGCTGGAGCTGCTGACATACGGAGAAGCTGCTGGGGGATCGCAGGCGCCGGGGCATCGCTGCATCCCTCTTGCTGCTCCCAGTGCTCCTCCCCAAAAGCTGCGAAGTGGGGCAGTGCTACGGGGCTGCTCTCCCCTCTGCCTTGGGGACGTGCCCTGGAGCCCCCCTCTGCTGAGTCGAGCCGTGGCAGCCCCTGGGGAGCGTCCCTGGGGGGAGCTGGGCCCTGGCCCACCCTGTCCCGTCCCGCAGGCTCCGATGACTGCACGGTGCGGTTCTGGGAGGTGAGCACGGCTCGCTGCATGAAGACCCTGCCCGTGGGCGGCGTGGTGAAGAGCGTCGCCTGGAACCCCAACCCCACCATCTGCCTGGTGGCCATCTGCGTGTGAGTGTCCCAGCGTGGCCTTCATCATCCTCAGCCCGGAGCTCCCTGAGCTGCAGGGATTGCTGGATTTCCTCTCCCAAAACCTGTCCCGCCTCCACGGAGCACCGTAAACTCGTGGCACCCCCAGCAGCAAGGATGGCCACACTGTGATGTGGAAAGCCACCTCTGCTCACTGTCACCCTGCCTCCTGCTTCGTTTGATGGCCCTCGTTCTGTGGAGGAACCAGTCAGTCCCACCATCTTCCCTGGGGCATTCTGGCTAGGACAGAGCTCCTCCGGTTTTCTCTCCCTTGTCTCTTTGCCCACCTGCAGAAGGGCCTGACCGCTCGCAGCGTCGCACACATCCCTCCCCGTGGCCCCGGCCCTGTGCTGGGGCCATCCCCTGGTGGCGTGGGGCTCGCAGAGGGGGTTTCCTCTCCTTGGTGGTGCCCTGACCCATACGCTCGTCCCACGCTGCAGGGAGCAGTCGGTGCTGCTGGTGAACCCCTGCCTCGGGGACAAGCTGCTCTACGGGGCCACCGACCAGCTGGTCGAGTCCTATGTGGCGCCGGAGGAGGAGCGGGTCCAGCCCGTGCAGTGGGTGGCGGCCACCATGGAGGAGCACAGCAAAGGCATCCGTCTGGTCATCCAGCACAGCAAGGTAGGGATGGGGAGGCCCCGCGGGAGCCAGGCTGGCCAGAGGCTGCTCCCTGGGGAGGCGTGGGGCAGTCCCGCTGGGGGTCTGACCCATGGCTGTCCCTCTCCCCGCTCTGCAGGCCCTAAAGCAGGTGACCTGGCACGGCAAAGGCGACTACTTCGCCAGCGTTGTCTCTGACAACAGCAACATGCAAGTGCTGATTCACCAGACCAGCAAGCGCTGGAGCCAGAACCCCTTCCGCAAGAGCAAGGGGCTGGTGCAGTGCGTGCTCTTCCACCCCATCCGGCCCTACTTCTTCGTCGCCACCCAACGCTACGTCCGCGTCTACAACCTCCTCAAGCAGGAGCTCACCAAGAAGCTGATGACGAACTGCAAGTGGGTGTCCAGCATGGCCATCCACCCTGGAGGTACGTGGCCTGCGTGCTCCCCGAGGAGCCGCCAGGTCTTGTAAGCCGGTACGGGGCGTCCTGCCCAGCTGGGCTGCAGGCCAGACACCGTGGGCTTCGCTGGCAACCCCAGTAACACCCCATTCCCCCTCACAGGTGACAATGTCATCTGCGGCAGCTACGACAGCAAACTGGCCTGGTTCGACCTGGACCTCTCCACCAGACCCTACCAGCTGCTGCGGTGAGCGCCGGGGCCCGGGCCAGCCTCCACCTGCTCCCCACTAACCTGCCTGCAGCCCCCCCAACCTCATGGGGCCTCTTCCCAGGGCTGTTCCCTCTCCTGGGAGCTGGCAGCACGATGGAGCCTGTCGGGGCTGTGGCAGGAGCAGCTATCCCTGCCCAGTGTGCTGGTGTCTCACAGCTCTCCCGTGCCAGGGTGGGGGACTGTGACCACAGCACCTGCTGCCCACAGCAGGTCCCAGTTGCCCTCGCCCCTCCCATACATAGGGTTATTCACAGCAGAGCTGGGGGTCCGCAAAGCCTGGCCATGCGCAGACCCCGGCACCCCAGGCAAGGATCGGGAGAGGGGCAGAGCGCCCACCCCTTGCCCTGACATCGCACCCGCCGTCTTTGCAGGCACCACAAGAAAGCGCTGCGGAGCGTGGCCTTCCACAAGCACTACCCGCTCTTCGCCTCGGGCTCGGACGACGGGACCGTCATCGTTTGCCACGGCATGGTCTACAAGTACGTGGTGGGGAAAGCCACGGGGGCGGGGTGGGTCGGTGTCGGCTCCCCTCTCCTCCGGCAAGCCGTGGCATGGCAGAGCCCAAGGGGAGCTGCTGGGCAGGGCGGGTGTGGTGCGGCCTGCGCCTTGGGGAGGGTGTGCTTGTGGGGTGACCCTGGGGGTACCCCAGGGAGGTCAGAGGGAAGGAGCCAAAGCCCTGCATTGACCCGTCTCCTCCACCACAGCGACCTGCTGCAGAACCCGCTGCTGGTGCCTGTGAAGGTGCTGAAGGGCCACATGCTGACATTGGACCTGGGCGTTCTCGACGTGCTCTTCCACCCCACCCAGCCCTGGGTCTTCTCCTCTGGCGCCGACGGCACTGTCCGGCTCTACACGTAGCTGCTGCCCAGGGCCGGTGCAACACCCCCAGCCCAGCACCCTGCGGGTGAGGGGCAGCGCCGGGACCACCACACGGACCAGCGCGCCCGCTCCTGCACGCAGACTGCCGGGGCCTTTCTCATTAAACCCTTTTGGAAACAATCTGGCGCTGCTTTGTCCTGCGTCGCCGGCTCAGCCAGGGGTGGGATGGGTGCATGGATCCCCCTGCCAAAACCCGCAGACGGCGCCCTCCGGCCGGCACGGCTGCCCGTCCCCGGAGCTCTTGCAGTGGTTGCTGTCGCTGCCCGGCCTGGGAGCGCGCCATGGCCCCGGCTGGGAGCGCAGCTCCCACGTGGTGGTGTTGACCAAGGAAGAGCTGTCCCACCCCAGCACCCGGCACAAGGACACGGCGAGCAGCCAGCCCCAGCTGTGCCCAAAAGGCAGTGGGTCCCGACACCCAGCACCGTCCCCATAGTCCCTGGGGTCACCCCGGGTGGGGGGCAGAGCCCTGGCTGACCCCTGCCCATGGTCCCAGCGGGGGATCCCCGCACCTTGGCACCCTGCGGTCCAACAGCCACCCTGAGCTCACCCCGCACATAAGCTCAGTGCTGGCTGCAGGAAGCGGCCCTCCCCGCTGCAGGCCTGGGGGATCCACTTGGGACCCCCCTGGTCCGTGCACCAGCATAGCGGGGGGTCGGCAGGGCCCCCCCCAGCACACAGCCCCGCTGTGGGGTCCCACATCGCCTGGGCTTGTCCCAGAACGGGGCCACAGGCCAGGCCCCAAACCTAATGCAAAGAGCCCACCCAGGGCTTCCACTGAATGAGTCGAAGAAGGCTGGGGAGGGGGGGGTCTCCCAGTTGCCCCCCGAAGCTGGGAGGAGGGGGGGAGGGCCTGGCACAGCCCCAGCCTGGGCACAGCCCAACTCCATCCCAGGAATGCCGTGGCCAAGAGCTCACAGGACACCTGCCACCAAGCCCCAGGTGGCCTCAAACCACTCCTGCCTCTTCCACAGTAGCTCTTCTCTGCCCTGAGTCGTTCACTCTGAGCCCTACTGACACCAGGACTACCACTGACGCTCCAAGCCCTGCTGGCTGCAGTGAGCGCTGAGGAGGAGCACTGCTACCAGGTCCTGTTACAGGACCACTGCCCCCCACCCCCCTCAGCTGCTTCTGGCTGGGGAGGAAACGCCCACAGGGGCACCTGCCCAGCCCCCCGCCCCCCTGCATCACTACATCCCGGCAAGGAGCCTGGGGAGCAGAGCGGGGACAGGAGCGGCAGGAACTGGAAGAGGATCAGAACCTGAAGGAGAACAAGAACCCAGAGGTGACCAGAGCAGGGACCTCCAGTGTAGGGACAGAAACCCATGACAAGGACTGGGGGAGCTGTGGCAGCACCAGCACCACTCGCAGGGGCAGGACCCACTCGGGGGGACCCCATGAGCAGAGCCAGGGCCAGCGCTGGGCTCCCCCTCTGGCAAGGCGGGGGGGAGAAGAGACCCAGCATCTTCCTCCAAAGGGGCTCCCTGTGTGGCCGGCAAGTCGCCCACGCTGCTTCCTCCTCACAGGCTCCCCCAGCGCCCCGCCACGACCCTCCCCTTCCCCCCACCACAACGCTTGAGGAGCAAAGAGCTTTATTTAAAAATATGTTTATGTACATGTGTGTTGAGAGGACAGTCACATTCATCAAGCAGGGCCCCAGGGGGGGTGGGCAGAGCCCCGTGTTCAGCATCAGGGAGCAGCAGGGTGGGACAAGGGCTGGAGGCAGCTGGGGGACTCGGGCTCCATCCTGCTCCCAGCTGAGCGGGAGCCGTGCGGGGAGCCCAGGGATGCTGCCCGCCCGCGGCTCCAGGCCAGCTGCAGCCCCTTCCCTCCTCACGCTGCCACCACGGTCCCCTCCCCGGGACCCTCATCCCATAAGTCAGCCAAGACCCCGTGCAGCAGCCCGCAGAGAGGAGCCCCGTGCCCACCGTGTCCTCTGGCTGCTGCGGTGCCACAGCCGGGCCAAGCGGCCCTGGAGGGAGGTGGCAGAGGCACCAGGCTGGGCAGGCTCCCACAGCCTGGAGAGAGAAGAGGAAGACGATGGTGCTGCCGCAGAGGCAGGTGAGCCGGGACCCAGGTGGGTGTTCGATGCAGGAAGACGTGGCAGTGCCCGTGAAGGCCCCACGCTGTGGGACTCGTGGCAAGGAGCCAACCCAACTATTGCTGCGGCGGAGCCGGAGTGCCCCGGGGCTCACAGGATCCTGACGAGGCGGCCCAGCGTCTCTGCCACCTTCACCCGGACAGCGGGGACGGGGTCCTTCAGGAGCAGGTTCAGAGCTGGAAGGAGCAGAGCACAGACATGCCAGCGGCCACGGCCACCCACCCCTGGCCCAGCCGCCTCCTGGCTTTGCTCCATCACACAGGGAAGGAGAAACTCCGCTCCAGTCCCAGGGATGCTGGGCCCCCTCTGCCAGCCCCCTCCCCGCTCCAGCCCCGTCACACGCCCCAGGGGCGAAGAGGCACCCAAAGTCCTCTTCAGCCCCCCCAGGAGCCCCCAGCCCTGCAGCCCAGGGGACCGATGCTGTGGCAGCAGGATGGTGCTGTGGAAGCTGCTGGTCCTGCCTGGCCCATGCCCTGGGGCAGTGGGACTGGGAGGGCTCCCCAGGGCGCAAGATTCATGCTGGTGGGGCTTCTCCTGCACCGCCCTGGGGAGGGGAAGGGCCCCAGCGCGGGGGTCCGGGGCCAAGGACAGGAACAGAGCCAGGAGCTGAGCCCCCGGGGGCCCGCAGGGCCTTGCAGACACTCGCCGGGCCAAGCCTCCCCTATCAGCACGATTTCCTAATGCCTGGAACAGCTCCCGGTAGTAAGAAAACAATCCAGGTAGTTTTTCCTAGCAGTAAAAGTATAATAATATTTTTCCAGTAGCTTGTTTACCCAGCGCAGGAGAGCACTTGCCCCCCTCCCGATCCACCCCCGCTCCCGCGGCGAGCCGGGCTCCCCTGATTTATGTGCCCGCCCGCTTCCCACTCGCGGCATCCTCGTGCCTCGCCGGGCCCAGCCGTGGGGGTGTCCCGGGGCGGGCTGTAACGCCGAAGCCCCCCCGGACCCCGCGCGGCCGAGCCACTCAACACGGGAAGCTCGCGCAACCCAATCCAGGCCTGCTCGCTCCAGCGATTACTCACACACAGGCAGATTATCTTTCACTTGTTTCAAACAGACAGGCCTCTTTCTTCTGGAAGGGCTCAAGGAGCCAACGGAAAGATAGTTTTTCCTTTTTTAGTGTTTTTTAAGCTCCCTTGGAACAATCCAAAAGTTTCCATGCATTACTATATACTATGAGGTCACTAGTGACAGGGAAAAAATCCCTGAAATCCAGGAAAATTACTTAACTCTGCTCCAAAATGCCACCAGCTTCAAGTCGACTTTTTATTAGCCCTTCATAACGAGCTTTAACTCTGCCTTTTAACGGTTAACACGTTGCAAACAAACGCTGCAAGTCCCCTCCTGCTTACGCTAAGCCACTGCAAATGCCCCGTGAGCCCCGACAGGCGCCCGGGGCCGGAGCCGCCGGCCGAGGACCAAAGCCTGCGGTGCAGCCGTGCTCGGATGCGGGGCTCGGGGCTCGCTCGGCCCCCAGCAGCTGAGCCCCGCTCCCGGGTGAGCTGCAACCTCGGCCGTGGGATGCCCGCGGGGTGCAAATCAAACGCCGTCTCTGCATCCCCACGCCGACTGCTCGGCCCCTCACAGCACCTCGGCTTTCCAGCCCAGGCCCCCCGTGTCTGCTGCCCGCAGGTGCTGGGCTCATCTTGGCCACAGCTCTGGCTTCACGGCCGACCGTGGTGTCGGGGGCATTCCCCGCGTCCCCCAGCTCACCCAGGGACGCAGCCAGGCTCTGCCTGCGGGCAGTGCTGGATCTCACCGCACCGGCGCATCCGCGTCCCATTGTACCCTCGTCCCTCTGCGAAAGCCCCTGAGCTGCCGGTGGCAGGGGGGGCCCGCGGGAGGCTGCCCCAGGCGCTGCCCATGCCCCAGCCCCGAGAGCCGAGCAGGAGCTCCGGGCACAGCAGCGCCAGAGGCTGGGGAGCCCCATCTCGGTGGGGCTGAGCTCCGGCTCCAGCGGGCAGAGGCGAATCCCCGCTCTGCAGCAGCGAAAGCCACGGGTGGCAGCTCCTACTCACCCGAAATGAGGTGGTCCAGGTCCACTTGTTGACAGTGGTCTTCGTCCACGTGCAGCACGAGGAAGCCTGAGGAAGAATTTCAGAGTCAGGGCTTGGTCTGGATCCCTGAACCCGAGGAGACTGGTAACGGTGGCGCACCGCCGGGCGCCAGGTCACGCGTCCCTGCGTCAGTGCATTGCGCAGCGTCTCAGTGGAAACCCCGCAACAAGGCTCAGGTGTGGACCACCGGCGCTGCTGCTGTTGTACACGCAACACTGTCTAACGAGCGCCCCAAGGAGTCGCCCACCAGCGTTTCTGCCTCCTGCCGTGTGGGTAACCTGTCCTAAAGCATCGCTGGGCACATTTGAGCGCAGCACAGCCGAGGTCTGCGCTGAAAGCAGCGAAACCTCCCCCACGTGCAAGCTTCAAGGGGCAAAAGCAAGTTTCGGAGGTTCTGAGCATCCTCCTTAGAAAGGAGGACCCACAGAAACGCTCTGAGCTGGGGGTACAGGGCCAAGGCAGCTCTTTTGGCTGCGCTGCTCACCTCACCCTGAGCCTAGAGACCTTTAAAGCGATGGACCAGGCTGGTCCAGGCCCCATTATAGGCGTCAGCTGCATTGTCTGGGCAGCTGCTGCTGCTGCTGCAAGCCAGGGTCACCCAAACCATGGCACGACCTGGCCACGTGCTTTCCACCTCAGCTGGTCACAGCAGATACCGCGCACCCAGCCAGCATCAGTGGCAAAGGGATGGAGAAAAGGTGCCGGGGTGCTGGCAGCAGCTGGAGACATGGCACGTGTGCCTGTCCCCGGGCCCGGGCACAGCCAGGCGCGGGTCGGTGCTCTGCAGGACACGGCGGCACCAGATGACCTGGCCGTTTCCAGCAGCGCTGCTGGTCCGCAGCGCCCTCCCGGCAGAGCAAGGACCAAAAGCATTCCTTCCCAGGACAACAGGGACAGGTACGCGGCCCTGCTGGGGAGCGGACACCCATGCCAGGCCCGAGGAGCAGCCTGGGAGCAGCCCCCCGGCAGCCTTACCGATGAACATGGGCGCCGCCGCTCGGATGTCCACCCAGTTGCTCTTGAAGTAGAACAGGTTGGTTAAGATGAGGCGGTTGAGCATCTCTGGGTAGCTCTGCATCTAGGAGAGAAACAGCCGCCGAGGAGGTCACGCAGGAGACGAGGCCGGCTGCCTGCAGCACTGGCACCATCTCCTGGAAGCACGGCGCTCCTGGGGAGGCTGAGGTCAGGCCAGGAGCACACCTGGGCTGGGGGGAACGGCCCTGTGCGGACGCAGGGACAGGACCCCCGAGGACCTTACGGACCAGCAGCCCCTGCACGAGCCTCGCCGGGCGGCACCGAGCCCCGCGGGCAGTGCCGGAACCGGCGCCACGGGCTCTGGCAGCCGCTCACCAGGTGTTTGCAGACGTTGTTCATGAACTCCCCGTAGTGCAGGCTCCTGTCCTCCCGCAGGTGGTTGAGGAACATGTCGCAGAGCCCCTCGCAGCCCATGTTGGGGCCACACATGCGCAGAGCAAACTTGCAGGCCTGCGGCGCAGAGAGGGGAGGCTGCAGCGCGCGCTCGCGAGCACAGCACTGCGCAGCATCCCCGTGCCGAGGCAGAGGACCCCCATTCCTGCCGGCCAGCACGGCCAGCGGGGCACTCACGTTGACAACCTCGGGCTTCGGGTCCTGAAGGTGCAGCAGCAGCGTCACCAGCCCGTTCAGGATCTGCTCGAAGAAGACTTCGCAGTTGCCTTCGCTGAACTTGGTCAGGTTGCCGAAGAGCACGATGGATGACTGGCGGAGGTCGGACTGCTCCTGCGGGTGGAGGGGACGAGCAGGGCTCAGCGGGAACCGACCTGTGCGGGCATCTCCCGCCTCAGGGGACGCGCCTGGCAGCGCTGCTCCCACCGCCCACCGCCTCGCTTCCCAGGTTGGAGGGCATCAGAACAGCAAGAGACACGCCGCCGTCTGTCCTGAAGCCTCACACCTCCTTCCCGGGCTGCCCTAGGCCTCAGCTGCAGGACCTCAGCTTTTTTTTTGTTTTGAAAACCATTTTAGATGATTCCTCACTAGGAAATAACAAAACAACCCATGGGCTGAGGACAGGCTCTGTTGGAGGTGTAAATTCACTCCCTCCCATCTGATGACTCTATGAAAACACATCCCCCCGCCTCTTCATCCTGAACTTCGGCCATCATCATCCCCGTTTGCTCCTGCTGCTCCAGAGCCCCGCCACCAGCCAGCGGGGAGGTGCTGGGGACCGAGCTCGGGGACGGGGGTCTTCACACCACAGCCGGCTCCAGCCCTTCGAAGGGGCAGAGCCGTCGCACGCAGCTGGGGAGGGAGCTGGGGAGCTCCTGGCTGCGGCTCTGCTCAGGCCAGAGGGAGCAGCACCGATGACGGCACCCACAAAGCCGGAGCGTGGGGCGCAGCCAGGGCCTGGCCCAGGGGGATGCCCCAGCCCCGGCGGGACAGCAGCAGCTCAGCGCAGGAGCAGAGGACAAGGCTCAAGCCCAGGCACGGGCTGCAAGCTGAGCAGGAGAAGCATCAAAGCATCTAGTCTCCCCGTCGTGATGCTGGAGGGGTTTTGGGGACCAACGGAGACTGCTAAAAGGCAGCAAAACCCCACTGGGGCAGACACCCACAGAGGCCTTCCCAGCTCACCGCAGCCTCGCTCTGCCCTCGCTCCTACCCCAGGGCACCCACACAACCCAGCTCCGGCTCAGCCCCATGCCCAGAGCTTCCTGCCACCCAGAGGAGCCGAGGTCCAAGCAGACAGCGCGAGAGGACCCCCGCATCCCAACCGCACCGTGTCCTTACGCAGCCTGTGCTGAGCTCCCAGCCGGGGACGCGGTGCCCCGACCTCCCTCCCCGGCTCCGCAGCGCTGCCTGCACCCAGGGACGTGCCCCGTAGCATCCAAGCAGGCTCCTGCTCCTCCCGCGCACGCTCTCTGCGTTAAGCAGGGCAGACAAGCTGTTTCAGCCACGCTCGGCCTCCCCGGCACCGCCTTACACTGTCAAAGAAGGGCCGGATCCTGATGGCAATGTGGAGGAGCATGGACTGGATGTCTCTCTCCTCCACGTGATCCAGGAGCTTGGAGAGGCTGGACATGGCCTCGAGCGCAACCAGGTGGTGGGGGTCGTCTTTGTCGTCCATGCCGTTGACCATGGACGCCAGGAGCTTGGCCCCGTGCTTCCTCACCTGCAAGGGAAGCGGCGAGAGAAGGGTCCCCCGTGGGGCGAGGCTGGCAGGGACACGTCCCCCGGGTGCCCTGCAGCAGGCTGCTGCCCCACGCCGCGCTTCCAGCCAGAAAGAGCTGGAAGGAGACTTAAATTACGACCGTTGTGGGCAAAGCATCTTCGGCACAGGCCAGTCATTGCAGGCGGTAACTGCTTACCGCAGTCACCGGTTCCCCTCCCGCTGGAACCATCAACGCAGTATTTCACTGTGTAATTAGAGCTGGTGTACACACAGCAAAGGGGGAAATAAAGTTTGCATAAGCCACGTTAAGTCTGCCATCACTTAATTCCGAGCGCTCCACTCTGTAAACTATGCCGTGCTCCCCAGCGTGGCTACAGAGACCAGGTGGGAAGGGGCAAGGACAGATGGACGGACTGCTGTCCCTGAGCCACCTGGAACGGTGGGAGCACTGGAGCCCGCCCAGACGCACGCCTGCCCAGCCTCGCCGGGCTGGCATCGCTCCGGGTTGCCCTAGCAGATCAGGGACGGGAGCACCCGCAGCTCGGTTTGGGAGGCAGCTCTCCCGATGGGCTGGAAACCCGGCTGCCCTCCGGCTGGGGTGAGCGGAGGAGCCGGCGACAGCGCATCGCCGCCGCCGCCCTCCTCATCCTCGCAGGGCTGCGCCGTCAGGGCGGCCGGTTTCTTGCCTCCCCGAGGCAGCGCTCCGTCTTGCGCAGCCCAGGGTGCTGTTAGAGCAGCAGCTCTGACCGGGCTACGCCAGCAGGATGGTATTTTTAGTAGCTACTTATATTTTAGCAGCAGATCGTGGTAGCGTATTGTCTGTCTTGGGGCTGGCCCGCCTGTGACCTCTTCCCGGGGTTTGGCACAGGCAACCACGGGAGCGGGGCGCCTGCCAAGCCCCCCGCGCTGCTGCCGATCAGCCGTCAGGTAAGGAGAGCTGCGGGGTCGGGCCGGCAGCCCCAGGCAGCGCGATGCTCCCATGCCAGCAGGGTTTGCGGCGTCGGCTCCTCTCCCAGGCAGGAAAAGGGGTTTAAGGGGGTTTAAGTCGCTGCTTCCCGGCCACGAGGTGCGTCAGGAACCTGGCGGGGACCAGCCACCCCTGCGCATCCTCAAGGTGAAGAGCTGCGAGAGCCCTGTGCCGGCCGCTCCATGGACGCGCCTCCAGCGCTTCGGAGAGTGGGGATACCGGCCCCTGCCTGCCTGAGCCCCACCGTCGGGACTGGGGATGGCTTTGCTTTTAAGGATCCCTCTGTCAGCCAGCAAAAACACCGGAGCAGCAGGAACAGGCGAAGGGCTCACGGGGCTCGCACAGGCGCGATGCTGCTGCCGCCGCCGTGGGCAGCCCCACAGGTCACCTGGCGTGTTCGGGCCGGCCAGCCTCCCGCCAAGGGTGCCAGGCTTTCCCCCAAAGCCAGGCTTTGTCAAAGGCATCTCCTAAAGCAATCAGAGGTCTGAACCAGAGCAGTCCCGCAGTGGCAGAGATGTACAGGTCAGCTGCCGCCTCGGTTTTGGAGGTGCCGTCACCAGGGCGAGGAGGTGGCTGACTGTCCTGTCTCTGACAAGCAGCATCTCCCGGTGGGGACGTGCTCCCTCCTCCCACCCAGCCCCGGCCGGGACCCTCGGGCCGAGGAGCACGGAGTTTGCTCTCACCTTTTTGGGCGAGCCGGAGGCGATGTTGCCCAGCCCTCGGAGAGCCAGCTTCCGCACCAACATGCAGGTGTCCTTCTGCCTCGCTGTCGTGTTATCCATCATGGTCTCCAGCAGCATCAGGTCGTTCACCACGTTACTGCTGAGGAGCTGAAACAGGACAGAGCCTCAGCACTGACAGCACAGGGGCCCCATGAACCATGACAAAGATGATGGCTGCGTTTCAGATGCTCTTAATCCTTTATACCAGTAAAGAATCCCCAGGAGATTTGATTTGCGCCCCGGCTCCCCCCAGACCCTCACTCCATAGCCACCCCATCCAGCGACAGGGCTAGGGGAGCCCTCAGCTCCTGCACCCCCAGGTAAGCACTTGGATTTGGGGGACCTGCAATAACCTGTAACATGTACATCAAGAAAACCAAGGATCCCAAAGCGGGAAGAAGCGGGAAGCCCGGGCGAGCACTGACAGCCGGGAGAAACCCACAAAACAGCTAAACCCTCGCCCCTGAGAGCTCCTGCCAGGTGAGATGAGGAGGGCTATGAAGAAGTCGGGGCATTTACAGGGGTGGAGGGCCAAAGCGCGTCCCCTGGGCCATGGAGCGGCCAGTGGCGCTGCCAGCTGCTCTTCCAGAGCAGCGCAGGGGCACCCGGAGCCACCGCGCTCCCCAAAGCCCCTGGGAGCATCCCCAGCGGCTGAGCAGCAGCGGAACCGGAGCTTTTGGCGAGCAGCCCCTCGTTCCCGGAGCGCTCCGAGCGGCGCTGGGAGGAGCCGGCCAGGCAGAGACTCAAGGAGGCTGATTCAGGAGACCTGGCTGGAGGGAGACGGCAGGGCTGCTCTCCCGCTGACCCTCCTAACCGAGCCCACGGGTCGTGGGGAGAGCCACGTACGGAAGCGGGATGTGCTCCAAGGAGCGCTGCTGGCGCTCCCCGGTGGGGCCCGGCTCATCCTGGATGGATCAGGCTCTGCTTTATGGAACGGAGGTTTAACCACCGGCAGCGCGGTCGGCAGGACCCCAGCGCCGATGGGGCACTCCTGGGTTAGCGACCACCAGCGCGGCTGCTCTGGGGTTCGGCTCCTCTGGGGCAGAGCCCTGCTCTCCGCTGCTGCCTGGCCCCAGGGCAGGGGGTCAGTGGGGCCGCTCCAGCTGCCGCGGGGGGCTCCCCACGTGCACCCACTGTCACCTGCACCACTGCAGAGAGTCCAGGAGCCCTGGGGCTGAGAGGGACCCCACGACACGAGACCCAGCTCCCCAGAGCCTGATCCGCGTGCAGGCAACCGTGGCGCAGGCACAGAGCTCAGGCCGGACACCCGTGGGCAGCGAGGGCTGCCCGTAGCCACGTGCAGGCACAGACGGCACCCCAGGGCTGCCCCTGGGTCCCATGGGCTGGCACGGAGCACCCCGTCCCGCTGGGACAAGGCAGTGAGAGCTGTCCGTCCCGGGGCAGCGGCTGCACCTCTGCTGCCGTCCGGGGGCCCCTGCGGAGGCTGGGGGAGCGGAGGCCGCCGCTCAGCGGCCCCGTGCTGCCCGTCTTCCTGCTGCTCCAGCCCAGTGGCCGTTCCCCTCCTCGCTTCCCCTCTGTCATCTCCGTCACTGGCACAGCCGAGAGAAAAGGGACTGAGCTCTCACCTCATCAGTTTTGAGAGAGGGAGACACAGGCATTTGCTTCCTTCCCCTCCAGCTCCACGGTGAGGCAAAGCTGCTATTTTAAACCCTTTAAGGATGCAGAGAGCCAACCACACTCCAAAACTAAAGCAGATTCTGGGACAGGCTCCAAGAGCCGGGCCGGCAGCTCCCCCAGCCAAACAGAAAATAAAAACAGTGCCTTAATCCCAGGCTGCTTAAGCAGCTGAGAATTTAAAAGGTGGTTTATAAGGGGGGATATAGTTCTGCATTGTTGGCATAAGGCGCTCCTTTATGTAACAAAAACTCCTCGAGTGGCCCAGGGCTTTAAGGTGGTATGTACGGAGAGATAGTGTTACAGTCTGCTGGCTGCGCTGCCGGCGAGGGGAAAGGACTTGAGTCACTCCATTCCTTAGGGTGGTACGTAAGGACGGAGTTACGGTTTGCTGGCTCATGGCGGTGATGTGTTCAGAGTTGGACTCCTGCAAGCGCTTCTCTGCCATCCCCTCTACCAGAGGGTCGGGAAGCCGAGGAGGACAGGCAGAGCCCTGCTGCAGCTTAACCCTCATCCCGGCTGCTCTCCAGCCGGGCAGGGAAAGACAGACGGACGGCCCAGAGCCAGCCTGCAGCGGTGGCTCGGCCGCGCTGCTGTGCCTCCCCACGTCACCCCCCGCTCACCTCGGCGAAGAAGGCGGTGGTGGTGATCCTCTGGCTGTCGAGGACGCTGCTTAGCGTTGGGATGAGGTTCTTCACGATCAGAGGGAGCCGGGGGCCGGCGTGTCGCGCCATCGCGCTGCGAACAGAAGCGTCGCGCGTCACCCGCACTGGCTGCCCACACCGGGGGCTACGGGCGGCCTCTGGACCTTAGAGGGGCTTTAAGGAAGCTGGCGAGCCCCTCCACCCAGGGGTCTGCAAGGTGCCAAGCGCAGCGAGGTGCTGACACCGTGCTGTGGGGCATCAGTGGGCTGCCAGAACGTGCCTCTGCCGAGCGCCACGTCCTCCCGTGCCGCAGGGCGGGCAGCCACAGCCCAGGGTGCTTCGAGCACCGTGAGCAGCAGCGGGGCCACGGGCAGCGCAGGCAGCTGCCATCGCTCCGCTTGCGTGCCTGGAGTGACCGGAGCTGCCTGCGCTGCCCACCTCTCACGCCTCCGCGTCCCGCTGCCGTGCCGAACCAGCATGCTGGCGTCCAGGACAGAAAAGCCCTGGCCTGGCATCGCCCCCTCCTGCCACCCGCTCGCCTGGGGACGAAGCGCAGGGCAGGACCGAGCCCGCGCCTGGTGCGTGTCGGGCACCCTGGCAGGAGCCCGCTCCGGCGGGCCTTGGCCAGGAGGGACGGGTTTTGTTTTGGATGAGACACTCTCAAGTATTTGGGAGGTTCAATAAAGCATTTTTGCGAATACTGGAAAATCCCAAACCGCTCGTCTCCTCTGCAGCCGTCCAAGAGCTATTAACGGCGCTGGGTGGAGGGACAGCGAAGTCCCCGGCTGAACCAGGCTCCACCGAACCGGGCCGCGGGCTGTGGCCGTCCCTCGGCCTCGCGGCCTCACGCCAAACCGGCTGCCGCTGGCACGAGGTCGCGCAGCCGCCGCGGGACGGGCAGGCAGCTGCCAGCCGGCCGTCCACAGGGAGCGGGCGCCGCTGCAATACCCGCTGAGCCGCAAGGACGTTTCGGCGGCGGCGAAAGGAAAAAAAATTTCCACCCAAGACCTTTTGGTGTCCGTCGTACCTTGGTTAGACGGGAACCGCGAGCTTGAGCCCTGACAGGAGCACAGCCAAGCCGCTGAGAGCGGGAAAGGTTTGGCTGACATGCCTGAAGCTGCCGCACAGCCCCAGCGAGGGGCACGCCGGGGAAGCGCGGGACAGCGGGCACAGCGCAGCGGGGCTGACGGCAGCTGCCGGCTGCACCCAGCCCCACCGCCAGTCCCTCAGCAATGCTGCGGGAAGCCAGCGAGACCCTCCACGGGCTTTGATGCATCGCAGCTCCCCCGGGACACGGCGCACCCCCTCCCCACTTGCCACGGGGTGCCGTCCCGCTCCCAACGACCGCGGCGCGGCTCTCGCGCCGAAGCTAGAGGAGATACCGGAGAACCGGTGCGCGGCGCCAGCGCCTTACCCGGCGAGCACAGCGATCCCGTCGTGGTGCCTCTTCGGACTCGCCATCAGCTCCCAGCCGCGGGCACTGCCCACGGCCCTGGCGACCTCCTGGCTGCCTCCCCGGGCCAGCATGACCTTCAGCGTTTCCACCGCGCAGCTGGGGAGAGAAGCGCGGTGGTTAGGTTGGGGCAGGCTGCCTGCCCTGCCCGCAGCCCTGCCCGTCTGGCAGGTCGCAGGGCGGCGGATGAGGGAACTTCTTGCCCGGGGAGCGCTGGGACACGCAGGAGGCGTTCGGGTGCTTGAGGACGGGATGAGTTATGCGAGGGCTTTAGCTGGAGTGAGACGAGCCCATAACTCACTGCTACTTCCATTTACACCATGACGTTTGCTGTTAAAGTGATCCAAGACAATAGACTGAAAAGTAAAGAAGTCCAGAACTGCTTTAAGAAGGGTTTTTTTGCATTAATATTTTATAGGTAGGGATTATTTTGCTGCGAGCACAGAGCAACATATGGGAAACATACATTATCCTGTCAAAACAAAACAAATATTAGCGATGGATAAATCTCAGCCTTCAATACAAGCACGAGGAATGTAGTTACCACACACACAAAAAAAACATCATTTACTAAGTGTCTCAACACAGAGGTCTTTCAGCTTATGAGCTGAGTTCCTGCTATTTTCGGTTCTCATAGGGATGGGCCAAGCAGCGGTGACAAGGGACCGTCCCCGGGAGGCTGAGGCTGGGGGCAGCCCTGGGGCTCCACCGCAGCCCCGTCCTCCAGCAGCTGCAGGAGCCCCAGAGAGCCCGGCTTGCCTTAACGAAGGCCACCCAGTCACGTCCAAAGCTGAGATTAACAACAGAAAATAAACGCCGACCCACTGCACGCACAGAAAACGCACCCTGCCGTGCCAGATCTGAGGCTTTCAGCAGTTTTGTACCGCGCTTATCTGTGTGTTTTATCAGGAGCCGGGGCTGGGGTCCCACCAGGGATGAGTGCCCCGAGGGCCCACCCACGCAAGCGGAGCATCCTTAAGGGCCGAAGCTGAGCACATGCCCACAGCAAAAGCCCAAGGAGCAGGAAAGGAGACAAGTAGAAGAATGCAGGTTTGCTCTTCTGCTTGGCAGAGCCACGTCTAGCGCACAAAGCAAGAAGCGTCCGCTGCATCCCCGTGAGCCCGAGCAGAAGCTGCCCGGCCCCGTGCTGCTCTCGTGCATCGGGCACGCACCGGCCGGTCAGGCAGCACCGGTCCGGACCCGAGGGGCAGAGGGTGCACAAGCCTCACGTCTGCCCTGCAAAACCCACCCGGAGGAGCCGTCGAGCCGGCTCCGTGAGCAACGGCAAACAGAAAAGCAGGACCACAAATGCTTGCTCAGCTGTTGTGAAAAGCCCAGACTGGTGGAGACTTTCAGGATGCTTCAAGCATCCCCGCATCATGACGGCTGCAGGACAACAAGGAATTAATTACTAATTAAAGAAAACCTTAGGCAGAAGTATTCTTCCACCGTCTGTCCACGCCCATCTGCCGGTATACGTAGCAGTCCTGGTTCTACTGTTTTGGAGCCCGGCCACGCAGGCCTTCGGAGTTTTTCAACCACTTTTCAGCTAGAGACAGCCCGAGCTGCTGCCGCTCCCCCGAGGCGGCTGCAGCGCTTCTCTTCAGTTTGCTGTAGCCGAGATGACTAAGCGACGTGCAAGGGTCTCCACTTAGAGAGGTCCTTCCACGGAGCAAGTCTCTGACCTCAAACATCCCTTCCAGCAGCCTGGAATAAAGCCCAGGCTCCCTTTTCATTACAGCAGTTGGTTTAGCGGGGAGGTACAGCGTCCACTTCACGTACTCCTGTCCACTTGGCGCAGGAGACCCAGACACCTGCCAGCTCTGCCAGCCCAGGAGCGGGCAGCTCAGCTCCCCCGCAGCCAAACATCCCCCTCCAGCCTCGGCCGGGGCAGCACGGCCCTGCAGACCGGGTCCAACACAGCAGAGCTCTGCACGGGCTCCAGCACCGGTGCTCAGCAGATACGCGGCCGCACCTCTGCCTACGGCGTGCCCATCCCCGTGTTCCCGCTCCCCGAGGGCACAAATCATCACCGCACACAGCCACGGCGCTGGGCATTTACCAGCTCTCGGTCCATCCAGCCCCAGACGCCCGAGCCAGCCTCCCTGCCTCAAGACAAGGTTGACTTAGAATCACAGAACGTCCTGAGCTGGAAGGGACCCACAAGGATCATCGAGTCCAACTCCTGTCCCTGCACAGGACAGCCCCAAATTTACACCTAATCCTGGTGTATTTATCCAGTATGTCTCCAGTCCTCTCAGCCCATTCCTGGGGTCCTTGCCCTCGCTGGCAGGGAGACCCTCACCCCCGAAGCCTAATCGGAACTGCCCTCCACCTTTGGTACAACAGAGATCCCCTGCAGCATCGCGAGGACCACTAACATTTCTGCAGAGCAAGAAAACTCCATAAGCCCCAAAACTCAAAGCTTGTGTACAGGTGAACCTGTAATTTAGTCCCAGAAAGCTGCAGTGGGATTTGTTTTCTTGCAGCTTAAGAAAACGGCGACAAAAAAGCCTCCTGGCAGATGCTCACAGACAGCGGAGGCCAGCGAAGGCCGAGGAACTTCCCACCAGCTCCTTGGTTGTGGACACGGTCCGACAGGCACTGTCCCGGCACCAGCCCGTGGTGGGCGGCTCCCCAGGAGGGACCATTCCCAACGCAGCCCCCACGTGCTGGCTGCGGGATCCCCGCTCCACTCGAACCTCCCCGAGGTCCCGGCTGCCAGCCCGCAGCTCCAGGCTCTCCCGCTCCTCAACAAGAGCTAAGGAGCCTGGAGCGAGCGCAGCGGGCTAGCCCCCACGCAACCAGAGGCTGCTCCTGCAAGACGGATAAAGCCGTTCATTCACAAGGTTTGCTTTTTCCACAGTGTCCTATAGACACTTCCTTCCTTTCCAACAAAAGCCCGGGTCTTCCAACCTCCCTTTCCTGCCAAGCTATCATATTCACCTTTACCATCTCTCTTTGGCATTTAAATATCATGAAGACTTAGAATTCAAAACGCGTACAGGAAATTACTTTGATATTGTAACCAGCTCCTGGGACACGGCTGGAATTTCACATCCCCGTGGTTTTTCTCCGCGTTGGACAAAGACTGTTCCCCCTCCATCAATCAGCGATGACTTCATGGACGCGCGGCCACGGCTACCTGCCTGCACCCATGCGCGGCACGAGCAGAAACAGGGCTCGGAGCGGGACCACGTGCCGTTCCCCGCCCCTCCGGTCAGTCCCCGGAGATCCCTGGCAGGAGCCGACGTGACGCGGCCCCTCTCCCTGCTCCCCAAAAGCAGGCAACGGCACCGGGGCCTCGCAGCTGCGATGCACATCCAGGACACGGCTGCTCTGTACCAACACCTGCCAAGATCAAGCGGAGATTTGAGAAGCGGCGCTCAGAAACCCACGGCAGCGCGTGCGTGCCGGCCGCGTCGGGGGAGCGGCGACTGAGGAGCCCTTTCCCCTGTTGAGGGCGCAGACGCCGCTGCGACCCACCGACTGTGGCCCCAAGGGAGCGAAGCGGAGCATCGCCAGCACGCCCGTATTTGGACTAGCCCCGGCGATGCAAGCTGGGGGCTCGGGCCAGCGAGAAACCCCTCTGGTACAGCCCTGCCCGGCTTCACCCAGCAAAGCCCAGGACCAAGCTGGCCGCCTCGGTCAGCGGCAGCAGGAGGGGGCCAGCCTCTGGCAGAGCTGCTCCCCAGGTCTGCAGGAGAGGGGCCGGGGGGCTCCCCCATCCCACACCTTGGACTGGGGTGCCAAAGGGCTGCTGGGTCCCGCTGATCTTCTGGGCTGGCACGTCGGCTTTTCCTGCAACAAGGATGCCGGGACTCCGGCATCCCCAAGGTTCGCTCTTGGGATCGATGGCTGCCTTGCTGCCGAGGGAGCACCCAGACAGGAGCCCGGGGAGGTGCACAGGCTCAGCCCCACTCCACGGATGGAGCGACGGTCCCGGCAACAGTTCGGCACGTTCTGGTTTGTGTCCCCAGTGCTCTTTGGAGCCCAGACACTTTTGGAGGAAGAGCAGCCATTCCTGGCTCTTGTGTCTCCTTCCCAGGAGGCAACCAGTTGCTTCGAGTTTCCTTCAGTACTCCCCGTGCTGTGGCAGGGGGTCTGGCTGGGATCTGCCCGTGCCGCTCTTCCAAGAGCCATCAAGGGGGAAGAGCATGACGAGAACAGACAGTTCTGGCTGCACGAGCCCACAGCCACAAAGGCAGCGCTCCCGTTGGGGGGGGGATCTGCACGAAGGCACCTCGAACCGTGGCCGCTGCTGTGCAAAACACCCCGAGGGAACGGGGCAAGCGCCACAAGCTCGGGGAGTAACGCCGCCAGCGCCAGAACAGCCACGGGGCAACGCGTGCTCGGCCTTAACCACCCCGCTCCTCCAACACATCGGGTTCATTTAATTTTGTTCTAACATGTGGTCTAAATAAAACACTAATCAGATAGCAGCCCTGCCATCCAGCGTAACAACCTGTTTCCACTCATTACATCTCCCTGCTGGAAAAGTCACCCTCTGCGTGCGCAGCAGCTTAGCGAGGTGAAGACGGGGCCCACCACGGCACGGCGGCAGACGGCGCGTATTGCCCGGTGCGCCCAACGCCGCCCTTCCAGTCGCTCCGCTCGGGGTAGGGAAACGGCCTTTCTTCCCCATTGGGGTTTGACAAACGAACTGTCAAGTGACGCTAGAGCCCTTCTAGCTCGCTGCCGCTTTGTCTGCCATCTTTGTGGGCTCCCTCCAGGCTTTTTTCTTTTTCTTTTTGTCCCCCCCTAAGACTAATAATAGCCCATAAAAACCCAAGTCTTGCAATCTACAAAAGGATAACACCAAAAATCAGGGCGCAGCTTCCTCCCCGCGGGCCGACCCAAGCTCCAGGGGAACCTTCAGGCACTGAGCAGGTGGAGGGAGCAAGCAGGTGGCTGGAGAAGCAGCTCCAGAGAAGGGCCCCCTGCCCTCCGATCCCCCGGAAAGCCTGCGGCACCTCCTGCCATCGCTGCCTCGGGTGTGGGTTTAACCCCAACGTCCCCATAATTTTGAAGTGCTTTAAAGCAAGCGCAGGTACCACTCATCAGCCAGACCATTTGCTGCAGGTCGAGGGCGCCTGCGGTCGTGACACAAGGGCAGAGCCGCCAGAAGCGGGGCTGAAGGCCGAGGGGCACCAGTGCTCTTGCGGGCACCAGATCCAGTGCAGGCACCCGGGCCGGCTGATGCGCTTCGGCACCCGGCCCAGCCGCGGAGCAGCTCCACGAGGGTCCCCAGGCGGGGCGGGGACAGGAGCAGCGCTATCTGCATCTTATTCACAGCCACACCGCCTACGGAGGCTGAAGAGACAAGCCCTGGTCCTTCCTCCTACAGAGCAAGGCATCCCTAAGGTAGCCCAGAGGCGCGGGAGAGAAGAGCAGCCCCATAGCGCTGCTCGGCACAGGCAGGCTCCCGCAGGAGCACCCGACGGAGCCACGCAGGGCACAGGCAACGGCGGGAGAAGCAGCACTTTGCACCGACCCAGCACGACGCCCGCAAGAAGCTGGAGACCCGCATACCTCGACGGGACACGTTCCCGGGTCCAGCAGCCTCGTCGCACCCTGGGTTGCAGCCTCCCGCTCCCGGGAGGGGACGCGCTGAGACCCGGGGGTGGGAGAGCCCTGCAGCTCGCCTAAGGCGGGCTCTGCCTTCACGGCGTCCCACCTCTCCCAGCACGAAGGCTCTGCCGGGAACGGTCCGGGAGCTGACGATGCTCGGCCCTGCGCTCGCAGGCTCGGCGCGATACGGAACGATGGCCTGCGCCGGATGCGGACCCTGCGCGGGATGTGGACCCTGCACACCCCGACCTGGTGGAGGGGTGCAGCGGTCTCCTCTTCCTCTGCGGCCAGGGGAAAGCCTCGCTCGCGGGGGCCCTTTCAGCACCCTCACTTTTGAAGACGAGGGATGCGCAGGGCCAACACAGGCGCTGCTCCACGCCAGCACACGCCCTTTGGTGTTTGCACCGGGCTGTTTGGCTCAAGCAGCGGATTATTTAGCAGCTACGGTGGCTCTCAACTGGGTTCAGCAATCGGCCCTTTGGGGGTTCGGGGGCTCTCACAACAGTGAAATCTTTTTTACGACAATAATCTTCTGAACTCCAGAAGAGCCAGCCCCAGGGAGCAGCCAGGACCTGAACACACCTTTTAAAAAAGCCTCTGGTCGCGGTCTGCCAGGCCGGGCGGCGCAGAGGCTGTTGGCGTCCCAGGTGGGCAGCGCATCCCCCCGCTGCCCGCCCGGCCCACCGCCACGCCACGCGGCTATTGGGAGGCGTTTGCCAAGACCAGAGCAGCGAGCCTACGCGCCGGGGCAGGGCAGCTCCTCCGGGGGGAGCACGGCCCTGGCAGGCAGATACCCCAGCCCACAGTTGTACCGAAAGGCTCCGGCGAGGCCCATCCCTTCCAACGTGAGCCGAGCCCGAAGGGGACCCGTGTATTTCTGCGACCCTACGAGGGCCACTTACCAACCTCTGATGATAAAGCGTTAACCCTGGGTACAGCCTTGGCTGGAGGAAGCCAAAGCGTCACGGCTTTGCTCACGCTGGGATGCCGCGGGCAGAGGTTGGGGAAGGCAGAGCTGCCACCAGCAGCTCTCTGCACACGAAGAGAAGCCCCACCTTCATGGCGATCTCCAGCACCGCAGGCTCAGAGGGTGCAAAGGGATTGCCCAAAGGCAACACCACGGGTTTCTGAGCCCTCTGCCAGAGGCAACGCACAAGCAGGAGCAGAACGAGCCAGAAGCATCCGCAGAAGCCGGAGAGCTTGCCGCAACCCGGCGGGGGGCACAGAAGCTGGAGAGCGGTTGTTTGGGACCCGAGGCCCCCACCCCCAGACCCCTGGGTCTCCCTTCCAGCAGCGAGGGTCACCACGGGCTGAAAGCACCGAAGGGGGACAAGGCAGCTGCAGCGGCTCGGCGCTGCCACCGCTGCGTGGGGGAAGACGGCATCGTGGCCCAGCTCTGCTCGCTCAAAGAGCAGCAATTCGGCGCCACCAAGACATGCTGCAGGCGTCGATGAGACGAAGCCAGAAAGTTTGCTCTTTCCAGCTTCCCCTCCTCACCCTCCACGGAATCGGAGCCATCCTCCCTCCCCCAGAAACACTCATCTGCCCCCGACATGCCCAGCAAACCCGTGGGGCCCTGCCAAGACCCGCTCCCGAAAGCCAGCGGGGCTTTTTCGGGAGGCTGCAGCAGTAACCCAATCCGGCAGGGCTCTGGCACCGCGGCCGCCCGAGCTCTGAAAAGCACATCTTTCACTGCGGCTGCCGAGGCGGCTGATTTAATGCTTCCCAATTTAGAGATTGTGTTCTGCAGAGGAAAACACACCAAAAAAAAAAAAAAAAAAAAAAAAAAGAAAACCAACCCAAAACCACGAAACCCCAGAGCCCAAACTGCACCGGGGTCAGGCCGTCATACCTAAGGCGTTACGGCCCGGGTGTTATTACCCAGCCCTCCAGCACACGCTATTGTGTTTGTACAAACAAAAATGAGTTCCACATGGCAGGTAGGCGCGTTCCCTCCGCGCCGGCCGCCCGGCGCCCCGGCTCCGCCGTACCTGCAGGGATGGAGGCTCCGAGGGGCTGGGCCGTGGCTGCTGGTCCTCGTCTCCTTGCTCTGCAGGTTCTTCGGTAGCTGAACACCCACGGTGCAGCTGACGCGCAGCAGGAGAGTCACAAACAACGGCGGGTAGAGTCCCAGCACTGCTGCCCCAGACTCCGGAGCAGACATGATCTCATACAAAGCACATGTGGCCTGGAGAGAGAGCGAGCGCGCGGGAGAAGAGGATTAGGAGGGGATCTCCCACACCACGCTGGTATCTGTTAGTAAATAACCCAGCGAGGCGGCGAGGGGGTTTTTTTCCCTCCTTCCTGCAACACTAAGTCTAACAAAGCATCGGCATCTACCCGCAGCGTAACCTCTGCGTATCCCCACACGCAGCTCGGACGGAGCTACGGCCGCTGCTGGAAGCACGGCTCCTCGGGAGAGCTGGGTGCTTCCAGCTGGGGGAGGTCTGAAGTCTGTACCTGGGGAAGGAGAGCGGATCCAAGGGGTTTTATGGGCAGGAAGACAACGCACACCCAGAGCCCTTCGCAGAGCCCTATTCCGGCCAATTTAAAAAGTCGTAATTACACAGCACAATACAGAGGGGTGTTAAAAACACAGCGGGGAGGGGAAGAGGGTTTGCTTTCAGTGGGGCTGACTCGGTACCATCTGCATTTGGTCCTTCAGAGGAGGAGGAAATTTTCACAGCTGCTTTACTGCTTAGAAAGCTGCCAAGCTGGGTTTATTTTTTCTGAAGGGATAAAATGCAAAGTGGTCTCCCTCGAGGATGGACACCTGAGAGGCTTTTTACGAGCCTGTGGATTAGCTCTAATAGGCATTACACAGCGATGCGTTATTTCCAGAGTCCACGCCTGGCACAAACCCCCAAGCCAAGGAAATGAAAGGAAAAAAAAAAAAAAAAAGCAAGCATTCCAGGTGTTGGTGCGGGAACGGCATCCTCCGCCGGGCGGGGGAAGGCCGGCAGCGGGACACTTACGGCCAGGGGCAGGGGGGTCGCAATGCGTTCGGATCCGCTGCCCAGCAGGAAGCACTTGCTCTCCTTGTACGGGATGTCCCCGTTCACCTTGTCCAGGAGCTGCTCCAGGATCTGCGAGGTGAGGGTGGGCTCGGTGGCCAGGGACCTCCACATGGTGCACGTGTGGCTGGAGGAGGGGAGGGAGGGGAGCGCTGCTTTGGCACCGGCTGCCGTCGTTAACTCGCTGCCTCGTTCGAGGGGCGGCAAGCGTCGGCCCCCTCCGCGCGCCACGGAACACCTGGGTCACGTCACCCACCGCACGGGAACGTGCGTCACCGCCGGACCGGAGCTACCGGGCACAGCAGCTCCGCTGCGATGGCAGCTAGTGCCTCGCTGCCGGCACAGGGAGCGGGAGCCTGCAACAGCAAGCCCCGGCAGTACAGCCGTCCTGGGAGGCTCACGGGAGCTGCGTGCAGGGGAAGGCTCCGTGGCAGCCAGCGTGGCTCCATCCTCACCCAACGGCTGCTCTTGGACAACACCCAGAGCTGCCCTGCAACCCCAAAACCCCACGGCTCCCCTGAGACCCCCACCCAGGGAGCTCCTGCCTCGCCCCGCGCACTTTGCGAGCCTGCGTGCCGTGGTAGGAATGGAGCGGCTGTTACAGGGAGAACAACACCGCCGGTGCCGGCTCCTTCAGCAGCTTTGGGGTAGGTGGCCTGCTCCGCAAAGCAGCACCGAGCACCCCAGACACGCTCGGCGCTCCGGGGCCAGCTTTGCTAGCTCCCCACTGCCAGCGCTTCTAAGCCCAGCAAGCCCCCCGAAAGGCAGAGCCGGCAGCCAGCGGCCGTGCTGATCCTTGAGCGTGCAAGGGAAATTCCAGCAGGGTCTGATTACTGGGGTAAGGAGCCAAAAGATTAGCTGCAGCTTAGGCGAAAGCTGCTCCGAAGCCCAGGCACCGCGAGAGCGCGTGCGGGCGCCGGGCCACCGTGGCAGGGCAGGGCAGGACCTGTCGAAGGGCAGCGAGCTGCCCAGCAGGCTGGACACCACCATGCTCTTGTGCTGGGAGGCCAGGATATAAACCGTCTGCTGGGCCGCCTTCCGGACATGCTCCTCGTCCACCTCCTCCAGCTTGCTGTGGATGATGCTCATGATGTCGGGCACCTGAGGGAAGAGGAGACGGCGGCGTCCAGTTGAGGGCCGGGGCATGCCGAGCGCTCGGGGCTGCCGTCAGACAGCCCCTGCAGCCGGGACGCGCGCGCCCCTTCCCCTCGAGCGCAGCCCAGGCGGGTAACGGGACTTCAGGAGACAACACGGGTGGGCAGAACAACGCGACGGGCTGTTTGCCTTCCCAGCTGAGGGAAGTCGCCGGGTGCATGCATAACCACAGACCTCTCGAAGTCAAGGATCCTTCCCCACCCTGCCACCCAGCAGACGGAGGAGGCTGCAGGGTATTTCCAGGGGAAAGACGACCCAGCAAGAACACACTCAGCCCCCCCAGCCACAGCCTTCTGGCAGGGAACTGCTAAGCCCCAGCCTCGACACGGGTGCAGCGAGAGGAGCTCAGCAAGCGAGTTCCTGAGAGGAACTCAAGCTGAACGCAGGGAGACACCTCGGCACTCGCTGCAAGCCGTAAAACACACGTTAAGACAAATAGGAAGTTCACGCGCAGACCAGGCCTGGCAGCAAATTCCCGAGATTAAGTGCAGAGCAGCCGAGCGCTCCGTCCCCAGCTGCGCTCGAGTCTGCCCCACAGACTCCGAGGCTTAGCATCAGTTCAGATTTCAGGATCTGGGCTGGACTGGATCTGACCAAAAGGTGAGTCATGTAAGCTGGAGCAATCCCATGCAGGATAGAGGCTAATAGGTAGAGAGCGGGACTTCAGCAGAAGCTCTAGCGCAAAAGAAAGCCCAAGGAGTAGCTGGAGACCTGGTGTTTCCAATTACTGCAAGAGAAAGGGGGAGCTTAGCCCTAAAGGTAGTGGATTAGACAAAAAAGCCTTCTGTGTCCAGCACCTCTAAGCCCTGCAAGCATTCAGACTGGCTTCCCAGCCAGGAACCCTGGGCTCCCCCAGAGCTTGCAGAGGTTTCACAGGGAGCCTGAGCCCTTCTGGTAAAGTGAGCTGCTCTGAACTCCTCAACCCGAGCGAGAGCCAGACCGGAGCCGGCCTCGCCAGCAGCTGCCGCCTCCTACCACACAGCAACCTCCCCTGACCGCGAGGACGGAGGAGGAGAGCGCAAGCGCATGTGTCCACGGGAAACGAGGAAGGTCAGGAGTGACAGCCCCAGAAAGCTTTGGGGCAAGTGTTCCCCTGGCCAGAAATGCAACAGCAACGGCTGATGCAGAGTCCCTTCAGACAAGGGTTAAACGCCTCCCTTCCTCCATCAGGGCTGGCCCTTGTGCTGGGCATCACTTGCCTGCCAAGGGCTTGCCCCTTCCTGGAGCATCCCTGCCTGTACCAGAGAAGCCCACCACCCCCAGCAAACCAGCTGCTGGAGCTGCAAGCGGGGCATTATCAGGCTACGCATGTGGGAAGGAAAGGAGGCAGCAAGACCCGGCCGGAGCCGCCGCTCCAGGGCTGTATTTGGACCACGGAGGCCGTGCCGAGGCCGAGCAGCAGCAGCAGCAGCTTACCTTCTCCTGCAAGACGCCTCCGCGCTCCTTGAGGAGGGAGTTGATCATGACAGTGGCTGCTCGGGAACAGTTCTTATCGGGGTCCGCCAGCCCCTCGAACATGGCGAGCAGAAGGCTCATCAGCTGGTCCGGAGGGACACGCTTCCCAATCACCTAGGGAGAGGGCAAGCGGAGTTAAGCAACAGGTTTTTGTCCCTCTCTGAAGGCAGTGGTCCCTTCCATGACACCGGCAGAGCCTGGACGAAGGCCCCCCCGCGCAGCTTCCCCAGCTGCGGGCAGCGGGACGGCCGTTCCTCGGCTCGGTGCCCCGCGGGAGCGTCAGCCAGGAGCCCAAACCGGTGGTAACGGAGGGGAGCAAGGGCCAGCCCAGAGCCCCCACAGAGGCCCTGGCACAGGCTGCCCAGAGAGGTGGTGGAGTCACCATCCCTGGAGGTATTTAAGAGCTATGTAGATGTGGCACTTCAGGGCATGGTTTGGGAGACCTGGTAGCGTTGGGTTGACGGTTGGGACTGGATCATCCTAGAGGTCTTTTCCAACCTTAACGATTCTGTGATTCTAAGAGGCCACCTGCTGGCCGGCGTGGCCAGATAACCTGGGGCTGTCTTGGGAGGGGTCGGGACAGCACAACCAAGCCACCAACTCCGCTCTGGCCACCACCCAACCGCTGGGAGGAGGCTCCCCCAGGCCTCACGAGGGTCTCCAGGCCTGACGGTGGGATAAGCTGCTGAGTATATTAGTTAGTGGGGGAACGTCCCCTGGAGTGACAACGTCTGAGGAATGGCAGCTTTTCCCGGACAAAAAGATACTACCAGCTTCTCCACAGATCCAAGTCCCTCTAGGCAAGGCTTGCAGAGCTCTCAGCTCCCCCGGGCAGCTCTCAAGAGCAGAGTGGCCACCCCTCATCCCATCCCTCACCACCAGATCCCAGGTGCTGCCCACGTCATTGAAATCACGGTGGTTTGAGAGCCACATTTGGACCCTTTTGGGTGCAAAGTTGCGCTGAACAGCTTTGCCACCACTGCTGCCATACTGGGAGGCAGCCCGGAGCCCGGCGGCTGCAGCACCTGAGCCAACCGCCCTGTGCTCCGCAAGGGAGCGCAGCCAGCAACAGGACCTCAAGGGCTTCCTTCTGCCGGCAGCCGCCATTGAGGAGCACCAAAGCCTCCACCCTGGAACGTACTGGGGCCCCGTGCAGATGCCGTAGGGCTGAGCTAGACCGCCTCTACCTTAGCTTTCAGGTGACGCGGACTGAAACGATTCGCATTATCTACAGCAAAGTAAGTTTTCAACCCCAGCACTGGGAGCATTGATGGCTGAAGAATTCAGGCTGCCTGTCAGACCTCTGAACGGATGCACTGAGCCATGGCACGGCCAGGCGTGAGACCCTGCCGGCGTCCTCTGCGCCCCCAGAATGTCTGCATAGATGTCCTCGTTGGGACCCTCATGCCCAAAGCAGGGACCAGCAGCTTCCCACCGGGGGTGAGGTGCTCTGAGCATCCCCTGGACAGGCCAGGGGAATTCTCCAGCTGGAGGAGACCACCACAGTGGCTTGTTTCCTGGTGTGACACTGGGGCTCTCCAGCAGCCTCCAGGCCGCGTGACTGGTCAGAACAGCTGAGGCATCAAGTCCTCTGCAGCTCCCGCTCCACAGCTCCAGCACCCTGCAAGGACCAGGGCCGTGCTGGATTTGCCCTCCACCTTACCGTGGCAATGTTGTTGCAGGCGTGGAAGAGAATGGTGAAGTCGGGCTCCTCCAGGCCTTTCTTCAGAGCTTTCAGCCCCTCCACCATCTCATCTCTGTGATCCCGGGCAAAACCTGGATTCGGAGGGAGCATTCAGGGAACAGCATTCCTCCCGTTTTACACCCGTGTGCTGCAGAGAGCTGGGTTTTACTCGCAAGCTCGCCCAGCTTTCAGGAAGGAGCCAAGAAACCGAAGCTGCTGCCAAAGGTGGGAAGAGCTTGCCCCGCACAGAGCCACACTGCTCCCAAAGTCCTCTCCCCGCGCTGCAGGGCCCGTGCTTTTCTCAATGCCTCCATCTGAAGTGGAGGACTGACCTCTCCTGGAGAGAGGGAGAATGCCAGGCTGAACCACGCTCAGAGACCCGCTCGCCCGCGCTCAAGCGTTGGGGAGCGCCTTTGAAACCCAAACGCTTCAGCGACGCCCTCCACCAGCCCCCGCTTCCGCAGCAAACCGCATCTGCGGGTCACTCCTTCGGGGGTCACGTACGCGGAGGGATGGGATGCGCACCCCTCTGCCCGCGATGCGAAACCACCCCCCGCTGCCCGCCGCGCCCACCTTCGTAGCACAGCTGGATGTAGAGCAGGCAGTAGACGCAGTCGACGGCGTGCTGGCGAACGCTGGCCAGGGAGTCCGAGCAGCGCGGGGAGAAGAGCGCGATCAGGACGCCGAGGTTGTAGAAGGGGATGACGGTCTGCAGGGATGACAAACACACAGGCGACGCTAGCAAGGAGAGCACGGGGACACTTTTAGCAGGTACAGCACGTCCCTGCCGCCGCCAAGCCCACCTCCGCACCCCTGCGGGGAGGGACACAAGCACAAGCCCCACAGGGCACGCAGCAGCTGGAAGACAGATGCTCGAGCACTGGGTTTACTTACGCTGACTTTCAGCTTGGTCAGGTAGAAGTCCAGCAAGGCGGCGCTGACCTCCACGGCTCGCTGCCGCTCGTGTTCCTTGTTAGACTTGATCCAGGAGCCTAAATGCTACGGGGGGAAAGCATCAGAAAGGAGAGAAGAAGCTCGGCTGCTTTGCCACACGTAGCCAAGGCATCCTTCGGCCCAGCGACCCACGGTGCACGTGTGGGCTGTGGGAACTACGGCCCTGACCCCAGCCCGTCTTCAGGACGGCACTGGGTCTCTGCCTCCTGGTGAGGCTGCGTGTGCGACCCTCCCCCGCGCTACCAGAGACCTCCTCCTCAGCCGCGTCCCGGCCACCCTTCCCAGGCGTGCCCAAAGGGGCAATCGCGTGCTTCACCCCCTCGGCACCTTGCCCCGACCAGACGCCGTGAGCGCCACGCCGTGCCGCGTGCCCAGCGTCCGCAGGAACGCGGCTGGCGCTGGACCTCACGTCACGTGCAGAAGCGAGGACCAGCCTCGCTAATTCCCGCTCTGGGTCCAAAGCTGTGTCTGCCTCGCGACCTCCGGGCACCTCGGCTTCTCCCTGAAGAACCCACCCAAGCCAGGCTGCACCTACCGCAAACATGTCCTGCAGCCCATGGGGGGTCAAGTTTCTCCGCAGAAGACTCTTCAGCAGGTCTTTAAGGGCACTGATGGTGTCACCATACAGCATCTAAGGAGGAAAGACCGATCACAGGCCACGCAAGCACTGCGCCTCATCCCAGAGCGCCAGCCCAGGCACGCAAGGAGGGACAGGCAGCGCGCTCTGCACCTACTCTCAGCTCGTAGGGCTCTCCTGGGCGTCGGGCACCAAGGCACAGCCACCTCCAGCTTAGCAGGAAAATGGGGCGGGGGCTGAAGCCTGGTTTGCAAAACCAGGGGTGCTGGGCACGTGGTGGGAGTCAGCATTGATCTGCGCCGAGTGCCAGCAGCTAGCCAGAGCCCAGCATGCTAGCACATGCTTCAGGGCAGGCTTTCCAGGAGGGATTTTGCTCCTTCTCCCACTTTGGGAAAAACTCCAGTGAGCCCAGTCTGAACGAGCCCTTTGAAGGTGCTTACTGTTTCCTTCCAGGACTTATTTTGGGATAAACTCCAAAAAATAAAAACTACAAACCTTCTTAGGACGGAAGAAAAGGATTATTAACTTAAACTTTTAGGCCAGATGCCCACAAATGCTAGCCGGGGACAGGGAGAGCCCCAGGCTCCTGCTCTGCAGCTCACCTTGGAGGAGCCGCAGCGGCGGCAGGCGATATGGCGGAGCACAGGGCTGCTCCGCAGCCGCTCAGCAGCTGCAACAACTTCATTAGCAGCATGTTATTTTCATTCATTAAGCACTCAACCACAACTGAGAAGCAGCTGCAGCCTTTCAAAAGCTAGTTATGTAAAGGCCCCTTCTACCCTGCAGGGTTTCCAGGATCATTTGATTTTTTCCCTCGAGGGAGTTCATGCTCTTATTAGCAGCATTTGGACTTGCTGATAAGCTCGTATTTTCTCACTTGCTATCACTGCACAGAAGGGCCAGGCTTTTTCAAGAGATAAGTGAGCGGAGGAAGCGGTGCAGCTTGCTTCCCCTGAGGTGCCCAGCTGAATTGAAAACAGGCCTTTCCCACGGCTGACCGGCTGCCAGGGAGATGCCGGGGCCGCAGGACCCGATGGCTCACGGGACCGTGAAAAGGCATCTGTGCACTGCCCTGCAACCAGGCGTCCAGAGCAGCCGCGACCGCAGCTCCTGCGCCGCAGAACAAAGCCCCGTCACCCTGCCGGGTCGCGAGCGGCCCGACATTGGCTCCGCGTCGGCTTTGTGCTGCTGGTGCGAGGCAGGCGGGCGTG
Organism: Phalacrocorax aristotelis; assembly: GCF_949628215.1. NCBI lineage: Eukaryota > Metazoa > Chordata > Aves > Suliformes > Phalacrocoracidae > Phalacrocorax > Phalacrocorax aristotelis. The sequence goes on from NC_134277.1 coordinate 168,003,155, forward strand.
GGAGCGGTACGGGCAGCTCCCTGCCGGCGCTGGATACCCCACCTCCTTGTGTAAGTCATCGTCTCCGTTCTCATCCCTCTCCTTCACCACTTCCAGTGGTGGCAGAGCAAGCACGCTAGCGAGGCAGGTATCGATCAGCTCTGTCCTGTCGGGGTCACTGAGGTGGGGCTCCAGGACGCTGATCCCAGGTTAAGGAAACAACAGGGATGCGCTGAGCGCTGCGGGAGTGCCTTTCACCTGGGTAAGCAGGGAACAAGGATTTTAGTATGCATTCCTGCTGACTTGACTCCATACTAAGTGGCACCAGCTTTAATCGGAAGCAGGCAGAGTGTTCCCAGCATCTGTGTCAGGAGCTGTGACGTGCCGAGTATTTTTAACTGGAGCTCAGAAGTCATCTTTGCGCAATTGAGAGTGCAGTGCCCTTGGCTCTGGTTTGTACAAAGAGCCTTTGCTGCAGAGCCCAACGAGACCCGAGCCCGGGAGCGCTGGGGAAGCTAGCTGGCAGCTGTGCCAACCACGCTGCCCGGTTTCGCTGTGTCTAGCACAGCTCTGTTAACGCTCCTGCCGAGGGAGAGCGCCTTGGCTCCGCCGCCAGACCCGCAGGGCAAACCGGGGAGCGGGGACAGGCTCTGCGGGCACAGCAGCTCCGGCGAGCGCTGCCCCGCACGCGGCATTCCCGCAGGGACAGGCGCAGAGGAAGGATACACCAGGTAAGTGCAGGTGATCATCGCCCGCTGGCGAACCGGCGTCCGCATCGCCTCCAGCGGTTCTGCTTTTATGAACTCCTGGAAGGCAGAACAAGGTGACGGTTACGGTCACATCCACCTCCATCCCGCTCCGGGTGATTGCTGCCCCAGAGCCCCAAGACAGCAAGCCAGGAGCCACACCGCATTAGCCCGACGCCCCAAACGCTGCACAACGACCCCGCGCCTCGGGCAACGAGGCCACGGAGATGCAGCACCATCGCTCGCAGCAAGCCGTCCTCCCACCGCTCAGCTCCCTGCTGGGACCTGCCCCCGTCTCCAAGGGCAGGCAGAGCCCGGCCTGCAGGTCCATGGAGACCAGCACCCTGCCCCAGCACAGCCCGGCAGGCACGCGAGGACAGGGCAAACTCACACCCACCCTTCCCGCAATGCACCCGGCGCACAGCTCCGGAGGCGGAGCAGCTACGCCTGCGCTTAACCCTCAGCAAGGTGGCTTCGGAACCGCCCCGGCGTCCTCTAGGCCAGCCCCAAGCCAGGCCACCCTCCAGGGTTTGCTCTTACCACCATCTGGGCCACAAGCTCAGCTTTGCGCGAGAAGATGAAGTCCCCGTGCTTCACGCTGTTGAAGATAGCTTGGCTGATCATGCAGATGCTCCGGATGAGGCACAGCTTCAGGGTCAGGTCCTGAGAGCAGAGCCCAGGGTGAGAAGGGAAGACCGGGCTTAGCAAACAACCATAACCCAGCACTGGTGTCCCTCTGCGAAAACCGGTGCTCGGGCTGAGCACCACAGCTTAGCCTGCGCTGCCAGTAGCGCGCGGGCTCAGCTCTCTGCTCTTTATGCATGTTACAGGCTCTCTGGTGAGCGGGGAGCGGATGGGCACCCTGCCCCACCGCCCACCCCAGTGTCCCACCGCCCACCCCAGTGTCACACGCGGGCTGGACACCAGGAGCCTCTGCCCGGGCAGCGCGTGGGAAGAGGGGAGCCCTCCCGGGTCTTGCTCCTCTCTGCCGAGGCAGCACCCTGAGCGCGCAGATGCTCAAGGCAACTCCAGAAGTTGCCGGGAGCTCTTCCTCCTTCACAGCTTGGGGTCTAGGGCGGTCGCCACGGGGTTGAGAGGAGGCACCCCCATTAAAAGCGCTCCCCTCGGGCAAGCCCCTCAGGAGGGCAGCGAGCCAGGGGAGGGGTTGAGCGAGACGGTCCGGTCCCCAGCTCGGCGGACCAGGGATGCTCTGCAGAAGCTGTTAGTGCCAGCAGGAGCCCAGAAGGAAAATGCATTAGTGGAGCCCAGAGAAGGAGTCCTTGGCCTGACAGTTCAACTTGACAAATCCCATTTTTCTTGTTCAGCCTTTCAAAAGAGAAACATAAGAGTACAGCCCCTCGTTGCCCCCAGGACAGTAATCTGGATTGTAATATCTGCCCATTGAATGATTGTTCCAAGGGGAAGCAGGACAATTAGCTTAGTGGATCTTAGCGGAGCAGTGGGCTGCAGCTCGCTCTGGAGTCCCCAGGCTTCCCCAGCGAAGCCCGTGTGCGGGGAGGCGGAGGGGCTGCCTGACCGCCCTCTCTGCGGGCAGGGGAGGCGAGCACCGCGCCGCACCAGAGCCCTGAGCCCCACAGCACCTCCGAGGAGGGAACCCCAGCCCTCGCCTCCCAGGGCGGGCACGGCTCGTCTTGCCACAAGAGCAAACCCAAACCGGCTCGCCCCGCTCCTGGGGATGGCTCGCAAGCCCCAGCCACACAGAGCTCGCAGGAAAGGGGCGGCCTCAGCAGAGCGGGTGGAAGGCGGCAGGCTCAGGTCTGCCCACGGGCAGCGAGCTCGGCTGCAGGCACCCGTGGGAGGCCAGCCCAGCCTTTGGTCAGCTCAGCATTTCGGCAGGGTGGTGCCCACCCGAGCCACGCTTTCACCTACAGCTCCTGTCCTGCCAGAAAGTTTTTCTCTTCCCCTCTGCTGTGAGTTTTGGCACTTTCAGGCAATGGTTCCAGCACGGAGGACCGGGCTGGGGAGCGCAGGGCGAGGGGCAGCAGCTCCCGCAGCTCTCCCGGTCCCCACGGGCAGAGGAGTGCTGCTGTGAGCGCAGCACGGGGCTGCTCTCGAGGGGAGCCCAGAGCAAGAGGCAGACAGAGACAGCAGGAAAGAGCAGAGACTAGTTCAGATTTAATGCCTCACACTGTACCTTGGTTTCTACCTTTATTCCCAGAACCTGAACAAGTGAAAAAACAAAACATTAGCAATGCACGAGTGAGCAGACTCCGCAGAGCGACCTTCTCCCAGGGGCTGCCCGCGGGTCCCAGCGGGACCCTGCAGGCAGAGCAGCAGGACAGCCTGGCTGCTCCTGCTCGCCCGGGTGTGCTCTCCCTCCCCGGGGAGGATGGGCTGTCCCGGCGGCTTACCTTCGTGTTGAAGCATTGGAAGATGTTCTTCAGGATGTCTGCTTCGATCCTGGAGAGCACCAGCTCCTTGGGTGCGTACGCAGCTACGTATCCATAGCAGAGGATGAGCGTGCTCTTGATTTTCTCCACTTCATTGTCACTACGGTCCTGTTACAGCAGATGAGAAAATTAACGGGGGGGAATGGTGGGGAACCCAGGGCCGGTTATTCCCAGGTCTCACAGGGAGGTGGCTTCTGCAGGGTCTGCCTGACCAGCTGAAGGTGCTCCCTAGAAGACAGGGCCCCTCCGAGCGGGTTTCGGACCTTCGCTTCCCCTCCCTTTGGTGGTGGCAGCGACCCCCAGAGCCCTGACGGAGCGTCGCGCGTCCCAGCGCGAGCTGCGCTAACAGCCCCACTTTGCCGTCGAGCATTACCTTTCAGAGCCCTGCGGGGAAGTACGTGAGCCCCAGCCTGGCCAGGTTAACCAGGTTAACTGGTGGTTAACTACCATGCTAGAAATCAGCACCCACTGCCCACTAAACTGCACCATCCCAGGGAGCAGCTTGTGGCCGCCGCCCCCCTGGTACCACGGCCCGAGGGGCAGGGTAAGGACAAGGGCTGCACGAGGGCTTCCTCAGCCAGCTCCCGAGCTCGGGGCACCTTTCTGTCATGGGCCAGGGTCTCTTCCATGTCCACACAGCGCTAATCCTGTCCCTCAAACACCCCGTCTTAGAGAATGGGAATTAAAACAGCTGCCCGGGTCAGAAAATTTGAGGAAAGGCTTTCACTGCCAGCGCTCAGGGCACGAAACACCCCCCGTCTTCTGGGGCACTGCGGGAGCCACTTAAGGATCGCTGTCGAGCAGCAACGTGGGTGACAGCCAAACCACGCTCCACATCAAGCCGGGGTCCCCCGACGGACGCAGAAGCCAAGTCACAGCTTACTCGAGCCCACCCAGCAAGCAAGCAGCTCCACCGGGACGCGACCTCTGGGAGCGTGGGGCTGAGAGCGAGGAGCTAATGCCAAGCAGCCCCCGATGCCAAGAGCAGCCCTCTGGAGAGGCGGAGGGTATCCCAGCCCCCAGCCACACGCACCGAGGCAGGAGATTAACTCCTTTCCCAAGGACCGCTCCAGCACACGCCGTATCTGAAGGCGGCTGCGTGAGCCTTTAGCTGCCGGCCGCGTCGCAGCAGGGGCCCTTTGGCTCTTACCTTAAACATACTGAACAGTCCCACAGATTTCTTGAGGACATCAGACCTAACGAAATCTTCCAGCTTGGCCAGGGTTTCCTCCAGGTGATTTATTGCACATATCCCGAAGCAGGAAGCAAGTCCCTGGAGGAAGCAGAGAAAACACATTAGCAGAAAGCTATTAATTCACCAGCCCCAGCTGACATTTAAAAAGAGCCTGTTTATTGGTTTAATTCCCAGCACCTGAGCTGTGCCCAGCTGGGACAGTCCTGGCAGCCAGCACTGCCCCCTCCCGGGGCAGGGACTTGCCTCCAGGGGCTACAGGGCACAATAACGCTGTCCTTGCCCGGGTGGCAGGCTGGGACACAGCTCGAGGGGAGCCGCGGGGGCAGGACAGACACGCGCGCTCTCCAGCGGGCAGATGTCAGCCGCTCCGCGGGAGGTGGGAGCCCAGTCGAGCGCTCCGGCTGGAAGCGAGAGCAAAGCAGGCTTAGCAGGTCCTGCCTTTCTGTACCTCCAGGAGGTCTAGCAAGCTGGGCTGAAACTCCATAAACAGTTTATTCAAGAGCAGCCCTTGACGGAGTTGCGTAAGCTGGAGCAAAGCCAGGCACCATCAGCTCGTGTTTGCACTGCACTTAAAGGCCGCTGCAGGCGAGGGGAGCGCTCGGCGGTGGGGCGATGGAGCCGGGCAGAGCAGCGCGGCTCGGCCAAGTTTAAAGGGAAGCCAGAGCACGAGTCTGGCCAGGAAAAGCTCGACCCCGACCTCAGCTCCAGGGTAGCAAAGGAGGGTCTGAGCTGGCCGTGAAGAAAATCCTGCAAAGGATCCACAAGTAGGTGACTTTTTAGTAGGGCCTGTCACGACAGGATGAGGGGCAACGGTTTTAAACTGGAAGAGGGTGGATGTAAGGAAGAAATGTTTTACGCTGAGGGTGGTGAGACACCAGCACAGGTGGCCCAGAGAGCTGGTAGGTGCCCCGTGCCTGGAAACATTCCAGGCCAGGCTGGACGGGGCTCTGAGAGACCTGATTAAGTTGAAAACCATAGAATCATAGAATTATTAAGGTTGGAAAAGACCCTCAAGATCCTCAAGCCCAACTGCCAAGCCAACACCCCCAGGCCTCCTAAACCATGCCCTGAAGTGCCACATCTACACGGTGTTTGAACACCCCCAGGGACGGTGACTCCCCCACCTCTCTGGGCAGCCTGTGCCAGGCCTTGACAACCCTTTTGGTGAAGAAACTGTGCCCAATACCCAACCCAAACCTCACCTGACGCAGCTTGAGGCTGTTCCCTCTCATCCTATCGCATGTTACTGGGAGAAGAGACCGACCCCCCCTTACTCCAGCCCCTCTCAGGCAGCTGCAGAGAGCGAGAAGGGCTCCCCTCAGCCCCCTCTTCTCCAGGCTAAACCCCCCCAGCCCCCTCAGCCGCTCCCCAGCACACTTGTGCTCCAGACCCTGCCCCAGCCCCGCTGCCCTTCTCTGGACACGCTCCAGCCCCTCAAGGGCCTTCTTGTCCCGAGGGGCCCAAACCTGAGCCCAGCATTCGAGGTGGGGCCTCCCCAGGGCCGAGCACAGGGGCCCCATCCCTGCCCGGCTCCTGCTGGCCACACCAGCGCTGACACAAGCCCGGGGGCTGGTGGCCAGGCTAAGATGCCCCTGCTCATGGCAGTGCGTTGGACTAGATGACCTTTAGAGGTCCCTCCCAAGCCGAGGCATTCGAGCACAAGCTGAGCAAGTGAGCCAGAGGTCGCCCAGGAAAGGCGCAGCAGCATCCCCAGCTGCTCCGGCGACGGCAGCAGCAAGTCTGTGGCATTCTGGTGGGTGCGAGGCTCGGTGGAGCGCGGCACAGGAACACAGAGACGTCACCGACCATCCTGGCGCAGCCAAGAGCTGCTGGAGCCCAGAGAAACGTCTCACCAGCTGGAGATGCTCTGGGGAGCAGGGGGAGACACCGCCGCAGCCCCCAGGGTGACACGAGCTCGGCGGGCTGCAGCCCAGAGGAGTGGGACGGGTGAGTCCCCTCCCTGCTGCAGGGACGGGACGGGGAGACACCGAGGGAGCGAGAGCGCACACCGGAGACACGAGCTACGCTGCAGAAGACGGGAACATTTTGTGATTCAGCCACGCTAGTTTAAGAGTCGGCTGCCAAAGCGGGGCGCTGAGCCCATGTGGCCCCGTGGCAAGCCAGGACAGGCAGCCAAGCCAGGGGAAAACTCCTGGGTTTTTTTTTTTCCTTTGGCTCTGGCTTAACTCCCCAAACCTGTGGGGCCACACAAGCCCAGCCCAAGGACAAAGCAGAAGTCAAAAAGCCCCACCTGGCAGCCGGCAGAGGCTCGCTGGGCTGTCACACCCGCGGAGCCAGGACAGCGGTGACAGCTCTGCCCATGAGATGGCACCTGGCAGTGACGGAGCCCAAGCAGCTCCAAACACATCCCGGGCTGTCACAGCACCTCCATCCCCGGAACCTGCAGAGACCCTTGCTGGGGCTGTACCCCACGGATCAGCACGGGATGGGGAGGGATGGGGTGAGAGCAGCCCTGCGGAGAAGGACGTGGGGACACGGGGGGTGACAAACCCGACACGAGCCGGCAACATGCGCTCACGGCCCAGAAAGCCGAGCATCTCCTGGGCTGGATCCCCAGCAGCGGGGCCAGCAGGGCGAGGGAGGGGATTCTCCCCCTCTGCTCCGCTCTGGGGAGACCCCCCCGGAGCCCTGCGTCCAGCTCTGGGGTCCCCAGCACAGCACAGACACGGGCCTGTTGGAGGGGTCCGGAGGAGGGACACGGAAATGGTGCGAGGGCTGGAACCCCTCTGGTGGGGAGAGAGGCTGGGAGAGTTGGGGTTGCTCAGCCTGGGGAAGAGAAGGCTGCGGGGAGACCTTATTGCAGCCTTTCAGTGCTTAAAATAAGAAAGATGGGGCCAGACTTTTTAGCAGGGCCTGCAGCGACAGGCCAAGGGGCAACAGGTTTAGACTGAAAGAGGGTAGGGTTAGACTGGACGTAAGCAAGAAATGTTTTACCCTGAGGGTGGTGAGACACAGGCCCAGGTTGCCCAGAGGGGTGGTCGACGCCCCATCCCTGGGGACATCCCAGGCCAGGCTGGACGGGGCTCTGAGCGACCTGATCTAGTGGAAGATGCCCCTGCTCGTGGCAGGGGTCTGGACTAGGTGATCTCTCAAGATCCCTTGCAACCCACTCAACGATTTCCATGAGGAAGGAGCTCTGCCAGCACGCTCAGGGCTGGGGAACAGCAACCCCGTCCCAGTCTCCACCTCACGCTACTCGAGGCAGTGTCCCAAGGCCCCCCCCCTGCATCTCACCCAGCTTCAGAGCCCTCTTGCTGTTGGGTTGCCGCAGGTGGGCTCGCCTCACTTTTCTGGGCTCATTCACCCACATGCTGCAATCTACCCTAAAAGCCATTCTCCAAGAGGTACAAGCCCAGGCCAGGCATGGCGGGACCAGAAAAAGAGAGGTCAGCATGGTGCTACTGCTCTCCTAGTCCGTCAGGATGACCCTTGGGATGTTTGGCACAACTCCTCCTCACCTCCCTTTCTGCCTTCTCATGGTATCTGGCTGTTTCCAGGAGCTCCTGGAGCTGCTTTTGCACGAGGTCTTTGCTGGTGCACGCCCCAAGCGTCGTCCCGATGCATTTATACAGGAAGTTCTGGAAGAGCAAGAGGAACGTTACCACCCCGTGAAACCCTGCCAAGCCCTCGGAGGCAGGCTGAGCTCGGTCACGCACAGATTACTCCCTGCAGCACGCTGGAGGCCGTGCCCTCAAGCAAAGGTGCCGGATAGAGCCTGGCCATAAGCAGCCAGGACACGGGGAGCACCGGGACAGAAATCCCACCGCAGGCCGAGGCGCTCTCAGCTAAGCCTGATCAGAATCCGCCACTAACCCCAGAAGGGCACCGAGTCAGCCGCGTTCACCGGAGCCAGGAACAGGTATAACGAAACCCTTGTCCCTGCCCAGCGAGAAACAGAGTCATTGTGACAGAAGGAGCACGAAGACAGGTTTTCCAGCGCTGCCTCCACAGCCCCTGGTGACCAGCCAAGCCGGGCTCAGCTCCAACTGCTCCTACATCCCTGCAGAAACGCCGAGGGCTTCAGCAGCCACCGGCACATGGCAGACCGCTCCCCTCCTGACCCACCGCAGCAAGACCCCCCCTGCCCTCTGCCCTCGCAGGCCAGGGGTCACAACCTCACCGCCCACCCCTGCACCGGTGGAAATGGCTTATTTGGTTCCTTCCCTCTACAGCAGAGAGCTCTGTCCCTCGCCTCTCCCTCGGTGTAACGACAGGCCGTTCAGGGCAGTCGTAACGCAGGCTGCAGACCCCACGCGTTGGGTCCGGCGCAGGCAGAGCCAGCCACTCGGCCACGGACTGACCAGCATTTAATTTTCGAGCCTCACTAACCCTCCTGCTATTTCTTCTTCCCTCCTCACACCCCTTTCCCAGCACCGCGCTGTCAGCAGAACGACGCTTCCAGAAAGCCCCCGCTAAGGCGCCGCGGCAGGACGGGCGCCGCCGGCCCATCGGTCCCCCCGCTGCCCCACACGATCACCTTCTCCAGCGGGAAGCCGTTGTAGCTGTTCAGCTGCCCGCACATCTCCGTCACAAAATGGCAAATCCACGCGTTGTCAGAAACGGCCGACAGCGTCTCCTGGAGGAACTGCGGGAGGAAGAGCCGTCAGCCTCGCAGCAACCCTGCTCCTGGCTAAGCGAGGAGCCGGGAGGGGCGAGAGCGGCGCGATAAATCAATCACGGGGGGCTGGCGGCAGGCGTACCCAGAGCCCCGTCTGCACCGAGCGGGCACGCGCCCCCCGGGTCGCAGCCTGCCCACGCCGGAGCGGCTCCTGCCAGCGCGCAGCCGTTCCCCCCACTCCAGAAATGTGCCCTTTCCCTCAGGGTCACGTCTCTTCCAAGATAAGCTGCACCCAGAGCAACACTGCCATCATCAGAGGAGCAGGACGAGCCCTCTCCAGTTTTAATTGCTTCTCCGTGCCCTATTTTAAGGCTCTCCGATTAAGTGGGGAGACACTCCTGGGACTGCTGTTCTCTGACCCACCAGCAAGCCCGAAAGCTCATCTTTAACTTTCCCTGCAGTCGCCCTCTGCGCTGACCCGCATCTCTGCTTCCAAAGCCACGAGACCCGGCAGCGCGATGACGAGGGACCATCCCTGCCACTGCGGTCAGGGTGGGCGAGGGCAAACACCCGCCTCTGCACACCCAGCCCGTGCTGCTGTCCTGCACGCGAGGCCCTGGCGAGCCCAGCCGAGGGGAGCTCTGGAGCCGGTCGCTGCTCGCCCTCCCGCCGCCCCGTTGCCTCCCCAGCACAGGGACCCTTACCAGCAGCAGCTTCTCTTCCCACTCCTTCTGGCACAGGGAATTCTCCGTGTTCTCTAGGAGAAAGCACATTTTTTACACTGGTTTCTCATCCTCACTGTACATCACGCAGCTCTTCGAACACTGCGCGTCCCGTACCTGACACGGCGGGGCTAACCGCGTGAGACACAAGACCCTGGGAGGAATTAGTGGCACCAGGGTGATTTAAAGTCCTTATTAAAATAGGAAATGGCACTTCAGAAAGCTTCAACCTTCCGAGGGTCATCAGGCACGTGGGCAGCACCTCACCCCATTCTTGGAGACCCCCAAGCGTCCGGGCACACCCAGCCCAGTCTGGAGAAGGTGATTCCGGCAGAAAGTTCCTCCCGAGCAGAAGCCCCTTCCTACCTTCTATGTGCTCCACCAAGAGAGGCACCTTCTTGCTCCAGAGCTGGTCCAGCGCGGGGTGGACGCTGTAATGCAGCACGTTGAGCAGCCGCAGGGCAGCCGCCCCCCGGCAGTCTCCTACGTACGGCTGCGAAGACACAACCTGAAAGTTTGGGGACAGAATAAAGGGCGTTAGCGAGGAGGAAGACATTTCCAGCTTGCAAGAAAACGTGAAGCAAAGCCCAGGAATGTAATATTGGGAAGCGATTGATCTCCACACCTCAAGAGAACTACAGCTCCCTCCTACAACTGGTGGCAGAGAAGTGCTGTCAGGAGAGCCTCTCCTGGGCTCGCCCCTGGGCGAGGAGGAGCAAAGCCCAGCCTCGCCAGGGCTGGGGAACAGGTCCTCAACGCCCCGTAAGAACGGCGGGCGCTCTGCACTGCAGCACCCCCCACTCAGGCGGCTCTAAGAGGGAGGCTGAGCCGTCACAACCTGGACGGAGACGCTCCCGGGCGCGGAGGGGACGGGGGTGCGCCCAGCCCGGGAGGCGCACAGCGGTTGTGGATACGGGCAACCTCCGCCTGGAGCAGCGGGGTGAAACGGGGCACTCGCCCTGCCTGTTTGCCGGGGCAGGCTCGGCACAGCGCAGCACAAGCTGCCCCTCCTCTTATCCGTCTGGGACAGGGGAAGGAGGGCGCTTCCCTTGGATGCGCCGGCAAGCAGAGCAAGGAAGAGCTCTGCCTCCACGCCACTCACCAGCAGTCTCGTCATCAGAGCGTAGGGCGAAGGAAGATTTGCTACAAACAGAAGGGGGGAAAAAAAAAGCGTAAGAGCACGTCCCACCGAGCGCCCACAAAGCTGGCCAGCAACTGCCAGGCTTGCAGACGAACCCCAAGCTCACGCACCCCCGCCCCGGCCGGGGGAGGCTGGCACTGACCATTCAGGTCGTAACAGATAAGGGATGCGTTTTCTCCCTCCTCTTGCTTCTTCATGGCCAAATACATGAGGCTTTTGCAGAGCGGGGTCAGGGCGTTGGTGAACTGTATCGGGGTCACAAACTCCAGGAGGTACGGCCACAGGACCTGCCGGGAGAGGGGGAGCACGGCACTCACCCTGCCTGCTGGCGCAGGGCGCCCGGCAAGGGCCTGGCTGCGGGATGGAGACCCTGGGACAGAGCCTGGGACCGAGAGGGAGAGGAGGGGGAGATGCCAGGTCAAAGGCCTTTTGCTGACGGGGAAGATCCCTCAGTCCCCTTAGGCAGTGCTGTTGGGCAGGGAGGGAAGGGTCTCTGTGCCTGTGCTCTATTCCAGCAGCTCTAGCCCCTGGGTGTTCCCTTTTATCGAATCACAGGATGGTTTGAGTTGGAAGAGACCTTTAGAGGTCATCCAGTCCAACCCCCTGCCATGAGCAGGGGCATCTTCCACCAGATCAGGTCGCTCAGAGCCCCGTCCAGCCTGGCCTGGGATGTCCCCAGGGACAGGGCATCAACCACCCCTCAGGGCAACCTGGGCCTGTGTCTCACCACCCTCAGGGTAAAACATTTCTTGCTTAGATCTAGTCTCAGTCTCCCACCCTTTAGTCTAAACCTGTTGCCCCTTGGCCTGTCGCTGCAGGCCCTGCTAAAAAGTCTGGCCCCATCTTTCTTATACTTATTTTAAGTACTGGAAGGCCACAAGAAGGTCTCCCCGCAGCCTCCTCTTCCCCAGGCTGAGCAACCCCAACTCTCCCAGCCTCTCTCCCCACCAGAGGGGTTCCAGCCCTCGCACCATTTCCGTGTCCCTCCTCCAGACCCCTCCAACAGGTCCGTGTCTGTGCTGTGCTGGGGACCCCAGAGCTGGACGCAGGGCTCCGGGGGCGTCTCCCCAGAGCGGAGCAGAGGGGGAGAATCCCCTCCCTCGCCCTGCTCTCAGAAGGATGGAATCGGTGGCAGTAGCTCTTACAAGGGTTGGGAGCGGAGACGACCCATCCCGCCGGGCACACGGGGCACCCTGCGCGTCGCAGGGGCGGCGTGGGCTGTGCTGAGGGCAGCGTGGGACCCCAGCGCACGGTGCACGGATGGCGGCTCTGGGGCCAGCACCGACTGCCCCAGGGGCGGAGGTGACTGTGCAGGCTCACCTTGTTCATCCTGTCAACAGTCGTGCTAAGGAGAAAGAGCGTATTGACACTGATGCTCTGGACGCTGTCACTGGTGAGGTCATCGGCGTCCAGTGGCTGCTTTTTGGGCTGCTGGAGAAGAGGGAAAGCGCAGGTCAGTGGGGATGCTGCGGCAGCGCCGGGAGCAGCTCTGGGCAACTCCCTTAGCAAACATGCTTCCCAAGCTGTTGAGACAGCACCCTGGCAAACAGCATCCTGGAACAGAACCGAAAGCCTCGTGGTTCGTGGCCCATCTCCAGCATGTGCTCCAGCTCTACCCAGGGAGCGTGGAGGGGCTGCAGAGCTCCTGCAGCCCAAACCATCGGCCCTGCTCCTCTTCGAGAGGGAAAGGGGTGATCCCAGCCCCATGGTGCTTTCAGTCGTGCCCATGTCTCTGCAGCTCGGCCAGACAAGTGGGGCTGGAGGCAGCCAAGCCCCCACATAAGGCAGCTATCCCCCACCGAGAGGGCACCAGCCTGGCTAGGTGGGGTGTGCAGAGCCAGCAGGAGGTGGGGGTCCTGGCAGCGCAGCCCCCCGAGGGCTGGCTGGTGTCCCTCAGATGCAGGCACAGCTGTTCCAACAGCATCTCTCCTGCTCCTGAGGTTTGCCCCTGCTCCCCCTTGCTCCGGGGGCAGGAACCACAACACGCCATCAGGGGAAAGATGGGGAGGAAGCTGCAGTGGTGCTGCAGGAGGGCTGGGGCGGTGGGGACGGCAAGGGGGACATCCTGAGCGTCTGAGGTGGGCAGCCTGCACAGGGACACGACTGTGGGGGTATAGTTGGTTCGGATGCTTTGGTCCCAGAGCAAGGCCTGCCCTGGGGAGGGTTCAGAGTCGAGAGGCTGCAGGCAAAGCGAGGCAAAGCATGCAGGCTTCTGCCAGCTGCGCCGCTCCGCTGAGGACAGCGGTGGCCAGAGGCTGGATGGGAGAGCTCTGCACCCGCAGAGCCGCGCACTGGGCTGCCTCCACCACGGCTCTGCCGACATCGGCGCTGCGGGGAGCCAGAGGTGTGCACAGCTAGGACGGGGACTTGCCCAGTCCTACCTGGGTGCCCTTCCTTAGGAGTTTTGCCCCACCTGGACATGCTTACCGCATCCGAGGGAAGGGCGCACTGGCGGACGAGGAACTCCATCATCGCCTCCCCGCCGGGCTGCTCCAGGTAGCCATGGTGAGCCATGGCGCTGATCACCTGCACCACAGCCCGCTTCACCTGCGTGGGCACAGCAGCGGCACCATCGGTGCGGGGCGGAGGGGAGAAGCTGCGAGCAGGGGGGGCTTCTGCCTGCCGCAGGCTCCTCCTCACAGCTGTCCTTCGCCTCCTCCTCCTCCTCGGTAGCGGGGAATGTTATTACAGGTCTTACATACAGCCCTTCAACTGGGTTTGGGCTCTGCCAGCAGCGGCACCGCACAGGACAGCGGGGTCTGCTGCCGCTGCTCGCCTCCGCGGGGCTGTCCGGAGGGGAGCGGGCAGGAGCCCACGGCCACGCCACCCGCTGCGGTTACGTCTGGCACAGCGAGGTTTGTGTTTTGCAAGCGGGACGCACCCTGCGACCGCGTGAGCTGAGTCACCGGCAGCCTGGTGCCCCTGGCAGCGCCATGCGCTTTCGGTACGGGCAGCGCTCCAGGCAGGGCCACACTTCGCAGCGGCCATACTCCCTGCTAGGCAGGGCTGCCCGCGCTCGGACGTGCTCTTTGCAGAGGGCACAGACAGAAATCGAGTCCCCAGGTGCTCCCCCATTACCGGGAGGGTGCCTTCTTTGGCAGAACGGCCAAAACCCCAGCCAGGAGGGAGATGAGCTATGGGAGGAGGCGAAGGACAGCCGGCTGGCAGAGGGAGGGGGCACAGCTGTGCAGGGCCCCAGAAATAACCCCCCACCCCTGAAGTACCCCCCACAAGAGCAGAAGCTCAGCTTACCTTATTATTGCTGTCTTGCAGAGTAAGTTTCATAGACGAAATAATAAAGGGCTTTTTAATTTCCATTTGTGAGGCTGGAAAAAATAGAAGAGACAGACTCTGAAGCTCAGTGATGCTCCTGAGCTGCCGAGGACAGAGCTGCTGATCCTGAACATCCCCCCTTCCCCAACAGGAAGGGCTTTGTCCCTCACCCCCTTCCCAGCTGGCCAAGCTGCCAGACTGGGTTCCTTCTCCCCTGACCCTGCAGCCAAGGATGGGCTCGTCTCCTCATCCCGCTCATTCCAGGTCCCAGCAGGGGAACGAGGGGACTCGTGGAAAGGGATGCATCAGAGGAAGGAGAAAGCCTGCGTGGAGCCCCTCCACGCCTTCCTCCTTCGAGACCCCGACAGGGACCACGGCCAGCCAGGTGGCAGCTGCCCCGTACTCACGGGCGCTGTTGATGATCTGCCTCATGATGAGGAGCGTCCCCACGCGGGTCCTCTCGTTGCTGCTCTCCAGCTTCGGGAGGAGGAAGGCCAGCACGCGGTCAGGGAACGAGCAGGCTGTGGGAGCCAAACCAACCGTCACACGGACGCGCATCGCCCCGGGGACGGCACACGGCGCAAGAGGTTCGGGATGCAGGCGCCACGTGCCCTACACAGGCGCACCCTGCCCCGTATATCCCCAACGCGCGACCGGGGGCCGCTACGCACCGCAGGGCTTTGCCTGCTGCGTCAGACCGCGTGGAGCTCGGGAAGCACCGCTCCTCCTCTCCCGGCTGTGCGGGGCAGGCAGGTCCCCGGGGAAGCAGCCTGCTGCTGTGCCACCCCACGAGCCAGGCTAACCGGCCCGTCCTTCTCTTTGCACCCAGACCTGAGCTTTTCTCAGGCGCTTTCAGCAGATTTCCTGCCCTCTCTAAGGAGCTGAAGGAGTTTAAATTATACCTTCCAACAAGTGCTGCCCCGTCTGTCAAAACATTTTGATTGTTAAAAATAAAACCAGTCTATGGATGCTGAAATTGGAGCAACACTCGTGGGCATTCGAGAAGCATGTCTGGGGAGGGATGGGCTGCTCCGAGGCAGGGTAGCCTGAAGATTGCTCAGGCAGAGGCAGCTCGGCTGCAGGTTTGCCTTCGCAAAGGCTAGCAAGAAAGGGACATCACCCAACCGTGACTCAGCAGCAGCTTGTCACACCGCTGCTCTTTTTCTGGCAATTGCCCAGAAAATGCCACAGCCATTCGTTGGGGAGAGCCAAAATTAGGGGAGACCAGGCTCCGGGCAGAGCTCCACGTGCAGGCTGGGAGCACATAAGGTGTAGGTCAGCCCACACCACCTGCTCAGTCCGGCCGCAGGGGACCCTGCTGTGCTCTGAACGCCTGCAGTAACCCGGGATAACAACTGCATTAGCTGTACACGAGACACAGCAACAAGGAGTACGGATGAGCAGGGTACCCCCAAAGTCAAGCTACATCTACTGCCCCTGACCGCAGGCACGGCACGCTGCACAGCCCGGCTCCTGGAGAGGTCTCGGCGGGCTGGTGCAGCTCAAAAGGCTCTGAAGAAGCCTCTGAAACCAAGCGAGGCGCCTTTGGGAAGGTCCCTGGAAGGGGATGACCAGGCCTGCGCCAGCAGTGAGCTCCAGGCGAGCGGAGCTGGCCCCATGCTCTTCCTCAAAGAGCTCCAGCGAGAGATGCTCTCCCCGCGCACCAGCCTTTAGGGACGCACAAAGCTGTGCAAGCCTGAAGCCACAGGCTAGAGCCAGGACAGAAACCCCCACCCTCCATCTCCCCACATGGCTGAGAGGTGTCCGAGATATCCCCCAAGCCCAGCTGAGGCCAGGGGGAACGAACCCCTCCATTCACCACGTGCAAGTCCTTGGAGAGGACCACGGAACACCGGGAAAACCCCGAGCCGCGGCGCAGCACGCCCACCCCTCTCCAAGGCTCGGCGGGCTTCGGGACAGCCACGCCACGTCGGGCCTTACCCAGGACGGTGAAGCAGCGAAGAACCTCAGTGTGATTTTTAACGGTCAGGGGGACAGACGGATCTGCAGGAGCACAAATCTGTCGGAGAAATAGCCGCGGTCAGGGACGGTCCCCGCAGTGGGCGCCGGCAGGATGCAGACCCAGCCCTGGAGAGGCAGAGCCGTGCTCGGCACAGGCGCGGCGCGGAGATTCGGCACGGGCAAAGCCCCGGGCCGGTGGGTGACAGCATCCCACCACACGGGTGTCCAGAGCGGTGTTTTCTGCCCGAGCAGGGCTCTGTGCTCACAGAGGGTAAGTCATCTCAGGGAGCCCACCTGAGATCGAGGCGCCTGCTCAGGAGCTGCAGGCTCCTCTGTCATTTAAACATGCCCAACCACCCAGCCAGGACCGCTGACCACCTCCTCCAGAACCTCTTCCAAAGGAGTCAACCTTTCTGGGTGCTATCAAAGTAATTCAGGCTCTTAATTCAATTTACGTTGCAGCAAGGACGACGTGCACCCGCTCGCTCTGCTCTGCCAAAAAGACACGTCGGTCTGTGGCTGAGCCAGAGCTGCTGCGGGAGGCCGGCCTCATCCCGCGGCCCCAGACCCTCTGCAGCCATGAGCAGCTTTTGCCTGTCGAAGGCCGTCATCAAGAAGCAGCTCCTACAAACGCAACTTGTATTTGCTTGTTTACTCTGGTAAAGCGTGTATTTTAAAGGACAGCCTCTCTGCTGGTCAGAGTCAGTGAAGTTATCAAAAAAAAAAAAAAAGAAAAAGAAAAAGGTTCAGACCTGTTTTCAGCCTGGGAGCATGATTTTAAGAGTTTAATAATATAACAGACCCCGCAGCCCTGGGGCTGAGGAGGAGCCCGGGCTCGGCAGCCTGAGGAGGGCTTCTGCACGGTCACTGCTCCGTGGCAAATCAATGCCATCTTTTATTCTCAAAGAGCAAATTTTTTAAAAGGGCCATTGATTTTGAGGTGTTTGTTTTCAATCTGCTGCGTAACTGTGCGGCCAGGGCCGCTCCCACTTCAGACAACTCGACTGTGCGTGTGACTCCTTGGATCTATCAGCCACCAGAGCCCGAGAGCGGGCAACGCCGCTGGCGAGCAGAGAAGCCGAGAGCCTCAGAGGGGCACGACCAGGGGGCAGAAAAGCCGAGCAGGCTGCACGCCCCGACAGCGGGCTGATCCAGGGGAAGCCTCGAGCCCTGCGGACTGAGCTCATGGCCAGGCTCCAGCGTCACACCTCACGCAACGCCCACCCTCCCGAGGGCGGCCGCTCTCCGCCCAGCCCCTACCTGGGGGTGCAGGGTGCCCAGGAGAGAGTCCAGCTGCACATCAAGGCTGCGGCTGCCGATGTTGACAGAAGCTTCCAGGATCTGGCAGAGGCTCTGCTCAGCAAGAGACCGGGTTGGAGTTAGCATCAGGAAAACGCTTGGGCTCCGGAGGACATAGGACCGTGACCCCTGTGCTATGCCAGCCCAAGGGGAGGGACTGCAGGCAAGAGCAGGGATCATGAACCCTTCTTCCATAACCCGTCTTCGCTTGGGCGAAGACAGCTGCCTCTTCCCCCAGTGCCGTGGCAGGAGGCCACGAAGAGGCACGCCGGCGACCGCGAGCCTCGGCTGGCTGCACGGTGAGAACCAGGGACACGACCCAGTGCCCGGAGACGGCAGCGGAGACGGGCTGCAGCCCGCTCCACCCTCCCAGATCACCGTCACAGCCACCTGAGGCTTGGGCTCAGCAACGAGAGGGTTCACGATGCAGAGAGAGGGGGTCTCGCACGGAAAAGGTGGTGGCAGCCCAGCCAGCCCTCCAGCTGGGGGGAGGCGTGGCATGAGCTTGCCATCGGTAAGGTAAGGACTGGGACCACTTTGCTGCTGCCGCTTTCCCATGCGGCCGCACGCCGCTCTCTGGGACAGGCAGAGCCGCTGCTCCGCGTCCCTCCTGCGTTCACGGACGGCTGTCGGCGCCGCTGAATCACAGCCCAGCCTGTGGCAGCGGGCAGAGGTACGCTGCCCACCCTACGCCCCAGCAAGGCCCCCAGTCAATGGGGCTGGGGACAGGTCCTCGGCCAGCGACACCAGCACTCAGAGCCGCTCACCTTGGATATGTAGAAGGCCTCCGTGTGCTTCTTGTAGAGGGCGAGGATGCCTGGAATCAGCTTAGGGAGCTGCTCCTCCAGCTTTTCACTGGGCATCAGGTAACTCATAGGTCCCATAGCCTCCACCACAGCCAGTCTCAGCTGCACGGAGAGATTGTGCGTCGAAAGCATGTCCCAGACCCCGGCCGGCCGGGCCTGCCACAGCATCGCTCCATGGCTATGGAGCTGCTCTTCCTGATGCTTCCAGCAGGCTCTGAGCAGAGGCAGGGACAGCATTTCGCCTGGCTTTGCCAGTCTGAGTGCAAGGGGTGCTCAGCAGAGAAGGGGGACGCCTAAGTACGTCACCCCTGCCTACAGAGGGCAAAACCTGGCTGGCCATCTCCCAGCCGTGCCGTATGCCCAGGCTGCCCCCCCAAAGGGCTGCAGAAGCACCCCATGCTCTGCTTTCCAGCAACGAGAAGCAAGCGACCCGTTCTGCACGTTACGTATGGGACACGAGGACAGGAGGAACCGAGCAGAGCCGGAGGGCACGGCGGGAAAAGCATCCAGCCCAAAGTCAGAGCTTGCTCTTCTGGGGGCCACGTCCTTATGAAAGGGCACAGCTGAGATGCTGCAAGGCCGACGTCAGAGTAACAGCCCCCCGCCCCGCACCCAGAGAGGTCCCACCATGCCCCCCGTCCCCCCACCTTGGCTTCCCGGTGCTGCAGCCAGCTGTTGAAGAGCACTTCGTACGCACTGAAGATCTCGTTTGAGAAGGTGTCCTTCCTAACCGTCGGGTCCGGGGCCTTGTCCAAGTTCGCCAAGTACTCCTGGATGCTCTCGCTGAAGTGCTGCAGCGCTACCAGACAGATCGTGCAATTAGATTTTTCCACACATACAAGAGAATGTTTGTTTTAGCCCCTCCAGAAAGCAGATGGTTGACGTGCTGTTTCACTGGGCAGCATCTCGAGGGATAGCAGATGCACCACGACTCTCCCTGGCAGGTTGAGAGACTTTCCGAGGGGTGCCCTGGCTACGAGGGATCCTGGCAGGCAGCCACACCAGAGATACACGCTGCTTTGCGCTTCCTGGGCCAGGGTTGACACAACCAACTCCAGAGAACCAGCCCCGCTGACCCACAAGAGCCTGGATTTGCCACACGGGTTATTTCTACGCATCCGCTCGCAGCCAGGGCGGCCAAGAATTACAGCCTCGCAGCCGCAGGCAAGCCAGCACGCCGCACCTCAGCGAGTTCGCCCGGTCCCTGGGCCAGCAAGCGCCGCGTGTGAGCACGTCTTATTTTCCCTCTTGCGAACGGGACCGGTGACGAGAGCACGTTTGCATAAAGGCACGTGTCCTGGCTCAGACGCAAGGCTCAGCTGGAGACCGCGGACTGCAGGGGATCCCTGCCTCCCATCCCCTCCGCCGACGAAGCCTTTGCCATGGCTTTATGGGGTTCCCCAAGGCTTTAGAGTTCCTGGGGCAGCCGAGGGATCACCTACCACCAGGAGCAGGTCTCAGCTGGCAGCCCCTGAGGGCTGCAAACACTCCTCTGGATTTATTTTTGGAGCTACCCAATAGTGGAACGCACCGAAAAGGCCCCCAGCTTCAGGAGCTCCGGTGCGGGACGTGGCTCCAGACGCTCGGCACGAATGTCCCCGGGCTGAGCCCCGCGCTGCTGCTGGACACGGACACGGCAGGCTGCCGGTGCTCCGGGCAGGTCTGCCCAAGCAGCGTCCCCGCACCGGCCTTTCACAGGCAGTCCCGGGAAGCGCTGCCCGCTGCAAGCCCTGCCCGGCTGCCCCGTCCGACCTCCAGCCCCAGCGCACCCGTCTGTCCGTCCCTCTGCTCCCTCCAGCCCCGTCCCGGGACCCGCAGGCACCGGAGCGCACACGCACGGACCCTGATTTCCCTCCAGGCGCTGCCGGGGGCACGCACATGCTCCCTTCCTTAACCCATTAATGCTCAGCGAGGCTCTCCTAGCCTTCTCGCCCTCCGCTAGCCATTTCTCAACGAAGGAAGCAGGCTGGGGCTTGCAGAGCCGGTGTCGTGCTGCTGACCCGGCCAGGCCCAGAGCCCCGGCTGCCGGCATCACCGGTCACCGGAGCGGGAGCTGTGAGTTGAGGCTGAGGCAAGGGGGGAGGAGAAGGATCACAGCCTGCCCAAGGTGGAGGCACCCCCGGAGCTCAGCGGGTCCAAACCCCGGCTTGAGCAGGGCTGCCGGGAACAGCCTGTCCAGGCTGAGCTCATCAGCCCCTTACAGCTAGAAAAGGACGGCTCCTGCGGACGGTCCTAGAGCAGCACCATGGGGAAGGGGCCGCTGCACCCATGGGACACCCGTGGGACTGAGCCATCCCTCCCCGGGCACGGCAGCCCCGCTCCTGCCAGAAAGTCAGGCTCAGTGGAAGCTTGCTCAGCTCCTCCAGGGAGGAAGACCTCGCAAGCCACATCCTGCACCACTGGGGTGAAGAGCCCCGCGATGCCCTGGCACCCTGGGCAGGAGGTTTCCCACAGTAAGATTGTGGCAGAAGATGGAAGACAGAAGGAAACGAGCAGCTGGCCCCACATCGCAGCAAGATGTGATGGGGGAGCACAGTGCTTCTGGCACAACAACCGCCCGGCACCCACGCTATCAGCTGGGACTCAGGAGCCCGGTCGTGCCCGATTCCTCATGCCCACGGGACCCCACACCAGTGGGATGGAGAGGCTGACACGGCCCCCGACGATGCGAGATGACGCGAGGGCACGCCAGCTCTCCAGGCCCCCGCACAAGCTCGATGCACCCACATTATCACACCCAGAGAGGAAGCAGGGTCCCGCAGGAGGAGGAAGAGGGGGGGGGGGCTCCCGAGAAGAGCCGTGCCCACCCCACGATGCCGCCCTGCGAGGCTGACGCAGCAGGGGTTGCACAGCCTCCGCTCCCTCCTCGCCTACAGCAGATGTTTATTTTCAGCCCGGCAGGATCAGAGACGCTGAGTCACTCCGTGCCCTCGTACCGAAGCCAGATCATTGCAATCACATGCCTCCTCACCCTCGCCGCGACCCAGCCGGCAGCCCGCGAGAAAGCAGCGCTGCAAGCAGCGTCCCGCTGGCTGGAAGGGACCGCTGCCATCCTTAATGGGGGGCCAGAAACCCCCCAACCTGCTCCCCACGGCTCAGGCAGATGGGGAGGGTGCGGAGGGGACACAGGGATGATGGGCCACCGGCGGAAGGGTCCGATGCTGCACAGTGGAGCTTCTGCTGCGGAGAAACCACCCATGGCAGGGAGGGTCTGGCTGCTCTTTGGGCAGAAACTGGGAATTCCCATCGAATTGCCCACTCAGAGGGGCCAGGAAGGGCCCCCAGCTCACCCCCGTCTCACCCAGCACCTTTCTGGAGCGGGGAGCAAAGTCTACAGCCCATCTTCATCCCCAGGCTGGAGTCAGAACACCCTTGCTTAGGTTACATCCTCCTAAAGTTTCTGTGACAAGTTTGGCTTGATAAAAGTAAACATATCTAGCCAAAAACATCACCTAAAAGTCCTCCCCCAGCTTAAAGCTGGGCAGATGTGAGGGCAACGGGCAGTGCTAGCCTGGCTTTACTTTTTTTCCTGTTTATTTTTTTTAAAAAAAAAAGCTTGTAGCCAGGCGCCAGGGCAATAGCTACCCCAGCCAGCACGGTTTTAGGACACATCTGGGAAGCTCATTCCCTTCCCTACAGTGGGGCCACCAAGGGGAGCATCACTCCCAGGTCAGAAAGCGGTACCTTGCTGACTCCTCCGGAGCGGTAAAACCAGGCTCACGTCCCCAAATCTGCCCCCCATTCAGCCCAGATCGAGCCCTGTGTACCTATCCACCAGTCCGGTCCCTCCTTGTCCCTGTCCCTCAGCACCGGGCCTGCCCGGCACAGCAAAACCACCCCAAAAAGACCCGCCGCCATCGCACGGTCATGCTGACTCCAGAGTTACCCCACCTGCCTTTCAGTTATTGAAAACTTTGGCAAAAAAAATTACACAGAAGCCGCACGGAGCCAGAAATCCAGCACGCTGGCAGGGGACGTCTTCCCAGTCCTGCCGGCGGCTGAACCCCGCCGGCAGCAGGCAGCCCGATATCCGCACCGCAGCCTCCTGGTGCCGTCGGGAGGGCCCGGCCAGGCACGTCCACCCGTGCCCCAGCCCTCGGCCCGGGTGTCCGCACGCTCCGCGGTCAGCGGTGGCCAGGAGTGGTCGCGAGGGGGTGACCGTGGGCACACGGGGGGTTTGGGATCAGGCAGGGTCTGCTCCAGACACGCACGGGGCTGCTTAAAGATGCTCATCCTTCCGCGGCCCCCAGCGCCGGCAGCGCTCGGGAGACTCCGTGTGCTTTAGGACATGAGTTGAGAGGTCGCAAATACTCCGCAAGAGCAACAAACTGACCGTGCCTCAGCAGCAGCAGCTGCTTCGGAGGGAACACGCGCGGAGCCGGGACGTCACGTTTCTCAGGACCGAGCAGGGAGAGCGGGGAGCAGAAAGGTGAAAGAAGCAATTGCTGGAAGCGACGAAGGAGAAAGAGCTGCTGGTGGCAGAAGGCTGCTCCAGAAAGAGCCACCCAAACCTCAGAACCGAGTTTTACCAGCCCCATGGGCCATGCGCCGGTCCACCCCATGGTGCCCGAGCAGAAGGATCCCTTCTCCGCAGGGCCAGGCACCGCTGATAAGGCGTCTCGGAGAGGAACAGCAGCAGACCTCCCGTCTACGAACACGCAGCCTGCTCTGCGATCGCCTGCAGCCAGCCTGAACTACCTGGGCTGCCAACACCAACAACCCCCGTGGCCAAACCTGCCCACGGGCTTGGCTGTGTTTGGCTGAAGGAGGACGCTCGCGCTCACGGTGATCGCCTGACCTTGGCGCTGGCTCTCTGAGAACGCGCCTGCAGAGAAACAGCTTGAGAGCTGCACGTTCCTGCTTTGAGCTCTCGTAACAGAACGCGAGTTCTTCAGGTCGAAGCAGCCCTTCCTGTCCGACAGCGTAAAACTGTTACTGGGCTGCAGCAGACCCCAGTAACGAGTTCAGACACAAACCTCCTCGCTTCCAGGAGAAAGAGATACTGCTGAAGGTAGTCCCACACCACCCCTGCGGTTTACAGGGCTGCTCGGGAGGCTCCCGCTCACCCTATTGCCTCCTCGATGCACAGAACCACACCAGATTCCCAGGCCTTGGGTGTAAGTATCAGCAAGAGATAAGAGCAACCGCCCCAGCAGCGTGCTCCGGCAGCTCCCGCGGTATTTATCAGAGCCCGTGAACCCGCACTCCCCCAAGCAGCCTTTTATTTTTGCCCAGCTCTGGAAAGTAAACCACAAATCCTGAGAATCCTCGGCTGGATATTAAGGCTGTCATGTCGCCCCGGCTTCCTGCCGTACGGGACGTGGATGCCACCGCCCCGCGCTCGGGAGAGCCCCGTGTTCGGGAGAACAAACACAGAGCAACTCGGGCCAGGAGCCACACCAGGACGCGCCAGCGTGCCCAGGTGAAGGGATCAGCTCTGGCGAGAGACCGAGGGACAGCTGAGCAGGCTGTCTGTTGGCTGTGTAAGCGCTGGTACTTCTGCATCAAACCCCGCTGCACAAGCGGTTGCTTTTGGCCAGCGCAGGGCTGGAGGAGGGCGTCACGAGAAGGGAGCCCCGTGACATCCTGCCCGCCCACCAGAAGCACCACATCCTGAAATCGGCTCACGGGAATGATAGAAGTGGCTCGGATGAGAGCTGGCCTGGCACCAGCGCTGCATCCCGGCCTCCTCATGATTCCTATCGGGGCTAACGCTGGTCAAGGTGCCAGGTTCATGGTCTTAATAAAGGGACAGCCTGGTTTATAGGAGGGTCTCAAGTAGCACATCCCACTGGGGCGGTCACCTCGACCTGAGTCGGGACAGCTCTGGAGTATCCCCGTCCTCTTTGCCAGAGAAGAAAGCGAAGGGCAGCAGTACTAGGCTATGAGATGGGAGGGACAGGGATCAGCTAGGAGACGGAGAGGGACTTCTGCTGGATCCCAGTGACCTCGAGCCAGCCAGGTCCCTGCTCCCAGATGTTCAGGGAAGGCCCATCCAAGCCAGCTCTCCAGCCCCAGCCCCTCCTTTCCCAGGGAAAGGAAAAAGTCTCCCACAACGCACCTAGAAAGTCGCTGCAGCCTCAGAAGAACCAGAAAAAAAACTTACCGTAGCAGAAGACAGACTTCATGTGGTCCTGTTTGGCCATTCCCAGCATGGGCAGCATCGTCCCGAGGATGGAGTTGAGAAAAGGCACCATTCCAAACACTGGGAAGAAAAGCAGGAGAGGCTTGCTCGCGGCAAACACCCAAGTGCCCCACAGCCTACGCGGACGCAGAGCCAGCGCGGGCACCCGGAGAAACCCGTCTCGCCGCAGCCCGGCGATCGCCACCAGCCGGGAGCCCGATTTCACCACGCAAGCGACGCCGACAGCCCCGGGTGGGAGCCGGCCAGCCCGTGGTGCGGTCAGCCCTAGCACAGCAGCAGCTCACTCCTCCCAGCCCTTGGAGTTCACTACCCTTTCTCAGAGTCGGTTTGCTGCAGGCTACGTCCAACTCGCCGCTGGCACCATCGGATCTCTCCGCAGCAAGACTTCTTTTCTGAAGTCCCAGCCTAGAATTACCATATTTAAACCCGGTCTTTCTGGGATGGCTGGAAACAAGAGCCCAGCAGGGAATTCCCTAAGACAAGGGCCAGGCAGCTCCGATTCCTGCTGCTTTTAAGCAGCAAACACTTTAAAGAGATTCAGCTGAGCAGTGAAACCCACTTTTACAGGGACTCAGCTCCTCTGTGCTCTGGGAATGGCCAGGTACCCGGCGGGTACCACTGCCAGCGCTCCGTCTTGCCACGCTGCTGTTTACTCCTTTTTCAGCACGTTTCATCACTGAGTTATTTTGCAGAGCAGTTGTTTAGCAGCACCAAGGCTAAGCCGTAAGATCCCGAGAGGTTTGCTCTGAAGCGTGCTGGCTGGCCCGGCACGCGCGACGCCGGGGAGGTGCCCCACGGCAGCGCTAGTCGGGTACAGCGTGAGCTACAACGCCTGAAGCACACAACGCTCCCGCGGCCCTTTCCGGCGCAGGGGCGGCAGGTCGCCAACTCACCGTTCGACACAGAGAGGTTTGCAAACGTCTGCATGACGAAGTAGTGCGGCAGGATCCCCGGCTGAAACTTGGTGAGCACCTCCTCCATCACCTTGTTGATGAAGCGCTGCCCCACCGCAACAAGGACGTTGCTCGCGGCTTGCTGCCAGTCCCGGATCACCTCCTGGCGCGGACGGAGGAAACCACGTCAGAACAGACGCTGCCCCAGACACGCAGCCTCCCCAGGAGATTGCTTCTGCTTCGCTAAAATGCCACGCGTCGCGCCCGGCTCCAAACGCCGTGAGGAATCACACCGGGTGGGCTAAACAACAGGCCTAAGATTCAGATGCGATCTTTTTCCTGGGCGGACCTGGACCTGCAGCCCCTCCAGGCACTGCTCCTTCCTGCCCTAATACCCACCTGCCTGTCCAGGTCCTTCTCAGCACCCCAGTTCTATTTAGCTGTGCACACATGCTGCGCTGGAAGAAAACCGTCAGCCAAACCGTCCCCGCCTCTTCCCAGAGAGAGGAACGCAGCCCGTCCCCTCCTCCCTCCACCACCCCAAGTCCAGAAGCCGGTGTGCAATCGGCCCTTCCCTTCCACGAAAGGGGTCCCAGTAACTGCGACCGCTGGGGCAGCCCCAGACCCACAGCATTTACTGCGACCAGGGGCAGAAAGAGCCGGAGCTTTCAGGTCATACCTTTGACTTGGTCATTTCATTAGACGCCAGGAAGATAACAACCTTCGCCGTGCTTTTGTCCAAGAGGGCAATGCTGTTCTTCACCACCGTTTCCATCGCCTTCAGGATGATCACACGGTGAGGGTAGGCCAGCTGAAAAGGGAGGGAAGAAAGCGGCCGGTCAGCCAAGCCGACCACAAACCCTGCATGCCGCAGAGCTGCGAGACACCCGGCAAGGGACCGGCCAGCACTGCCACCACGCAGCCTGCGCAGGAAGAGGCAATGACTCGGACAACACTAAAAACTCAATGATTTTTACTCCGTTTCTCATCCATGACAGCATATTCTAGCCGTTTCTTCACCCGCACAACTCCAGCGCCTTGGACCACACTTCTCAGCCAGCTGGTCCACCGCTCTCCCAGCCCCAATCCTCCCCGGTACCTCCCTTGCTCGCTGACACAGCCAATATCCCCAAGCTGCCAGGAAGGATTTCTCATCCTGCTGGCACTCCCAGGACCGAGCAGAGCAGACCCCCACCTTGTCATGCTGCCGGAGGTACTCATCGCAGGAGTTGAGGATCTCCTCCGGCTCGGACTCCCCCAGGTAGCACAAGGCATTATAGATCTGCTCCTGGACTAGCGGGTCCTTATCTGTTGTGGCATCCATCAACGTCGTAGCAAGCCCTGAGCAAGACAGGCAAGTTGCAAAGATTCTGTATTCTCTGAATGTCTCCTGGACTAACGAGAGCAGCAACGGAAGAGCCTCTGTGCCTTCTCACCCCTCCTTCCATGAGCCACGTCCGCAGCTAAATTAAGCTTCACCAGCCCTTCTGTTTCCCACTCAGTGAGCACCTCCCAAAACCATCTCTTCTGGGCTCACCTCCCAGATACATCACCTTTAACATGATGGCACTCCCCACGCGGCCCTTCCCGATCCCCCCCAGGGCTCATTCACCCTCATCCCCCAAGCCGTGCTGGACGCTTCCCAGGTGTTTTTACTGCAGACCCTACAGATACGGCTCAGCACCACGTCAGCCTCTGGGCCAAGGTGAACTTGGCTCTAAGGTTTCTCGCTGGAGCGGGGAGGAGGAGGGGTTTATTACACTGGAGGTTTTAGACCAGGGCTGGGCAGCAGCACCAAGGGCCGGGAGCTGCGGTACAGCCGGGCACCGGCACCCTCCGAGGTGCCTGGGGAACCCGCACAGGGCTGACATGTGGGACCTACCACAGGCACATCCTTGTGGGTCAGGGGCTGGAGGAGCCCCGTGGCCCTCGTGGTTGTGCTGCTGAATCCCACCACCGGGTCAGGCTCCACAGGGGTGAGCGGATGTCGCCAGTTAGGAGCTAATACGCAGCAAAGTCCTCCCTGGTATTCCCATCCCTCCGGCCACGCAAACCAGCTGCCGCTTGGGAACAGCCCCGGGAGCACGGGCAATGACGGCGGCTCTTATCCCGGCCACGGGGCACCGACAGCAACGTGCCGTCCCCAGGCACGACGCCCTCGGCTGCCTGAGATTGCGGGGTCCCGTTAAAAACGCTGCCCCGACGCGGCAGCGGGCAGAGGGACGGAGCCCAGCCAGGTCCTGCCGGCAGCGAGCCGCTGCTGCGGCCCAGAGCTGCGCCCTCGCACCCATCAGCCAGTGACTCTGCTCCGAGAGCCTAATTGTTATTGCGGAGCAGCGTATTTCTCATTAGGGCCTTTGTCGTAATAAGGTTAATTAGTTTCGGAGCAGGCCGCGCAGTCCCACCCCATGGCTCACACCCAGCCCACGGAAGAAAGATGCCCCACTTTGGGGGTTTTCATTTTCCAAGGCAGGGGACTGTGGAGACGTTTGCCACGCTGTCACGTTAAAGCCAACGTGACCCGGTGCTGCTGCTGACGGTAATCCCTGCTCCCACCCCAAGCCATCCCTTCCCCGTGGCTTAGTTAAACCAGAAAATTCTTTATTGCCTTAAAAAAAAAAAAAAAAAGGCTCATTTCAAAGCTAGCTGGGATCAGTTTAGGGAACATACAAGGGTTTATACCAGTTTAAACATTTAGAGACTATTTAAGCTTATGCAATTTGCAGCAGAGACAAGGCCCGAGATTAATTTCTAGGGCAGGGAATTACTGTGCACAGAGAACGGCTCCCTCCTCCCGTCCCCGACCACTACGTCTCTCCAGATGCTGCGGAGAGCTACAGCAGCCCAGGCCCGGCAGCTTCGACGTCGGCTCCACCGCAGAGGGCCTGCCGAGGCAGAGCCGAGCTCCCCCAGGGCACTGGCAAGGCAATTCAGCCTTGTTAGCGAGAGAGACTTCCCGCCCGGCTCCGGAAGCAGCGCAGAAAAGCTGTGCTGGAGCCGGGCACAACGAGCAGCCCGAGGCGAAGGGGGGCTGCGGCCAGAGGGAAGGAGGCTCCCGCGGCAGGGCCGGCGCCCTGAAGCCCCTCGCCCGCTCCCACCGCACTCCCATACTCACGTTTTATCCGTGACTCCGTCATGCTCCGCGTTTTCAGCTTCCCCACCAGCAGAAGGCAGTTGGCAGCTTCCTCGGTCTCAAACCCGGGGATCCCTGGGGAACCTATTTTTACACGCTACCTTTACTTCCACGGAGAATACTCTTTGGGGTTCTGGCGCGGGTCAGAAAGCCAACGTCGGGCGCAGCGAGGCGGAGGAGATGCTCTACGGCAGCCACGAGGAAGGCGAAACGCCCGTTGCTCGCAGGCAGACACCGCCCTGCCCCAGCTCTGGTTCCGAGAGGCCGGCAGGCAGCAGGCACCGCGCTTCCATCGGTCCCCAGGACCGTCCCTAGAGAGGTCGGAGCCGGAGGGAGAGCATGGCGGGTTCCGCGCCGCGTCTTCCTTCGTGACCTGCGAACGAGACGATGTTTTTCACATTAGCAGGACAGACTTAAAAGCGAAACTACCCCACACCAACTCCTCTTCTGGTATTGGGAGGAATTCGTAGCTGCAGCCCCTCGCGTTGGTGAGACGGCGAGCCTGAGGCGGGTGCCTGGTCAGCCAGCCCCTGCGTGCTGCCGGAGAAGCCGAGGCCACGCTCCGAATATTTATCCCCCAAAAACAGGTAGAAGAGCGAGGGAGCGAAGCTTCCAGCGCCTGGCAAGGCCGGGAGCCCCGCCGCCGGGGCAGGGCTGGGCTCAGCTGCTTTAACCGACCCCCGCCAGGCCAGGCACGGACATGTTTTCCCTAAAATAAGATTTGAGGGACGACGTTCCAGGCCTCCCTGGCTGCCTCAAGCCCGGCACTGCCCACCAAGCCTCCTCCACCCCGGGCAGGCCGGACAGCCGGCCCCGAAGGGCTCGTCCCCCAGCCGTGCCGCCCACCCCGCCGCGGCACCCCGACCCCGGGGCAGCACCCCGACCCCGCCGCGGCACCCCGGCCTTTGACAAAGCCATTCGCCTCCCCTGCGGAGTGGGGGGGGCCGTGTCACGGAGGTGGAGGGGAGGCAGGCGCTGCCCCGGTTTCCCTCGGGAAGCCACGCAGCCATCCCGGTTTCCCAACGCCGGGGGCTCCGGAGCTTCGCCCGCAGTCGGGGGTGCCCGCTGGGGCTCCCCACGGAAGTCGGTGC
Organism: Phalacrocorax aristotelis; assembly: GCF_949628215.1. Classification (NCBI taxonomy): domain Eukaryota; kingdom Metazoa; phylum Chordata; class Aves; order Suliformes; family Phalacrocoracidae; genus Phalacrocorax; species Phalacrocorax aristotelis. Next base: position 168,032,530 of record NC_134277.1, read on the forward strand.
CTCCCGGGAGTGAGAAGGGGAGCGCAGGGGGCTCCCCGGGGGGGACGGGTGGCGGGCGCCGGGCTGGGGCACCGGCCGCTCCCCGGTGCCAGGGAAGGGTCTGGCGGCTCCAGGCCCCGGAGCCCCCCGGGAGAGCGGGCAGCGCCCCAGCGGAGGGGGGAGGGCAGGCAGCAGCGGCTCCCCGCCACGCCGCCCGCGCTCCCTTCCCCTGCCCCCCCACGCCGCACTCACCGCGGCCGCCGCCGGACCGGGACCCGCTCGGCCCCCGGCGCCGCTTCCGGGTGCGTCCGTCACGCCCCTGCCACGCCCCCTTTGTCCCGCCCCGGGCCCCGCCCCGCAGGCGGCCCCCGCGCATGCGCACAGCGGCGTGGCCGTGGGGCGGGCCGCCGACGCAGCGAGAGCTCTCCCGTGTGCTCCCCCCCGCCCTGTGTCCGTCTGTCCGTCCGCCCCCCGTGTCCCAATGAGCCAGTACGGTAAAGCTGGGTGTGGGGCGTCCTTCCCCCACCCACCACCGCCCCCCACCCACCCGGGCCACGCCGCGCCGGGGAGTTTGGGGCAGCGAGAGGGCCGCGGGGGTGTCCCACAGCAGGGACCCCCACCCAGGGACACCCTGCAGACAGACAGGGACCCGCACCCAATCCCGACTTCGACCCAGGCACATCCCAGCGTGCCCCCCCCCCCCCGCGTATATCCCAGCATGGGGACCCCCACAGACAGGGACCCCCACCCAGATACAGCCCAGAGTGGGGAACCCCCACCCAGGGGCACCCTGCAGACAGGGACCCCCACCCAGGCACTTCCCCTGTATCCCCAGGGTTCCCTGATATGGGAGGGGGAATCCCGGGGGGTGCTCCCAAGGAGGGGGTAACCCTGTGCCCCCCCACATCCTCCCAGGATGGGGACTGGAGGCACCCAGCCCCACTTTTCCCAGAGGATGCCACCTCCCCCAGTGGGGCCCATGCCCCCAGCCTCCCCAAACCCCTCCTTGGGGTCAGAGCAGGTTTGGGCTGGAAACCCTTTATTTTGCAAGCCACGTAGCGGCAGCCAAGCACCCGGGGGTCTGCACTGGGGCAGCCCCACAGCCATGGGCAGGGAGCTGTGGCCCCCTCCCGAATCTCCCCCACCGTATTCCAGTCTCATCCTGCCACAGGAATGGCAGAGCTCTGCCAGGCAAGGGGGAACCTGCCCCACAGCACCCCAAACTTGCTTCACGAGCAGCAGGGTGCCCCAACAGCTGGATCGTCTCAGCAGCAGCGCCCGGTGGGTGACCCAGCTGCATGGGAGAGGCCGCAGGCAGCAGCCCCTCACCGCGACAGCTCCTCGGGGCACGGTTTCGAGCCCCACGCCTCTTCCCGCTCCTCCTGCTCCCGCCGCCACCGCTCCTCTTCCTCCCGATCCAGGCGCTGCAGCTGCTGCTCCACCTCCTCAGGGACCTTCACCTCCAGCAGGTTCTCCATCCCTGGGCCAGGCTCATCCCCAATCAGCACCTTTTCCCAGGAGGGGGAGGAAGGCTCAGGGAGGGGGGACAGGCCGGTGGGATGCCGGGACCCCTCCCCAGGGCTCTCTGCAAGGAGCCCCGCAGCCCCAGCGGGGAGCAGAGAGCGAGGAAGAGGCAGGACAGAGCCCTCGGAGCACCCTGGAACCTTCCTCCCCACCTGAATGAGCTTCTCGCAGGCAGCCAGCACGTCGGGCTCCCGCTCCCAGCGGTGCAGCTCCCGCAGGACCAGGTACGTCCCCTTCTCCCTCACGATGTTCCGGCCGGCCTTGGTGGCCATGAGCTGCGAAGGACACGGAGCAGCAGCATGGGCAAGGGCTGCCGCATGGCAGGCCACGCTCTCCCCTGCCCCTCTGCGGGGTATGGAACGCCCCACGGCGAGAGGGGCTGCCACAGAGCTGCTCTGACTCCAGGAGGGGTGGGAAAGCCCCCCAAGGTCTGCAGGGGGCTGGAGAACCTGCCTGCAGGGAGAGGGGGACACTGGTGGGCCCGGCCTGGGGGCAGAGGGCAGCTCCTTGGCCCCCTCATGCAGGATCACAGCCTGGCTGGGGGGTGGGGGGGGAAGGGGCTTCTGGGGGTCACCTGGTCCTCAAGCAGGGACACCCAGAGCTGGTTGTCCAGGACCAGAGAATCATGGAATCATTTACATTAGAAAAGAGCCGTCAGGTCCTCGAGCCCCACCGCTAACCCAGCCCTGCCAAGCCCGGCACTAAACCGCGTCCCTCAGCGCCGCGTCCGCACGGCTTCGGAATACCCCCAGGGATGGGGGCTCCACCGCTGCCCTGGGCAGCCTGTGCCGGCGCTTGGCAGCCCTTGCTGCGAGGAAACTGTGCCCAATATCTAATCTAAACCTCCCCTGGCGCAGCTTGAGGCTGTTTCCACTTGTCTTATCACTTGTTATTGGGAGGCCAACGCCCCGCTCACTCCAGCCCCTCTCAGGCAGCTGCAGAGAGCGAGAAGGGCTCCCCTCAGCCCCCTCTTCTCCAGGCTAAACCCCCCCAGCTCCCTCAGCCGCCCCCCAGCACACTTGTGCTCCAGACCCTGCCCCAGCTCTGCTGCCCTTCTCTGGACACACTCCAGGACCCCCATGTCCTTCTTGTCCCGAGGGGCCCAAACCTGAGCCCGGCATTCGAGGTGGGGCCTCCCCAGTGCCGAGCACAGGGGCCCCATCCCTGCCCGGCTCCTGCTGGCCACACCAGGGCTGACACAAGCCCGGGGGCTGGTGGCCTCCTTGGCCACCTGGGCACTGCTGGCTCATGCCCAGCCGGCTGTCAGCCAGCACCCCCAGGGCCTTCTCCGCTGGGCACTTCCCAGCCCCTCTGCCCCAGGCCTGGGGCGTTGCCTGGGGTTGTTGTGACCCAAGGGCAGGACCCAGCACTTGGCTTGGGTGAACATCACACCGTCTCTTCTCTGGTATGAGCAGAAGTTGTTGCCTGGGGTTGTTCCTTCTCCCTGTTGAGCTCCATGAGCTCCTGCCAGCCCACCTCTCCAGGTCCCTCCAGATACCAGCATGACCGTCCAGAGTACAAGCCACTCCCCCCAGCTCGGTGCATCCACAAACGTACCGCAGGTATGCTCTACCCCGCCATCCAAAAGGTTAATGAAGACACCGAACAGGACCAGAGCCCGTGTCAGCCCCTGGGGCACACCACTGGTCACCGGCCACCAACTGGACTTTGTGCCACCGACGACCACCCTGTGGGCCTGTCCAGTTTTCAATCCACCTCACCGCCTACTCATCCAGCCCAGACATCATCGCTTCCCAGTATGGATCTCCCAGCAGACAGCATGTTCTGGGGCAGCCCCGAGCACCTTTTTACCCCACAGGAGCCCCCGCTTGGGCTCTTGCCCTCTGCCCCACCACAGTTTTCACCAGGGGGACCCACCAACATGATGGCTTCCAGCAGCATCTTCCGGATGTCGGGTTCTTCCTCTCGCTGCTTGTCCTGTGGCAGGTACTGCAGGTCCGCAGGCAGCACTGGGGGAGAGGCAGCCTCAGGGGGAGGCAGAGGGCCAGCAGCCCCCAGACACCCACTCTGACACCCACTTACTTTCCATCTCATCCTCGGGGAATTCCTCGGGGCCTGCTAGAGGCAGGAGGAGGAAGGGCAGAACGTCGACCTCCTCACTCAGCAGCCACTCATGGTCCTCTGGGGACAGCTGGGGGTCAGAGGAGCTGCCAGAGCCCAGCCGGGGCCGCCACGGTGGGGTGACCCCAGCTGCTCACCCACTCCCCCCACCAGTGGGACTGGGGAAAGATTCAGAACAGCAAAAGCAAAAAAAACCCATGGGTCAAGATAAAGGCAGCTCGGTAAGTGAAGGGGGAAAAAACACAAAAGCCCCAGGCGACATAAAGGCACTGGTCCCTCCACACAGCCTGATGCCCAGCCCACCCCCACGCAATGGCTGCTTCGGCCCCCTCCCTGCTTTAGTGCTGACCGTGGCGCTGTACAGCACGGGACATCCCTCCAGTCCGTGCGTCCCCCCAATCTCCTGCCCACCCCCAACCCACTCGCTGGCAAGAAATGCACACAGCCTTGATGTTGTGTGAACGCTGCTCAGCACCAGCTAAACCCAACCAGCACCGGCTAAGCCTGGCTGTCCTACCGGTGCCACACCGGTCACCGGTCTGGAACATGGCACCCTGTGGGTGCTATAAAGTGAACTCCATCCCAGCCAAACCCAGCACCCCGAGCTCCTGAGCGGGCTGGCAGTGTGGGACAGCCCATCGCAGCCCATGGCAGGGGCGGCTCAGCCCGGTAGCCGGTGTGGGGCTCTGCAGCTCGGACAGGGGGTTCTCACCATGCTCGAAGCAGCAGTTCCTGAGAGCCCCCACGATGCCCCGGCGATGGACAGCGGAGTCCTTGTACTGCGTGAAGGGCAGCAGCCGCTGCACCGAGCACCTGCGGGAGACACGGGGGGTGACACCAGGCTGGAGACCCCCGCCCCCGCCCCCCCTCCCAGCGGAGCCCTACCGGGAGCGGTCGAGGAGCCCGCGGCGACCCTCGGGCAGCTGGCTGAGGTTGCAGAGGAGCGGGCCAAGCTGGGGCGGCGGCTGGGGCTCGCCGAGGGCCTGGAGGAGCGGTGCCATCCCGGTGCCGCGCTCCCGCAGTCCCCGCAGCACCCGCCGGGCCGCGCCGCGCTCCCGGCAGAGGTTGGCCAGCAGCCCGCAGGCCAGCCCGCCCGGCAGCAGCCCCAGCACGACGGGGAGCGCGGCCAGCAGCGGCCCGCCGGCCGCCGGTTCGGACGAGAGGTTCACCAGGCAGCCCAGGGCGCGGCGGGCCACCGGCGGACTGGGCCCCGCCGCCAGCTCCAGCAGGGCCGACACGACCCCGGGCCGCTCCGCCAGCAGCCGCCGACCCGCCGGGACCCCCGAGAGCGCCAGCGCAGCCTCGGCCGCGCCTGCCCGCGCCGCCGGGCCCGCCGCCGGGGAGAGAAGCGCCGCCAGCTCCTCCGCCGCCGCCGCCTCCTCCGCCGCCGCCATGGCGGCTGCCATCTTGCGCGCGGCCGTCACCTCGCAACCACACGCGCTCCGCAGCGCGACGGGCGGGCGCGAGGGCCAATGAGCGCCGAGCGGGCAGAGGAAGCGCCAATCAGCTAAGGAGCGGGCGGCAAAGGGGGAGGAAGCGGCGGGAAGAGGCGTTCTGGGAATGGAGGTCATCCAGGATTGGCCGCGCCCCCACAGTCCGCCCCAAGTTGGCCACGCCCTCGGGCATGAGGCGCCGCAGGGTCCTAGAGAGAGTGGGTGAGTGTGCATAGGTTGGGGGGACTCTGGCGTGCGTGGGTGGGGGAGAGACCCTGGTGTGCGTGGGTGGGGAGGGACCTGAGTGTGCGTGGGTGGGGAGGGACCTGGGTGTGCGTGGGTGGGGAGGGCCCGGGTGTCAGTGGGAGGGCTGTGGGGGGACGTGGGCTTTCGTGGGGGTCACGGCGTGGGGCTGCCGTTTCCCTGGCCGCGCCCAGGTAAGCCCACGCCTGACCGTAGTCAGCCCCACCATGCCGGGGGCGCCGCCACCCTCGTGGCCACCCGCCCCTTCCTCGGCGGGACGAAGGTGGGAGCAGCCCCGGCTCCCCCCGTCCCTCTGCCGGGGTCGGAACCTCTGGGTCGCTTGTCCCCTGCCACGCTGACCCTTCGGCAGGTCCCGGCGTGGCCGAGCCGCCCGTGAGGGCCTGAGTCCCGGCGCTGACACTGGTGACAGTCCCGGTGTTACACCGGTACCGTCCCGATACGGTGCTGGTGCTGACCCCGGGGCGCTCCCGGCGCTGGCACCGGGTCGTTCCCGTTGCGGGTCCCGGCACGGTCTCGGGGCCGTCCCGAGGGCGGCGCTTCCCGCATCAGTTTCTGTTTCTCCGCTGGTAAATTTCTGGCCAAGAAACGGAGGAGACGCCCAGACGCCCCTGGCAACTCGTCCGGAGCCGTCTCCCGCAGCACCCCCGGAGCCGTCTCCCGCAGCACCCCCGGAGCCGTCCCGCATCACCCCCGGAGCCGTCCCGCAGCACCCCCGGAGCTGTCCGGCACGGCCCTCGGAGCCCTCCCGCAGCACCCCCGCGCACCCCCGGCACCTTTCCCGGCGGTTCCCAGTGCCCGACCCGTCCCTGCCGGGGCCGTCCCCGGTGCCAGCGGCTCCCCACACCCGCGCCGTAGAGTGGCCGTGCCCCACGCACGGCCCCAGCGCTGCCCCAGGGCAGGTGAGTGGGGCCGGGGCCGGCCGGGACCGGGGGCACAGCCGCCATCCCCGCACACCCCGCTCCCATAGCAACCCCGTTCCCCTCACCCTCCCTTTGGCCGCGGCCCCGCGGCCTCACGTCCCTGTCCCTGCGTGGGCCGATGCCACGCCACGTCCCCCCGTCCCGCCGGGGCCTCTCCCCACCCCGCACCCAGTCCCGCAGCCCCAAGCGCTGGCGGTCCACGAGCCCCGAGGGGGACTGGGATGCCCGGTATAACGGCTGGCGGGCCCCAGAGCTGGGGTACAGCAGGGAGCCCCCTGACCTTCTGGGCAGCCTGGAGCGGCTCTGCGACCGCAGCCCCAGGCAGCTCCTGCCCTTCCTGCGGGACCACGCGTTGGAACTGGGCCAGCTGCTGGCTCGCCAGGACCTGAGCCCAGCCCAGGTGTACATGCTGCTGCGGGTCCTCAGGGCCGTGCTGGAGCATGGGGGGCTGCGGCAGCCCTCCACGCCCCTCCTGGCCCTGCTGCTGACCCGGGATTTCATCCTGGGGGACCTGCTGAGGTTCATCACCGAGCTGGACACCTTCCAGTGCTGGGACGGACAGGTCTCTCAGGAGGTGGTGGGGGACACGGTGGCCGCTCTCCACCACCTGCTGACCGCCTGCCCCAGCCACGTGCGGACGCTGCTCTGCTACCCCGTCGACCTCCTCTTCTGCACTGTGCAGCGGCTCCAGGGCCGCGGCTTCCAGTTCTCCTGGCTCATCCAGCAGCGCCTGCACGACGCCAAGCGCCGGGTGGACGCGACTTTCCCCCACCGCCACCGTCCCGCCGGCGCTTGGCTGGATGACTTCCGTGAGGTGCCGGTGATCCCCGCGCCCGAGGAGCTCTTTGGGGAGGCGGAGGGCCGGCTGCGCCCCAACCTGTGGCGCGGGGCGCACGAGAGCGCCGCAGCCTACCTGGACCTGCACTTCCGACTGCTGCGGGAGGATTTCCTCAAGCCGCTGCGGGACGGCATCGCGGCGGCGTTCTCCCTCGACGGCGACGACGGGGTGGCGCTCAGCCTCTACCGGGGGGTGCAGCTCCACACCGTGGCCGTCACACCAGCCGGTCCCATCTACCTGGCCAATTTCCCACCCCGCGCTGGCCCAGTGGCCGACGAGCGCCTGAAAAGTGGCTCTCTCACCTGCCTCCTCTCCGAGGACTGCTGCCACGTGCTCTTCGGGGTGGTGGCTGGGGTGCCAAAGGGGAGGGCAGCCCACCAGGACTGCGTCTGGCTGCACATCCAGACCTACAGCCACCAGCAGCTCCTCGCCCACCTGGGGAGAACCAGCTTCACCATGGTGGAGTCCCCGGCCTTCTTCGAGGCGTACCGGCATGTGCTGGAGGGGCTGCAGGAGCTGAGCCCCGCCGCCGTGCCCTTCAGCCGTTACCTGGTGCACTGCAAGCCCAACATCCGCTGCCCCGCGCACCTCGGCGCCGACAGGCTCTTTAACCTCATGCCGCTGCTGCCGGCCGGCGCAGAGAAGGTGGGTCGCTGTGGGGACCCCGCTGGCAGCGCAGGGATTGCAGGACCCCCCTGGGGAGACGCCGGCTGCACTTGACCGTGGACGCAGCTGGGGGAGCCTGGGTGGGGTGCGATGCCGCGGGTGCCCCATTGCTGCTTTCGGTTTCAGGGAGAAGAGCCGGCGGTGGACCTCTCTGCCGTGAGCCTGGATGACCCGGAGATCTGGTCCCCGAAGACTTTCCCCCACTTGGACGAGTCTCAGCTCGCAGCCATCCGGCTGGCGCTGAGCAGGGAGTTCATGCTCATCCAGGGCCCCCCTGGCACAGGTAGGTGCTGGCACCAGCACTCCTGGTGCTGCCCCTGCACCGTGTCTGCTGGGGGTCTGCGGGGGCACGGCGAGGCTCTCCCTGCCCCCAGCGCATGCCGGCGCTTTCCTGTCCAGGCAAAACTTTCATCGGACTCAAGATCACAGAGCTGCTGCTTCGGAACCAGGATGGGGAGCCCTGGGAGGAGCGGCCGCCCCTCCTGGTGGTGTGCTACACCAACCACGCCCTCGACCAGTTCATGGAAGGTGCTGGTCCCAGCCCCGGCCCCAGTCCCCATCCCCTCCCCAGAGACCCCTCATGCCCGGTGTGGGCTGAGCCAGCGGCATGCCGGCAGCGTGATGCTCGTGGCTGCCCTCACTGTTGCCCATCATACTCCAGCTCCAGGTGGCTGGAGCTGGGCTCCCTGTGGGCCAGCACTGCCGCCACGCCGGCACACGCTGGCACAGGCTGGCACAGGCTGGCAGGGCAGTCGGGGGAAAAGGGAGGACGTTGCCGTGGGGTTGGGGGGCAGGTTGGACATGGCCATGGGGTGTTTGGCATGGCCTTAGGGTTGGAGGGCAATTTGGGCATGGTCATGGAGTCATTGGGCAGATTGGGCACGGCCATGGGGTTGTTGGGCTCAGCCATGGGGTTGTTGGGCAATTTGGGCACGGTCATGGAGTCATTGGGCAGATTGGGCACGGCCATGGGGTTGTTGGGCTCGGCCATGGGGTTGTTGGGCAATTTGGGCACGGTCATGGAGTCATTGGGCAGATTGGGCATGGCCATGGGGTTTTGGGGCTCAGCCATGGGGTTGTTGGGCAATTTGGGCATGGTCATGGAGTCATTGGGCAGATTGGGCACAGCCATGGGGTTGTTGGGCAATTTGGGAACGGCCATGGGTCATTGGGCAGGTTGGGCATGGTCATGGGGGTGGGGTTGGCCATGGCTTTGAGGGGCACAGCCATGGGGTTGTTGGGCAATTTGGACATGGCCATGGGTCATTGGGCAGGTTGGGCATAGTCATGGGGGTGGAGTTGGCCATGGTTTTGGGGGGCACAGCCATGGGGTCGTTGGGCAAGTTGGGCATGGCCATGGGATCGGCGCCCAAGCTGCCAGCCTGGCCCTGTCCTCCCCCAGGCATCCTCCAGTTCCAGCCCACCCAAGTGGTGCGCATCGGGGCGAACTGCCGAAGCGAGAAGGTGAAGGGCTGCTCCCTGCAGCTGCTCCGGCAAAGAGCACCCTGCGGGCCGTTGGGGGTCAGCAGCTGGCAGCAGCACATGCAGGTATGGGGCCGGGCCCCTCTCACCCGTGCCCGCCCAGCAGGTTTCTGGCAGCAGGGGCTTGGCGTGTCCCGCTTTTGCCTCTCCCCAGCGGTTCTCGGCCCCCCCAGATGCGGAGCGCCTTGCAGGAGCAGGAGAGGAGCATCGCCTTCTGCACGGAGGTGCTGGGGCTGCTCCGCCGCGGCATCCTCACCACCAGCGAGCTGGAGGCAGAGATTGAGAAGGACGACCTGCTCTTAAAGGTGGGGATGTGGGTGGCTGCCACAGCCCTGATGTGGACCCAGGGGTCTAGGTCGGCTGAGCTCAGCCCCGCCCTCCCCCTCCCAGGGCACTGTGCATCTGGACATGCTGCAGTGGCTGCAGGTGCAGACCCCGGTGCCGCCAGAGGACAGGAGCCCGCGGCGAGGCCAGGACTGTGCGGCAGGTGACCCTCACTGCCACTTTCGTCCCCAGTCAGGCTCATGGGGGGGGATTTTGGGGACACACACCACACCCCCCCCCGACTTGCATCAGGCATGGTGGGGTCAGCAGGAGCTACCCAGTGGGAGTGGGAGTCCCAGTGGGACGCCAGGCAGAGGTGGGGGGCAGGCGTGGGGCTGCCCTGGGGACAGGGGAGGAGGAGGAGGGCTGTCCCTATCCCCAAGCCCCCAGGGATGCTGGCATCCCCCTGCCAGCAGTGCCCCGTGGGGTGCCACCGTGGGGCCACCGCCAGCTGCTGCGGCTCTGCCCACAGGCACAGAGCGAGGGGCCGGGGGGCACCGGGGGGACCCTGGGGCAGAGGAGAGCTGGGAGATGCGCGGGGACGAGTGGTGCCTGGATGAGGAGGAGGAGTTCGACCCGGCCGAGGCTGAGAGAAGAAGAGCCAGGGAGAAGTTCGCCTACATCATCCCCGAGGAGGAGGAGGGGTATGGCCCTGCGCCCTCCAGCTGGCTGGGACCCCAGGGATGTGCTGGGGCTTGCCAGTGGTGAGGGCCCTGATGGCCGCGTCTGTCTGTCCGTCCCCAGCCCGCCGGACATCCAGCTGGCCTGCCAGCTGCAGGACAGCGATGCCATGACTGACGCAGAGGTCAGGCGCCTGAGGAACCTCTGGCAGCTCCGGCTCGGCGACCGGTGGCGGCTCTACAGGTCTCACCGCCCCATCCCCCCGACGGCGGGTCCCTGGGGAGGGGAGGCCGGTGACGCGGCACCGCTGGCACCAGTGTGGGGTCCCCGTCCCCACATGCTGGTGCCCCGGGGCTGCTCCCCGCGGTGACCCTGTCCCATGCCGGTGGCAGGCGGTGGCTGGGCACCTACGGTGCGGCGCTGGAGGAGGCGCTGGCGAGGCAGCTGGAGGAGTACGAGCAGAGCGCGGCCAAGCTGGCCCAGCACCAGCTCCAGGAGGACCTGCAGATCCTCAGGCAGAGCCGCGTCATCGGGATGACGACCACGGGTCAGAGGGCCGTCGCGCCGGGGCTGGGGCCAGTTACTGCGGTGGTGCCGGTGGCGGTGCCCGTATTAGTGCCAGTGCAATTTCTGGTGCTGGCGCTGCTTCCAGTGCCAGTGTTGGTGCCAACACTGGAGGCAGCGCCAGGACCAGCGCTGGTGCTGCTGGTGCCATCTCCAGTGCCAGCGTTGGTGCCAATGCTGGAGCCGGTGCCAGTACCCGTGCGGGTGGGGTTGCCGGTGCTGGTGGTGCTGGAGATGGTGCCTGACCCCAAAGGGGCTGTGGGAGGCGGGCGAGGAGCCCAGGGTGGAGGGACCGGGGGACATCCCATGGGGTGCAGAGGTCCCTGTGTGTGGGCTGGACCCTGCCAGGGTGCCCGTTCCTCCACCCAGCTTGTCCCCGGCTCCAGGGGCTGCCAAGTGCCGCAAGCTGCTCCAGCACGTCCAGCCCCAGACAGTGATTGTGGAAGAGGCTGCAGAGATCCTGGAAGCGCACGTCCTGACCTGCCTCACCACCTCCTGCAAGCACCTCATCCTCATCGGGGACCACCAGCAGGTACAGCGCCCCGGCCCCGCGCCCCGGTGCCCATCGGCGCACCTCGGTGAGCCCAACCCCTTTTGCAGCTGAGACCCAAACCCGCCGACTACACCTTGGAGAAGAAATACTGCCTCGGCGTCTCCCTCTTCCAGCGGATGATCAACAACGAGATCCCCCACGTGCAGCTGCTGTGCCAGGTGAGCCAGACCCCCTGCGTGGGCACTGCCACCCGCCCCACGCCGGGTGCTGCTGCTATGGCTCGAGCTTCCACTGTGTCCCTGGCAGCACCGCATGCGCCCAGAGATCTCCCAGCTGCTCGTCCCCTTCTTCTATGAGGTGCTGAGGGACCACCCGGCTGTCAGCAGCTACAAGAGGATCAAGGTGGGGGGAAGGCCACTGCAGGGTGGGCGTGGGGATGGGGCCGGTCCCCTGATGCCCGCATCTCCCCCCTGGCAGGGCGTCGAGAGCAGCGTCTTCTTCATCCAGCACGTGGGGGCTGAGGACCTCAGCGGCCACACCGGCAGCTACAGCAACCGCTCAGAGGCCTCCTTCCTGGTGCACCTCTGCAAGTACCTGGTGGAGCAGGGCTACGGCAAGGGGCAGCTCACCATCCTCACCCCCTACCGCGGCCAGGTGGCCACCATCTGGCAGCTGCTGGCCAGGAGGGACATGGCCGAGGTGGCCGTCTGCACCGTGGATGACTTCCAAGGGAAGGAGAGCGACATCGTCTTGCTCTCGCTGGTGCGGAGCAACCCGGAGGGGCGGATCGGCTTCCTCAGGGACCGCCACCGTGTCTGTGTGGCTTTCTCCCGCGCCAGAAAGGGCTTCTACTGTGTCGGCGACCTGGAGGGCATCGCGCGGGGCACCGGCGGCTGGCTCTGGGCCGAGATCCTGGCCGCCCTGAAGAGCAAGGGCCTAGTGGGGGACGGGCTGGTGCTGACCTGCCAAAACCACCCCGAGGTGACGGTGACAGTGCGGGACGCCTCCGACTTCAGGCAAAGCCCCGAGGGCGGCTGCACGCACCGGTGCCGGATAGCGCTGCCCTGCGGCCACCCCTGCCCGCGGTACTGCCACCCGCGCGACCGCGAGCACCGGCGGGTGCGCTGCTGCCTGCCCTGCGCCCGGCCGCCCTGTGAGCACGGCCACCCCTGCCCCAAGCTCTGCTGGGAGGAGTGCGGCCCCTGCCTCAAGAAGGTGGAGAAGGTCCTGCCCCGCTGCGGCCACCGGCAGCGCTTGCCGTGCCATGTGCCGGCTGAGCACTGGTGCTGCCAGGAGCCATGCCTGCGGCCCCTTGCCTGCGGGCATCCCTGCCTGCGGTGCTGCGGGGATGACTGCGGCAGGGACGACTGCGGCAGGGACGACTGCGGCGGGGACGACCGCAGCGGGGACGACTGTGGCGAGGCAGCAGCGGCGGTCCTGCCGTGCAACCAGCCTGCCCGAACCCATCAGGAGCTGCCTGCTGCCTGCCAGGAGAGCAGCCGGCAGAGCCCGGAGTGAGGGCCTCCCTGCAGCCGGTCCCGCTGGTGATGCTGGGCCGGATCCGTGCCGCTGCTGTGCTGTGGTCCCGTCAGCGGCGCTGCTGAGGGGGTCCCTCCGGGCAGAAGCGGGGACCACGGTGCTGCTGGCACAGTGCTGCCCACAGCCCTGCTCCCCGACTGTGCCGGTAGCCGTGCCCTCCCCGGTGCCACCTCCGCAAGGCCCCACCGATCCCAGCCAGACCCACAGCGATTCCCAACTTGATCCCAGCTGGTCCCACGGCGATTCCCATCTCGATCCCAGCTGGTCCCACAGTGATTCCCAACTCAATCCCAGCTGGTCCCACGGCAATTCCCAACTCGATTCCGGCCAGACCCACAGCAATCCACAACTTGATCCCGGCTGGTCCCACAGCGATTCCCAACTCGATTCCGGGTGGTCCCACAGCGATTCCCAACTCAATCCCGGCTGGTCCCACGGCGATGCCAAACTCGACGCCAGCCCACGACAATCCACAACTTGATCCCAGCTGCGCCCTCAGCAAGTCCCAGCTCGATCTTGGCCAGGACCTCGGCAATTGCCAACGTGATCCCGGCCGGATCTGCAGCAATTTCCAGCTCGATCCTGGCTGGAGACGTGGTGACGCCCCAAACACTCCCACGCACCCCGGCGCCTTCGACCGCCACCAGCCTTGGGCATCACTTGTGCCCCCTTCAGTGGAGCAGAGGTGCCGGCATGGGTGACACCGCAGGGAGGGACAAAGCGTCCATCCCCACCCCAGGCAGGTTCAGCCTTGCTGGGGTTTGGCTGGACGCGGCTCTCCAGGCCGCGGTGGCAGGACCGGGGACCCCATCACCCCCCGCACCCCCCCTAAACCCCGCCTCGCTGTGCTGCGTCACCGAGTAACTAAAGCCTGTCCAAAGCCACCCTCATTTCTGCTGCCTGTCGATCATTGCATCACAGCACCCGTGGTTCACCGGGCAGCTTGGCGGTCGCCTCTGGCTGTCCCCAGCGAGCCCGTCCCCCTGGGGAGTGGGTGGTCCCGAGGGTCCCTCGCTGCCGCATCCGCAGCCCCGGGGTCCCAGCAGCTCCGGAGCCAGCTATGTGCCGTCCCCAGGGAGGAGACGACTTTCTCTGCAGGGATGGGCAGCTCCTGTGCCGGGACAAAAACCCCTCGTCCACTCGGGGTGGCACCGCCACGGCGTCAGTAGGTGAGCTCTCGGTCACAGGCGAGGTCTGGCTCTGGCGCTGGCTCTGCCGGGGACGGATGCAGCCGAGGTGCCGGCGGGTTCGTTCAGAGCAGGGCACCCGCTGCCGACGTGCCCAGCGCCGGTGTGCGGGTGACGGGTGTTCCTGGCGCGGGTGACGCGCCTCGGGGGGATCCCGGCTGCCAGTCGGCGCTGGTTTTCTCTGGGAGCACGGAAGAAGCAGCAGCAGAAGGTGTCCAGACTCAGCCGGGAGGGGTTGGATGGAGTTTGTGCGTCCAGATGATCCACACAAATTCCAGGTGCCGCAGGCAGAGCCCCTTCCTGCAGCTCGTGGGGAGAAACGGCAGAAACCTGGTCGCAAATGACCGAGCTCCGGCGCTGGCGGAGGGCTTTTGCGCGGGTGGGCGAAGGCAAAAGGGACGCTGCTCCTCGCTGGGTGACAAAGCGAGACGCAGAGAATGAAGAGCCCAAGAGCAGCCATTTCCAAAGCAAACCACCGAGGTCGGGCTCGTTGTAGCGCCCCGGTCCCAGGCGATGCCGGGAAGCATTAGGCTAAGATATCTATTTTTTTTTTTTCAAATTTAGAAGCCTGAGACACAGATGCAGTTGGATAATCTCTAAAAAAAGCCTTTTACCAAACCAAGTCATGTGAAGAGAGGTGGAAGCACCACCGAAAGCACTTTGTGAGGTGCAAAATCCAGCTGGCGAATCACAGATACGACAGAGAGGAGAAAAAAATAAGCAGCGTTTGGTCAATAAAGCTGCTTCAGCAAGAGGGGGCTGAGAGTGCAGCCCGGCCCCCGGCCAGTTGGAAAAATAAGTTTTAGGAGACTTCTCAAAGAAACCTCAACCCCACATCTGTCTGAGGCGTGACGAAAGCAGAGAAGTTCCAGGGTCTAAAAACTAAATAAGTCGAGACTTCAATATTTAACATGATCCCCCCCAAACGCTGCAGTGGCTGCACGGAATCTTTAAGGTAGAAGGAAAAACGACCTTAAACTGTGATAAACCAAACCATTTGTGCTGCTTCAGGCCAGCGCTGGGGCGCTGGGCGGCCCGAGGAACCCAAACAAGATGGGGGGTGTGGGGGAACCCTCGTGAAGCGCCCCTCAGCACCGGGGGGTCCCGGCTGACAGCACGGGGGAGCCCTGCAGTTTGCTCCCATGACCCCCAAGCCCGCCAGAAGCAGCCCACCAGCTCCCCAAGCCCCCCAGGAGGTGCCCACCACCCCCAAGCCACCCAGGAGAAGCCCACCAGCCCCCCAGGAGGTGCCCACAAATCCCAAGCCCACCAGACGGTGCCTGCCACACCCAAGGCCTCCAGAAGAAGCCCACCAGCCCCCCAGGATGTGCCCACCACAACCAAGCCCCCCAGGAGAAGCCCCACAGCCCCCATAGAAGGTGCCCACCAACCCCAACCCCCAAGCCCCCCAGGAGAAGCCCCCCCCGCCCATGCAACCAGCAACCCGGCAGCACTGTCCTGCCCTGGTGCCGGCTCCCACCCTTGCCCAGAGGAGCCGTGGGGCCGCCCGTGGCTCCTGCTCCCCCTCCCACCCCCTCGGGAGGATGGGCGGCGCTGCCTCCCCTGCCCCCCGGGACTGCTGAGAGCCCCAGAGCCCAGCTCACCACCGTGCCCCAGGCTATCGCTGCGGGGCGTTCACCGGGTCGCCTTGTGGCTGCTCACATCAGAGGAGAATCAGGAGGACACAGAAATCGGGCTGGATCGCTGGGCCCCGGCGGCATTGCTGTGGAAGCCCCCACTCCTCAGGGACTCGCTAATCCCAGGGTCTCAAAACAAAGTAATTCAGCAATGGGGCCAACTCCAGAAAAACCTGCTTTTCTGGCAGCGGGGAGGTGGGTTTGGAGCCCTTGTGCCGGGCTCGCCAAAGCCTGGGCTGAG
Organism: Phalacrocorax aristotelis; assembly: GCF_949628215.1. NCBI lineage: Eukaryota > Metazoa > Chordata > Aves > Suliformes > Phalacrocoracidae > Phalacrocorax > Phalacrocorax aristotelis. The sequence goes on from NC_134277.1 coordinate 168,048,324, forward strand.
TCCACCCGCTGCCTCCAGATCGGTCCGTTTTGGTCTTGAGCTTGGCCTTGGCTGGAGCCATGCTTGAGTTCTGCTAAACCAAGATTCGGCCTGTTGAGGGCTGGGAGGAGCCCCCAGCCCCCACTAGCCTGGCTCGTGCCGGTGTGCCGCGGGCCGCTGAAGGATGCTGGCGTGGGTGTCTGGCAAGGAAGGAAGGCTGTCCATGGGGCAAACGACGCAGTCACCGCTGGCAGCGATGGACGTACGCACAGCTGGCCCTGTCCTGCGCTGTCCCAGACTTCTGTTGCCCAGATGTGCTGCAAAGGTTGCCTCAGCTCTTCCAGATGATGCCGGGAGCTGTGTCCTTTCGTCTCGTGCGGGATTGGCACTGTACGGCAGGTCATCGCTGTGCCGGGAAGCTCCCGCGCTCCCTAAACCGCAGCCTGAGCAACGCAGCAGCGACTGACGTCCGCCTTCCCGCTGCCTGGGCTGCAGCGCAGCTCGTTGGCGTCCTGTTTTAATGAGGGCTTAAACACCGGTCTTCCTCTCCACAAAAGCCAAGCCCACGGGACAACCTCACACCCCAGAGCGATGGCCGCCTCGGTTGCTCGATCCCGTAGCAAATACGCAGCCGTCGGGAGGAGAAAACTTCCCAGTTGTTGTTTAACACCAAAAAAAGCAACGTTTGAGGTTCGAGGTATCTGATGGGTGATGGCACGAGCCCATCTCTGGGCAGCTGCTCCCATCCCAGCGTTCCCAGAGCGCCGGAGTGCGGCACGCACCGCAGCCTTCGCCAGAGCTGGGATTTCTGGACCCAATACCAGCTGGGAACATCACCATGAACTCCAGCTTAGAGACCTCCTTTGGAATGAAAGCAGCCAAAACCTACAAGCTATCCAGCAAGTGAAGAGCCAAAACCCCCTTAAATCCGACCCCAGAGAGGATGAAGTAATAAAATAGAGGACAAAGCGGTAACTGGAAGGGAAGAGAGCGACCAAACAGGCAGGGGCGCCCGCTGCTGCCGCTCAGGAGGGGGTGGCGCGGCAACGACCCCCCAATGGAACCGTGGGGGAAATAAGGTGTTTCTAAAAACAAACCCAAACCACCCGCTGTGGCAGCAGGATGGGAGCGCCCCGGGTCGTGCCAGACAACGAGCAGTAAAGGCGACGGCTCGGAGACGCGCTCAGCCCCTCCGCCTCCGAGGAAAGGAACAGTTTCTGCCACCATTGCTGTGGTCTTTGGTAGCGCCTTCCTGATGGCATTTGGGAACCAGGACGATGCCGTCAGTCCCGCTCCCGCCAGTCCCACCAGTGGTATTTAATACTTTTATTAACGAAGGATCACGGAGGCTGTTCAGTAAAAGCAGGACGGCGAGCAGGCAGCACCCAGCCAGCTCCCGGCAGAAGCACCCCCGTGGCCAGAAGCTGGGGGTGGGGAAGGACGCGCTGGTGGCACGGCACGGGGCAGCCAGAGAGGCCGGAGGCACCCGCCGGCACTCGTGCGGAGGCAGGGAGCTCCGTGGTACCCGTCCCAGAGCCCGTCCCAGCTCCAGGGCCACAACGGCCCTGCGGTGCCCACGGCAGGCAGCCAGCCAGGGGGACAGGGGACACAGGCACACACCCCCATGTGTGACCCCCCCAGTACTTCCCACAGCCCTGACACCCCCACTGCGGCCGTGGGGTCCCCGAAGGAAGGGGTGTCAAATCACAGAAAAACTTTATTGGTGTAAGGATACATTGCTACGCTGTGAAGTCCAAGTTCCCTGACAGGGGGGAAGGGGGGCAGGCAGCCGCAGCAGCGCGCGAGTAGGGGGGCGAATGATGGAGGAGGCGGGACCGGGCCAAACCCTGCTCCACCCCACAGGGGCTCAGGCGGGCGCAGAGGGAGGTGCGGTGGGCCTGTGAGCCATGGTGGAAAAAGGGAGCAGCAGGCTGGGAGCCGAAGAGCGAGGAGGAAACAAACTCCAACTGAAAAACAGGCTTCTGAAGAGTTACAGCAAGGGAGAGAAGCTGGTAGAGCTGCCGCTGCTGCCAGTGCCCTCCTCTGCGTGCTCAGCCCTGGGGGGAAGGAGCGCGGGTACCTGTCTGTCTGTCTGTCTGCCTTTCCTCCACGCCCCAGGAGCCCTGCCTTGCCCGGCTGGAGGCTGGAGCCAGGTCTGGAACATCATCTGGAGCCTCTCATCTCCTGCCAGGATGAGGACAGGCTGGGGACGGGGGGAAGCCCCCACCAAGCGCCACGAGTCTCCAGCCTTAGGGCATCCCCTCCACCTTCCCAGCCAGCCCCTTCCAAAAGTGGCTTAGCCCCCAGCGAGAGGAAGGAGGGAGACCCCTCAAGACAGCCGTGGCTGGAGGGGCAGGGGCTGCACAGGCAGCCCCCAGTGGGGCGAAGAGCTGTGACACTGGCACTGCCCCACGCAGGCTCCCCTCAGGGGCGGGAGGCGTTTGGAGGCTGCTCCGGTGCTGCAGCAGCTGCGGCTCCTCCTTTGTGCCTGCTCAGCTGAGCCTTCCCTGACCTGCTGAAATATGGGGGCGGTGGGAACCTTGGCCCCAAAACTCTGGGTGCTTGGGTGGAGCGGGGGGCTCACCCCCGCAGCGGCTGGGTGAGGGGGACAAAAGCGTGGGTGGGAGAGGCAGCACCGTGCTCCCGCCACGGGCCGGGCTCACCCCCAGCACTAAAACAGATGCTGCAGCCCCCGGCAGGGGCTGAGCCAGGCCCTGGCACCGTGGCCGCTGCCGCCGCCATGCTCTGGCCCTGCTCTGGCCTCCAGACTGCCAAAAGACAGCTGTGGTTTTAAAAATAACCCCAAAGGAAATCCTGGGGGTGCGGGCCGAGGCGCCTGGTCCAGCGCTCACCCGCAGGGTGGGGACTCCTCTGCACGGGAGCCGTGCAGGACACCGGTACCACCCAGCAAAGAGAGAAAAATGAAACAAAACCAACAAAACCAAACTGGAGAAAACCTCTGTGGGAGGGCGAGAGCAAAGCAAACCTCTTTGAAACAAACGGACTCTTCTCTGGGGAAGGAGCGGAGGACAGTTCGTGGGGAGTTCAACAACGCTGCTTCTGGAGGAGGCCGGGCAGAGGCATCCCTCCGTCGCTGCTGGTGCTGTGGACGGACGGCGTTTGCTGGGTCACAACCAGTACAGAAAAGTGCTCGAGGGAAATCCAGCCCGGCTTCAGCGCCACGAGGAGTTTGCAGTTCAGTGCAGCCAACGAGATCAGCGATAAAGTGCAGCAAAGCTTCTCGGAGCTCCCACACAGCTGTCCGGCGAGCCCCGGCCTGCGCTGCCGCAGGCGAGGGGAAAGGGGAGGTTGGCCGGCAGCACCAAAGCGAGGGGACGTGTCTTCGGCCAGGAGGACGCAGCTACTTTCAGTCCGTCGTGCTCCGAGATGCCTGGGGTACTCCAGTGTATGTGTCAGGCAGGGCAACGCCGCAGCGGCTGGGCAGGGGCGGTTGGGGAGCTCGGGGCGCCCCGCCGCGGGACGCAGGCAGAGGTTCGGTTCGGCAGGGCTGCCAGGCACCTCGGAGCGGTTCTGGAAACTCACATGCAAATAACTTGTAACCTGTAACGAAGCACAAGGGCGTTACTGTTCCGCGGCTGCATGCAGGCAGGAGGAGGCCGAGTGGGAGGCGCAGAGCGGAGGCGGCATCACTGCTCTGTGCCAGAGCACCTCGGCCGTGCCGAGCTCCGAGCCACGCTCCCGAGGTGGTGGAGCAGAAGCTTCGAGGCCCAGCAGGGCAGGGCCCTCGGCCCCCTGCGCCCACGGGAGCCGAAGCCCCTCTCCCCTCACAGTGGGAGCCGCAGCTGGCACGCCAGGCCAGAGCACCGAGCTCACGTACCTGTCCTCCTCAATGCTGCCGCTCTCGGTGTCGCCGGCATCCCTGTTCTCCTCCGTGTCCTCTTCACCGAGATCCATGTCCAGCTCATTGCCAGCTTCCAAGCGCGTGTACGCGTACCCGCTGCGGGGGAAAAGGGCAGCGCAACGTTAAGCGTCCAGCCAGCACCCCTCCGTGACGGCGTGGCCGCAAGGGAGATCCCGCTCCTCTCTCCAGTGGGCTTAGGTCACAGAGTCATAGAATCATTAAGGTTGGAAAAGACCCCACCGGTCATCGAGTCCAACCGCCAACCCAACACCCCCCAGGCCCCTAAACCGTGTCCCCAAGGGCCATGTCTGCACGGTTTTTGACCTCCCCCAGGGATGGTGACTCCCCCACCTCTCTGAGCAGCCTCTTACAATGCGTGACCACGCTTGCAGGGAAGAACTTTTCCAAATATCCAACCTAAACCTCCCCTGACGCAGCTTGAGGCCGTTCCCTCTCGTCCTGTCACTGGTGACTTGGGAGCAGAGACCAACCCCCCCCTCACTCCAGCCCCTCTCAGGCAGCTGCAGAGAGCGAGAAGGGCTCCCCTCAGCCCCCTCTTCTCCAGGCTAAACCCCCCCAGCCCCCTCAGCCGCCCCCCAGCACACTTGTGCTCCAGACCCTGCCCCAGCCCCGCTGCCCTTCTCTGGACACGCTCCAGCCCCTCAAGGCCCTTCTTGTCCCGAGGGGCCCAAACCTGAGCCCAGCATTCGAGGTGGGGCCTCCCCAGGGCCGAGCACAGGGGCCCCATCCCTGCCCGGCTCCTGCTGGCCACACCAGTGCTGACACAAGCCCGGGGGCTGGTGGCCGCCTTGGCCACCTGGGCACTGCTGGCTCATGCCCAGCTGGCTGTCAGCCAGCGCCCCCAGGGCCTTCTCTGCCGGGCACTTTCCAGCCACTCTGCTCCAAGCCTGGAGCCCCCAGGGGGTTACTGCCTGCCATGTGTGCCCCTCGTGCCCGGGAGCAGTGGCCTGGTGCCAGGGGAAGGGCCATTGCTCCCTTTGGCTTCTCCTTTGGTGACATCTGACTTGGGAAGACGGCGGAAACCAGGCTCTGGTGGAGCTCCACTCTCCCAGCCCTACCTGGCGTGCACGCACCGGGTGGGCAGTTCCCCGAGCATGTATCTACCGCGCCCATCTCCAGGGCTGGTGGGGACCGAAGGTTCCTCCCCTGCAGGGAGGCGGCTTGTAAAGAGGCAAGGCAATTCTGTTTTAGAGTGACTTCAGAGATGCCGCGTGGCCTGACCTGATGGATCGACATGTAAAAAAGACGATCCTCTTCAGTCTCTTGTTGTAAAAGAAGTAGTTGAAGGACCAGAGGCTGCCATCCTCTCCAAAGGGGTCCGAATCCAGGTCGGGGTTGTAGCTGTAACAGCAAGCGGAGGCATGAGAAACACCGTGCTGGACTCTGCTCCCAGTGCCAACCCCGTTCCCGCCCCAGCTGCATGTTGGAGGTAGGAAAGGGGAGACTGGGCGAGCTCAGAGCCACCCTGGAGGGCAGAAAGCAGGCAGCAGTGAGCTGGCCTCCGCGGAGCCGGGCAGGGCAGGGTTAGACACAGTCGTCGGCCAGCCTGTGTAGGCGGCAGGAACCACCCCGAGACCCCAGGGCTGGCTTTGGAAGGAGGGCGAGACCCAGCCGGCGCAGCTGCTGCCCCAGGCGCAGATTTCCAGGGCGTGGAAGTTCTGCGTGGGAGGGAACGGCAGCAGCGCTTCCCCCCTCCACAATCCCAGAGCCAGCAAACTCTAGTGAGGAGACACCCTGCTCTGCTCCGGTGGGAAGTCCTCACTCACATCCAGGGGAGCACGCCAAAACGTCACCTTTTATTGAAAAATAACTCTTTCTCTACAGGCCGCAGCACACGCGAACAGGGCCAGGATCCAGGCCTGGGAGGGACCGCTTGCCCCGTTACCTGTAGATGTCACACTCCGAAAGACAAATCTCCTCGTCAACGGCGTCCCACAGGTGTGGCTTCAGGGCGTTGAAATCTTCCCGAACGGCAGAGAAGAGGCTGCAGTTGACAGCGTTCACCACCTGGAGATACCGAGCAGGGCCCCTGAGAGGAGCCAAGGAGCCGCTGCCCGCCTGCCTGCCCACACCTCCCTCCCACGCAACTTGTCCTCCCCATCCCACCGCCATCGAGAGGAGATGCCAGAGCCAGACAACGACCATGGAGGGGGAGAAGGAAGACGGCTGGGCGCTGCTTGCTTGCTAGAAGCAAGGAGACAGGCAGCACAGCTGGAGAGGGAAAACCCGCCAGAGGGTGTTCAGGGCACACACAGCCCTAGTCTTTCCTAGCAAAGAGCATGGTGGCTTCCTCTAAGGCTCTCTGCAAAGAAGGCAAACTTCCCGTCAGAGAGGATGCCTCCTGCTCCATCTGCCTCCTAGACAAGGGCAGCCTCGCTGGACCCCGACAGCCAGGAGGCAGACAGACAGCCAGAAGCTCTGGCAGCTGCCGTGAGGGACAGTGCGCTCGGAGCAGAAGCTGGGAGGCCCTGCAGAGCCACCCCTCTGCCCGGTGTGAGGTAAAGCAGCGTCTGGCCACCAGCACGCCGGGCGCAGGGATGAAAGCTCCGGGCAGCAGAGCAGGAAGTCCTCTGCAGGAAGGACTCGGGCCACTGACGCTCCCCTCACCCTTCCTTCCTCCAAACACCTGCCCTGGGAAAGAGTGGCCTAACCAGGGCTGGCTTGGAAAACCCCACTCAGGAGGGGCTGTTCCCGAAGAATAGCGAAGAGCAAGGCTGCTGCTGCTGATGGAAAACACCCCAGGATGGCTGTCGGAAAAGGTGCCCCACAAACCTCTTCCCGGGAATGATGAGGACTGCCTCATCCTAGGGCTGACACTGCCGGAGGAGGGAGCAAGGCATGCCCTGGGAGCAGCTACCTGGGATCATCCTGTGCTCCCTGGAGAAGCAGAGGCTCCCCCAGCAGACCCACACTGCCTTCTCTGCGAGGACAGGAGCAAGCAGCATGGCAGGACTCCCAAGTGGGGGCACAGGACCTGCCCTGGCGCAGGGCACTTCGCTCACATACCCAGTTGAGGCTCGGCTCCCGGCTGAACTCGTGGCTTTTGGCAGCACTGAAGTCATAGTCTGGGCGGAAGGACTCGTTGAGTGTTGCTATCAGGTAGAAGAGGGTCTTGCGGCTGCATTTGTCGCTCAGGGGTCCCTCCTCGTCACCGCTCTGACTTTTACTGAGCCTGAGAGGCAGAACAGCAGGGTTAGCTGTGGTGTGGCACGGCCTGGACCAACACTGAACACAAGCCAGGAGTGTGCCCAGGTGGCGAAGGAGGCCACCAGCCCCCGGGCTTGTGTCAGCACTGGTGTGGCCAGCAGGAGCCGGGCAGGGATGGGGCCCCTGTGCTCGGCCCTGGGGAGGCCCCACCTCGAATGCTGGGCTCAGGTTTGGGCCCCTCGGGACAAGAAGGCCCTTGAGGGGCTGGAGCGTGTCCAGAGAAGGGCAGCGGGGCTGGGGCAGGGTCTGGAGCACAAGTGTGCCGGGGGGCGGCTGAGGGAGCTGGGGGGGTTTAGCCTGGAGAAGAGGGGGCTGAGGGGAGCCCTTCTCGCTCTCTGCAGCTGCCTGAGAGGGGCTGGAGTGAGGGGGGGGTTGGTCTCTGCTCCCAAGTCACCAGTGACAGGACGAGAGGGAACGGCCTCAAGCTGCACCAGGGGAGGGTTAGGTTGGATATTGGGAACAGTTTCCTCGCAGCAAGGGCTGCCAAGCGCCGGCACAGGCTGCCCAGGGCAGCGGTGGAGCCCCCATCCCTGGGGGTATTCTGAAGCCGTGCGGACGCGGCGCTGAGGGGTCTTGGCCAGGGGTACTGCCGGGCTTGGCTGGCTTAGCGGTGGGGCTCGAGGACCTGACAGGTCTTTTCCAACTGCAGTGATTCGATCATTCTGTGTACAAGCAGTGCAGCCAGCCCAGGGCCACAGAAATGAGGCCAGCCACTGACGACAGGCCATTCCCTCCACAAACCCTGACTCCCCACCGGCAGACACGCTGCTGCCTCCGGTGTGGAGCACAGCAGACAAGTATCCCTAGCCCTCCATACCTGCTGGGGCTGATTCCCGTGGTCTGAGGAGGCGACAGGGCCTCCAGGACATGCGGCTGACCCTCCTGGCAGAACTGTTTGAACATATGCTTGTCATCACCAGCCATCTTGCACGAGTAGCTCTCGATCCTGCAGAGACACACAGCACCAGGCGTCAGGCCACCCCAGCCACCAGCACGGCAAAGGTCCTGGCGCAGCACCACCGTGGTGGTGGGGACTCGACGAGGCAGCAGCATGGATCTCCAGTCCCCAGGAGCGACCTTCCCCACACCATCTGCTCTTAGCTCTGCGCAGGGCAACCAGGGCTGCCACAAACCCCTTTACTCGCACGTATGTACGCATGGAGATGTAGATGCTTAGCCCAAGGAGGCATAGAAGAGGCTGGCTGAGCTGAACTGCTCTCCCAGGGACACCAGAGCCACCCCAACAAGCTCCCCTGGGCACACTACCTTACTGCTAGAACTGGGAGCTCAGAGGAGAGGCAGAAAGGTGCCCTGTCTCAGCAGAGCAAGCCAAACCAATGCCAGTGGTAAGCCCGAAAAGGATCCCTTCAGCCAGGACCAAAAATAGACCCACAGCTGGCGAAGGACCAAATCTCTTGCAGCCGGCCCAGCAGAAGGAGCTCTCGCTGCTGCCCCGAGCCGAGATGGCTGCCAGCTCCCGAGCGCCGACGCGTGCCGCGCAGGCAGAAGGACCCTGTCAGAGCGCAAAGCTTTTCCGAGTGACTCTAGGTCCCATCGCCCAGCTCCAACAGAACAGTTGTGGGTGACAGATGGGACACAAGCTGGCAACATGCGCTCACAGCCCAGAAAGCCAAGCATCTCCTGGGCTGGATCCCCAGCAGCGGGGCCAGCAGGGCGAGGGAGGGGATTCTCCCCCTCTGCTCTGCTCTGGGGAGACCCCCCCGGAGCCCTGCGTCCAGCTCTGGGGTCCCCAGCACAGCACAGACACGGGCCTGTTGGAGGGGTCCGGAGGAGGGACACGGAAATGGTGTGAGGGCTGGAACCCCTCTGGTGGGGAGAGAGGCTGGGAGAGTTGGGGTTGCTCAGCCTGGGAAGAGAAGGCTGCGGGGAGACCTTCTTGTGCCTTCCAGTACTTAAAATAAGTATAAGAAAGATGGGGCCAGACTTTTTAGCAGGGCCTGCAGCGACAGGCCAAGGGGCAACAGGTTTAGACTAAAGGGTGGGAGACTGAGACTAGATCTAAGGAAGATGTTCTTTACTGTGAGGGTGGTGAAGCACTGGCTCAGGTTGCCCAGAGAGATGGTGGATGCCCCGTCCCTGGAAACATCCCAGGCCAGGCTGGAGGTGGCTCTGAGCAACCCAACCTGGTGGAAAATGTCCCTGCTTATGTCAGGGGGTTGGACTGGACGATCTGTAAAGGTCTCTTCCGACCCAAATGATTTGACAATTCTATGAGTCAGCAGCGATCCCCCCTCGGCTCTGGCAGGATCGGGGATGGGCCTCGACGCTGCCGGACTGCGACGCCTTCTGATGCTGTTCTTGGAGGAATGAGGGAAAGCAGCCCTGCTCCCCTGGCAGACAGCGGGCAGCTGCTGGCACTCACCTGCCGATGATGTGAGCATCTCCCGTCTCCACTGTCAGCTGGGAGTTTATTGCTTCAAAACTTGAGTTCTCCAACAGCTTCATTGTCTCAGCTTCTGGAGCGATTCCCTGCGTGACAGCTGCTGCAAAACGTGCGTATCCTGCAAAGAAAGAGTTCCTTGCAGCTGGGGAAGGAGAAGCCCAAGGTCGCGTGGCAGGGCTGCTGTTCGGCCAGCTCTGTCAGGACCTGTCTTAAGGGTCTTTTGCACCCTAAGCAGTCCTACGCCCCACAGGCAGCGGAGAGGCAGGGCAGCAGGGAAGCCGGGAAGCCGACATCTCTTCTGGGCAGGGGGAAAAAGAGGGACGACAGCCCCAGACCGGTGCCCGCCCCTCCCCTCTGATCCCGTCGTTGGCTACACGAGTAAAAGCGAGCTCACCCGCAGCACTCCTGGCGCCCACCGCGCGCCGGGTGTCGTGCCCGCATTGCCTCCGCTGGCCTTGCCAATGCTTCAGCAGCATGCTCTGCCAGGGAGTTCCCAAGCTCCCCTCCTCACTTTTGAAGGTCACTGGCCCTTTTTTGGCCAGACCGTTCTCCCTCAAAGCTGGCGAAGGGCATGTGGCACCCGCTCCGCCGAGGGCTGGGGGCTACACGGATGCCCGGGGGTGGTCTCTGGCAGCAAGACCAGGGTGGCCACGGCAGCCCCTCGGGGAGCTGCTGCTCCACGGTCTGTTAGAGCCCTTGGCCCAGCGCAGGACCAACACCGGGTTAATGCTCCTCCCAGGTGCAGGGAGGACGGCACCCTTGGGGCAGAGCTGCCCCGGAGGGACAGGGACGGACAGATTGCTGGATGTGCAGGGGGAAGGCGGTGCCGGCCCCAGCCCACGCTCCCTCCCCGGCTCTGGGCCTCTCCGGGACTGTAACAGGAGAAGCTGTAAACAGGCGGGGGAGTGGTGCCAGGGCTCTCGGGAAGCCGTGCCAGGGCTCTTGAGAAGCAGTGGCCTCTTCCAGGCCTCGCAGGGAAGATACACCCCCCACCCCATCCCAGGCACCACAACAGGCTCGGAGAAGGAACAACTCCCAGCCCTTCAGTTTCAGGACTGCAAGCGTGACCGCAACACCACACCACCACTGTGGGAAGGGATACTCTTACCGTGACATGACCCGATGTGACCAAACCACAACACGTGCAAGCCAAAGTGACGCTTAAGCAAACACAGTCTCTACGAGGCAGCTCCAGCATCTCCCCCAACCCTGAGCCACTGATCAGAACAGCCCGAGCTGAATGATGCTGGCAAACCCCCCGCCCCGTGACCAGGAGAGCAGCAAGCAGCTCTTCCCACACCCCAGCGAGCAGAAAATGGCTCTGCAACCCCCATCTACCATCAAATATCGGCTGTCGTTGCCATCAGTAACCCTCCAAGTGGAAGGAAATTCCCCAGGCGCAGATGAGTGGCAAGTTCCCACCACTTGACATGCTTTCATGCAGGTCTCTGGTTTCTTTCAGCTTGTTAAAGCACCGATATTTGGCCTGTTAGCCCCCCGGTCTGGGGAAGGCTTCCACATAGGGGAAAGCCAAGTCCTTCTGCAGCAGCCCTTACGCAGCCTGACATGTTCTCTCTGCTGTGAGCAAGGGGGACAAGCTCAGGAACAGCCTTGGGAAGACGGAGGAGGGAAAGTTGGGGAATCGAATGCCAACCCGCAAGGCACAGGGGCAGAAAGCAGAGCATTTGCCAGAATATCCTCATGCCAGAAGCACATCGCCCTCTGACAGCACAGGGAGCAGCCGGCGCACACCCCGACGCCCCGTCAGTGATACAGAAGGCACTGGGCAACTCGAGCCTTCGCAATAAAACAGCAACCCGGAGCGGTCGCACTGCTCAAGTGAGGACGCTGCTCTGAAACCGTGAACTGACGGGTCTCTTGGACGCCAAAACCTGCCCCAACCCCTTGTTCTGCAGGGAGAGCTTTGGACCAGAGCAGATCTAGGAACAATGAGATGGGAAGGACTAACGCAAGCCTTGGCAAGCAAAAGCTCACCTTGCTTCCAAGGATTGCTTCGCCCCCAGCGGGGATTTTACAGGATATGAATTTTCTTGCCCGAGCACAGGTGGAGCCGCTACTTTGGGCAGCAGAATAAAAGCACTGTCAACCCAAGGTGTGGTCAAAAGGTGTTAAACGGGATGTTCAACCACGCTTTGGCACTACAACATCCACTGGAGCCGAGATGGATCCTTCCTGCTCCACGCAGTGCCAGGCAGGCAATGCCTGCCTCCGAAACCATGGCTTGGTCACCTTCCTTGCCCCAGCTGATTAAGCACGCAGCAAACGTCGCCAAGGGGGCAGACTGAGAACACCCCAACAGTTGTGTCAGTCAATTTTAAACTGAAACCAGCTTAATTGAAAGGGTTTTGGGTATCACTGGGTTCATGGTGTATCAGCCATGACACAGGAAGCCACCCCATGTAAAAGCTGGCAGGAGAGCCTAGGTGAGGTGACAGGTGCCCTGAACTGCTAAACCTTGGAAAAGAAAAGAGCAAAACGGACAATTTAGGGTGAATGAAGTCAGCCGGGGAATATCAGCTACCTCCTCTGGTGGGGTCCAGCCCTGCGCTATGCTGGGGTGACAGGATTGGCCCTGACACCCGCTGTGTTACCTGAGAGGCAGGCAGGCATGGGGGCGGAGAGGGACCCCAGAGAAGGGGATGAGAAGGAGGAATCATAGAATCATTAAGGTTAGAAGAGACATCTAAGATCATCAAGTCCAACCGCCAACCCAATAATGTCCAATGTCCAAACCATGCCCTGAAGTGCCATGCCTATGTGTATTTTGAACACCTCCCAGGGGTGGTGACGCCACCACCTCTCTGAGCAGCCTGTTCAGGAAAGAAATTGTTCCCAATACCCAATCTAAACCTCCCTTGATGCAGCTTGAGGCTGTTTCCTCTCGGCCTATCACTGGTGACTTGGGAGAAGAGACCAACCCCCCCCTCACTCCAGCCCCTCTCAGGCAGCTGCAGAGAGCGAGAAGGGCTCCCCTCAGCCCCCTCTTCTCCAGGCTAAACCCCCCCAGCCCCCTCAGCCGCCCCCCAGCACACTTGTGCTCCAGACCCTGCCCCAGCCCCGCTGCCCTTCTCTGGACACGCTCCAGCCCCTCAAGGCCCTTCTTGTCCCGAGGGGCCCAAACCCGAGCCCAGCATTCGAGGTGGGGCCTCCCCAGGGCCGAGCACAGGGGCCCCATCCCTGCCCAGCTCCTGCTGGCCACACCAGGGCTGACACAAGCCCGGGGGCTGGTGGCCTCCTTCGCCACCTGGGCACTGCTGGCTCATGCCCAGCCGGCTGTCAGCCAGCACCCCCAGGGCCTTCTCCGCCGGGCACTTCCCAGCCCCTCTGCCCCAGGCCTGGAGCGTTGCCTGGGGTTGTTGTGACCAAAGTGCAAGACCTGGCACTTGGCCTTGTTAAACCTCATACAGTTCACTTTGGACCATCAATCCAGCCTGTCCAGGTCCCTCTGCAGGGCCTTCCTGCCCTTGAGCAGATCAACACTCCCACCCAACTTGGTGTCATCTGCAAACTTACTGAGGGTGCACTCGATCCCCTCGCTCAGATCACTGATGAAGACACCAAACAAGACTGGCCCAACACTGAGCCCTGGGGAACCCGCTCGTGCCCGGCCGCCAGCTGGGTTTAGCTCTGTCCACCACAGCTCTCGGGGCTCGGTTATCCCGCCGGATTTTTGCGCCCCCGAGCCATGACCCTCCCGCTTCTCCCGCAGGGTGCTGCGGGTGCCGGGTCAGGGTGCAAAGGAAGGAGGAGAAAATGGAGGCGGCTGCAGGCGCTGTCCTGTCGCTCGGGGGGTCCCGAGAGCCGCCCCCGAGGCGCCGGGGCCCCGACAGCCCGCACAGCCCCTCACCGGGCCCGGGAAGGGCCTCCCCCGGCCAGCTCCGGCCCGCCGCCGCCCTGGGGTAACGGGGCCGAACACTTGCGGACTACAACTCCCAGCGTGCCCCGCGCGGCCCCGGAACGTCAGGCCGCTGGGCGGTCCTGCCGCGGTGCACGCTGGGAGATGTAGTCCGTGGCGGTCCTCGGAAGGGATGGGAGGGGGCGGCGGTGGAAGCGGGCTTACCGGCGTTTCTTTCTCCGGGTCCCGACGGGACCTTCTCGCCGTAACGGCTCCTTCAAGCTCGGGGCGTTTGTAAAGGAAGGCGTCTCCGGGAAAAGCTCGAGGAGAGAGCGTGTGCCTCGGCCGCCGTCCGCCGTCTGGCGCCGGCCCACCGGGCCTCCGCCCACCTCGACATGTCCCCGACGGCTCGGGAGGGAGCGGCTGAGCGAGGCCTGGGCGTCCCCCGGGGCTGGCGAGCGAGCGAGCGGCCGACCCTCTCCTCCGGCACCGGACGGCAACGAGCGGCGAGGCCCCACCCGCGGGCCGGCCGTCCCGAGCGGCGGCCGACAGCCCGCTCCTCCCAATTGGCGGGCGGACCTGGCAATCGTCGCGGGCCTCCTCTTCCGTTGGCCGAGAGGGACGTCAGTCAGAACAGCACGCCCACCCTCCGCGGGGACGGACCCGGGGCCCCTCCCACGGGCTGAGGCGCTCGGGGCGCTGATTGGCTGCTGGGGACAAAGAAGGGGGGGTGGGAGCGGCTGTCAGTCACGGCGAAGTGCGCGCAGCGCCCCCACCGGGCTGGGCGGACTGTCCGGCAGCCGGAACGTTCGTGCGCAGGGGCGCGTTTCCCGCCGGACCGCGCGGCGGGCGGAAGTACCGGCGGAAGCACCGGCGGAAGCGGAGGGAGGCGGCGGCGGCGGCGGCGATGGCTCTGCCCGGTGCCCCCGCCCCGGCCCCGGCCGCCGCCGCGGCCCCGCCGCCGCCGCCCACCGTGTTAATGACGGTGCGAGCGGGGCTGGCGCGACCCTCCCGCCTCCCGCCGCTGCCCGCCGCTGCCGCTCTCCGCCTGCAGCTCAGTGTCGAACCGGCTGCCGGTGGGCAACGTCGCTTCCGCCTCGGTCTGCGGTACCCGGAGGCGGCCGGCACCGCGGTGAGAACGGGGGGGACCCGGGCGCAGGCGTGGGGTGGGGGCAGCGGACAGCGCCCCAAGGGGGGGGTCGGGGGTCCGGGGTCCCCGTGTCCCGCCCATCCCGCCCCCGGTACCGAGGTGCCGCCGGTGGCCTCTGTCCCGCTCTTCCTGGGGTGGGAGGCGACACCCTCCAGGGCAGGGACAGTGGGGTCCCCCCTCTCCGGGCAGCGCCGAGGGGTGCGGGGAGGTTCTCCGTGGGGGGCCTCCATTTCCCCAGTTCCCCTAAACCCACCCGTGCCCGCGACGGGGCCGTGGGGAGAGGGGTGGTGGGACGCAGACTCCCGCCAGGGCACCCCAAATCCCCACGGGGCAGGGCCCGGCGGGGGCAGCCGGTGTCTGGGCAGGAGCTCCGGGCTGCCAAAACCACCAGCGTGGGCCTCCCTGTCCGTGCCGAGCTCTGTGCCGGGACCCACTGTGTCCCCTGTGCCGGCAGGTGACCCGCGGCTCCGGGCACCGGGGCGGTTCTTGTCCCCAGTCCCCTCGGATGGGGTCCGGCTGCGGCACCAGTGCTGGGTCACTGAACGGTTTGGGTGGGAAGGGGCCTTAAAGGTCATCCGCTCCGACCCCCTGCCACGAGCAGGGGCATCTTCCACCAGGTCGGGTCACTCAGAGCCACCTCCAGCCTGGCCTGGGATGTCCCCAGGGACGGGGCATCCACCACCCCTCAGGGCAACCTGAGCCGGTGCCTCACCACCCTCACAGTAAAGAATTTCTTGCTTAGATCTAGTCTCAGTCTCCTGCCCTTTAGTCTAAACCTGTTGCCCCTTGGCCTGTCGCTGCAGGCCCTGCTAAAAAGTCTGGCCCCATCTTTCTTATGCTTATTTAGCCTGGCGAAGAGGAGACTGAGGGGAGACTGTATCACTCTCTGCAACTGCCTGAGAGGAGGTTGTGGCGAGGGGGGGGTTGGTCTCTTCTCCCAAGTAACAAATGACAGGGGGAGAGGAAATGGCCTCAAGCTGCATCAGGGGAGGTTTAGATTGGGTGTTGGGAACAATTTCTTCCCTGCAAGAGTGGTCGGGCACTGGCACAGGCTGCCCAGAGAGGTGGGGGAGTCACCATCCCTGGGGGGATTAAAAACACATGTAGACACGTCACTTCAGGCCATGGTTTAGGAGGCCTGGGAGTGTTGGGTTGGTGGCTGGGCTTGATGATTTTAGAGGTCTCTTCCAACCTTGCTGATTCCATGATTTTATCTTAAGCACTGAAAAGCCACAAGAAGGTCTGCCCGCAGCCTTCTCTTCCCCAGGCTGAGCAACCCCAACTCTCCCAGCCTCTCTCCCCACCAGAGGGGTTCCAGCCCTCACACCATTTCCGTGTCCCTCCTCCGGACCCCTCCAACAGGTCCGTGTCTGTGCTGTGCTGGGGACCCCAGAGCTGGACGCAGGGCTCCGGGGGGGGTCTCCGCAGAGCGGAGCAGAGGGGCACAATCCCCTCCCTCGCCCTGCTGGCCCCGCTGCTGGGGATCCAGCCCAGGAGATGCTTGGCTTTCTGGGCTGTGAGCATGTGTTGCTGGCTTGTGCCATGTTTGTCACCCCCCGTGTCCCCATGTCCTTCTCCGCAGGGCTGCTCTCACCCCATCCCTCCCCATCCCGTGCTGATCTGTGGGGTACGGCCCCAGCCCAGGTGCAGGACCTTGCTCTTGGCCTTGCTGACCCATATGAGGCTCACACAGACCATGTCCTCCAGCCTCCCCAGGCTCCTGTTTCAGGAGCAGACCCACTCCTGGCTGGTTTCCCCCCGATTTGCTCAGCCACAGGCAGCACTGGGGGTGGCTGCACATGGACCAAGGCCTTTTTACCCCGTCCTGTGCCGTGGCTGGTCTGTCCCACTGTCCCTGTCTCGTGCTGCTTTTCCACTCCATCCCGGCTCCAGGTTCTGGTTTGTGCGTGTTGGAATCCTTCTGAGTTGCTGCGCCCAGCACCACGGAGGCTCTGGGGGAGGGAGAGGTGGGGGACGGTGCTGTTGGCTCCAAAAAGTGCCCGAGGGCTCTGTGGTGGAGCGGGGAGCTGCCATCCCCCTCTGCCACCCTCAGAGCCAGTGCTCGGCTCCCTGTCTGGCCCCGCGTGCTTTGAGCACGGCTGTCGGGCTCTTCCTTGCAAAGGCTGGGATTTCTTGGCTCCGCGTGGGACAAGCCGAGCCGGGGCTGCTCCCTGCCAGCTCTGCCGTGCGGTGGGTGTGCAGCAGTGGGTGCACGGTGGCTCGAGCCCTTGAAGTGCCGTGGCAAAGCCAAGCGGGGAGGTGGTGGTGGTGCTGCCAGGGAGGCGGCGTGGGCCCCGGCTCACGCTCCCCATCGGGTTCTGGTTCCTGCCACCCAAACGGGCGCTGGCTGCTCAGCTGTCACCGCGGGCGCTCTTGTGGTTAGCTCCAACCTGGGTTTCGGTTTCTACCAGAGCGTGGCGGGGCTGTGGCACGTGCCTGGCAGAGTAGCGTGAGTCTGTGGACAAGGCTGGTAGGTGACTGACGGGTTGAGCAATGGGATGGGCCGAGAGGCAGCGCGAAAGGGGGACACCTTTCTTGGAGAGAGTCAGGAGAGCCTGGACCCAATCCCCCCTCTCCTCCTCCCCTCTCAAGGTCAAAGAGCTGCGGGGAGCAGCGGCACATGGCAGCTGAGCCGTCCTCCCCACCGGAGCAAGCGTGGCATTGATCCCGGCTGCCCTCAGAAGACGTGTGCCCCCTGCCCTGGCCTCGCCGGGGCTGGATTCTGCCCTGGCTCGGGCTGGGAGGCAGCACTGGGCTGGCCCCGGATGGCAAATGGTGTCAGCCCAGCTGCTCTGGCCAGCAGCCGACCTCAGGGCAGTCCTGGCCCGGTGTAACAGGAGGGCTCTGGCGTGGGATCCCTGCCTGGGAAGGAGCCCAGGCTGTGCCTGTGGGTAGGGGATCGGCTCCTGGGACAGCCGGAGGAGCCTCCGCCGGCTCCAGGAAGCAGCTCAGCCCTTGCAGGGCTGCAAAGTGGCAGGGAGAAAGAGGAGGATGAAGTTGTGGCTCCTCCAGTGCAGCTACAGAGGTTCCTCATCCTCAGGAGAGGTTAAAGAGCTGAAACCTCCTGTCTGAGTCATGGGCTGGTCGCTCAGCAGCTTCCAGACCTGGAGAAGGCAGATGACGAGCTGGAGGTGCCCATTTGTCTGCAGGTCCCCGTCACCAGCGGCTCCACCGCCCGTGCAGCCCACCTCCCCGCTCCCACCGCCTCCCTTGCCTTCCCCGATGTCCCCCAGGGGCAGGGGCTGCTCCCCCGGGTGCTCCTTGGCATAGCAGCCAACCAAAACTGCGTTTTCCTGGGTGTTTTCCTGATGGATTGGGGCCAGAGACAGCAGGCAGGGGTGCGAGGTCACGGCTGACGTGGCCTTGTGTCAGGGACAGCTGTTTATACTCAGGAGGCACCTGGCAAAGGTGCGTCCCCGGGCTTGGCTCTGTGGCCGAAAGCACTCGGTTCCCCCCTCGCTTTGATCCCTTCCCTCGGGAGCATCCTCCCCTGGGACACAGGTGCGGAGGAACCCTGGGAGCTGCTCCAGGGCCAGTTTTACCCTCCGGGCTGACAAAGGGAAAGCTGCTGGTGTGTGTGTGTGTGGCTGGCTTTTCATCAGCTCCTCTCTTTCCCACCCCCGTTTCTGTAATCCAGGTGCTGGGACAGGGGACAGCGTGCCGGGGCGGGGACGTGGCAGGACATGAAACTCAGACGAAGGGCAAGGAAACCAGCGGTTTGCCTTGAGCTTCCTCCCGGCCCCGTACGGCTCCGTGCGGTGCAGGCAGCGCTCGCCTGCTTCCTGCTCGCAGTCTGCTGGGGCGCGGTGGCAGGTGGCTGCGCAGAGCCCTTCCCTGCGCCCCGGCTCCTCCCGAGCTGCCATTTTACCAGAAGCGGAATTGAAAGCCCCGGCGTGAAGCCGATATCGGTGTCAGCTGGGGCGGGAGCGGGGCTGGGGTGCCCAGAGGACAGCTGGGGCTCTGCTGCGCAGGCTGTTCCTGTGCCCCGGCAGAGACGGAGGGGGGACACGGGGGACGCTGAGCCCCGAGCTGTGCGTGTGTGTGTGTGTGTGTGTGTGTGGGGAAGGGTTTTCCCAAGGCTTGTAAAAGGGGAAGGAGCTGGCTTCCCCCTAGAGCTGGTGTCACGGAGCCCAAGTCTTCTTAGATGCCTCCTGCGCTTTGCTCTTGAGAGAGGGGAAGAGGCAAGCGCGGGAGAAGCGGTGTGTGTAGCTGTGCGTGCACTCGGTGGGGACGGCCGCACCGGCGCAGGGCGGCCGGGGATCGCCCGGCAGGCGCCAGGCCAGGACGGTGGCTGCGAGCGGGTCACAGCCCTCGGTGTTCTGTGGTGGTCTCTGTCCGGGGTGGGGGATGCGAGACTGCAGACAGCGGGGCGGCTGCTGAGCCGTGGCGGGGCTCGGAGGCAGCCCTGAGCGCCGAGGGCTGGCGTTTCAGGCTGGGTTTGTGGCTCGGCGCCTGGGGACGGAGGGTTGCACTTGGCTTGGTGCGTGTTTCTGTCCTCATTTGCCTCATGAGAGACCATGGTGGAGGAGAGGGACAGCCCCGTGTCCCCAGGGCCTGGCCCAGACACCGTGCCAGGGGGTTGCTCCCTCGCCTGGCGCACCATCCATGTGCGGCGTGTATTCAGCCTGGCTCCCTCATGGCGTGACCCTCTCCTCCCATTTCCCCCAGAATGTCGCTGATTACGACCTCAAGGACATCTCGTACAAGGTGAGGAGCCCCACGTGCCACGAGCTGGTGGTCCTCGCCTCCTCGGACGAGCCCATGGTGTTTAACTTCGAGGAGGAGCGGGAGGCGCAGAAGTGGTGGACGATCGTGAGCAGCTCCCTGCGGGAGGTGCAGAAAGGTGAGTGCAGGGACCCAAGGGCTGGCAGGGACCTGGGGCACTTGCCCCCTGCCCAGAGGGGCTGGGGCTGGCCCTGCCGTGGAATAATTCAGGTGTGCAATAGCAGCTGCTTCTGGCTCCCCCATCACCGGGGCAGCATCTCAGCCCATTCCTCCTCCGGGGTGTTAACTCCTGCGCACCTGGAGGACCTTCGGAGGATTTCTGTGTACATTGGAGCAGCTGAGGGGGCAGAGGAGACCCCAGGAGAGGGGAGGTGGTGTGGGCAGTGACGTGGGTGACTGCCCCAGTGCCGTGTGCGGGGAGGGTTCTGCTCGCTTAAAGGGAGAAGAGCGGCACCAGGAGGGTCTGAGAGCTACACCTCTGCTGACTTTACCCTGGGAGTTCAGGGGAGCACGGCCAAAGGCTTTGCAGAGACGGCAGGCAGTTGCTGACGCTGCTCTCTGAGCTCTGTCAGCCCTTGCGGTGTGGATTAGGGTCGCTGTTACCTTCGCCTCAAGCGACCTTAGGTAGCCCAGGGCTTCGCGGCACACGTTCTCCCCGTGGTGCGAGCGCGGAGCTCGCTGGGGAGGCCGGTCGGTGGCGGTCGCTGCCCTGATGGACTCCTGCTTTCCCTCAGCCTCGGACAGCATGCTGGCACCCCAGGCCTCGTCCCTGCCCGCGGCTGCCGGGGGTGTCTCTGCAGACCAGGATCCGGAGACAGCTCTGTCCTTGGAGCTTTCTGAGAAAGGTGTGTGAGGGGGAAGGTTTCTGGGCTCTTTTTGTGTATCAGGAGTTACCAGCCCACCATGGGAGAAAGGCTCAGACCCAGGTCCAGCTGCTCCCCGGCCTGTGGCTAACAACAAGCCCTTTTATCATAGAATGATTGAATCACTGGGCTTGGAAGAGACCCGTCAGGTCCTCGAGCCCCACCACTAACCCTGTCAAGCCCGGCACTAAACCGCGTCCCTCAATGCCACGTCCACACGGCTTCGGAATACCCCCAGGGATGGGGGCTCCACCGCTGCCCTGGGCAGCCTCTTACAATGCCTGACCACTCTGTCAGTGAAGAACTGTTCCCAATACCCAACCTAAACCTCCCCTGACGCAGCTTGAGGCCGTTCCCTCTCGCCCTGTCACTGGTGACCTGGGAGCAGAGACCAACCCCCCCCTCACTCCAGCCCCTCTCAGGCAGCTGCAGAGAGCGAGAAGGGCTCCCCTCAGCCCCCTCTTCTCCAGGCTAAACCCCCACAGCCCCCTCAGCCGCCCCCCAGCACACTTGTGCTCCAGACCCTGCCCCAGCCCCGCTGCCCTTCTCTGGACACGCTCCAGCCCCTCAAGGCCCTTCTTGTCCTGAGGGGCCCAAACCTGAGCCCAGCATTCGAGGTGGGGCCTCCCCAGGGCCGAGCACAGGGGCCCCATCCCTGCCCGGCTCCTGCTGGCCACACCAGTGCTGACACAAGCCCGGGGGCTGCTGGCCTCCTTGGCCACCCGGGCACTGCTGGCTCATGGGCAGAGGCTTCCCCTGAGGCTGGGCTGGGGCTGCACGTCCCGGGGGGCCGCTGCAGGGGATCAGATCAGCGGAGCTGTGCAGGGAGGGACAGAATGAAGCTCCCGGTGGCCCCAGGAATTTCCCTCGGTGCTCTCAGCTGTAGCTGCTCCTCCTCCCTCCGCCAGAGGCCGTACGGCAAGTGTGCCTCCGAGCGGCCTTGCGCAGAGCTCCTGCAGCACTGTGTCTGTGCTCAACTGAACCAGAGGTGCTGTTTCTGGCTGTGCGGCTGTGGCACATGCAGAGTCAGGCCCCTCTGGGTGCTGGCCTGGCCGGTGCCGTGGGTGGCAGCGGTTGTGCCATGCCCCAGGGAGGGTGTTTGCAGACCGGCTGCCCCTTTATGGTTCTCCCTCTCCGTCCCACCGCAGAGGACCTGGCACTGCACCTCGCCCAGGCAATTGAGTACGGAGACGAGGAGATGGCCTCGCAGTGCGCCGTGGCCCTGGCTCGCCAGCAAGCCACGCTCAGTATCCTCTTGAAGGAGTCCAACTACCCCACGGACGATATCAGGTGAGCACCTCTGACCGTCGCCTTCTCGGAGCCCACACGAGCGCAGCCCATCTTCCTCTGCATCCCCGCCCGGGCCCACGGGAGCACGAACTGCGCCGGGTGGAGCCGTGGGTCCGGCGCCGGGGCTCTGCACTCCGGGGCAGCTGCCTGCTGTGCCGTGAGCCTGGGGGCGTCTTGCCTGCCCAGCCAGCACCTCCTCCCCTGCAGCCCTGCCCTTCTGCTGGACGTTTGGGTCGCTCGCCCCGTGTCCCTGCGCTGTGTTGCCCTTGGGACTGTCTTTTATTTGTCTGGTTTTGCCTGGAGTGGTGATGGTCCAGCGTGTCTGTCAGGGGCTGGCAGAGCAGCCTCCAGCAGCCTCTGGAGCAGAGCTGCTCTGTGAATTCCACTCCCATCAGTTGGGATCTCTCCTGGCAGGAGAGGGAAATGGGCAGCTGGTGCTGGCGAAGCCACGGCTTTCCTGGAGGAACGTGATATCCTGGGATTTGTCCTCCTTCCCTAGCTCCTGGGAGGATGGAGAGGGGGGATGCAGGGGCAGGGTGTTGGATGCTACCAGAAAAGCCCAGAATCCAGTGGGTGGGCAACAGCCGGCACAGCAGGCACCTGGGTTGTGGGTTGACCCTGGCTGGGTGCCATGTGCCCACCCAGCTGCTCAATCCCCCCCTCCACAGCTGGACGGCGGGGGGAGGAGGTGTGAGGAAAGGCTGTGGGTCGAGATCAGGACAGGGAGGGATCACTCGGTGCTTACCATCAGAGACTTGGCTTGGGGAAATTAATTTATTACCAGTCAAATCAGAGCAGGGTCATGAGAAATAAAACTGAATCTTAAAACACCTTCCCTCCACCCCTCCCTTCTCCCCAGGCTTAACTTTACTCCCATTTCCTCCACCTCCTCCCTCCCAGTGGCGCAGGGGGATGGGGAATGGGGGTTGCGGTCAGTCCATCTCACGCTGTCTCTGCTGCTCCTTCTTCCTCAGGGGGAGGACTCCTCACACTCCTCCCCTGCTCCAGCGTGGGGTCCCTCCCACAGGAGACAACCCTTCATGAACTTCAACGTGGGTCCTTCGCATGGGCTGCAGTTCTTCATGAGCTGCTCCAGTGCGGGTCCCTTCCCTGGGGCGCAGCCCTTCAGGAACAGACTGTTCCAGCGTGGGTCCCCTGTGGGGTCACAACTCATAGAATCATTAAGGTTGGAAAAGACCTCTAGGATCAAGTCCGACCGCCAACCCAACACCCCCAGGCCTCCTAAACCATGGCCTGAAGTCCCACAGCTACACGATGTTTGAACCCCGCCAGGGACGGTGACTCCCCCACCTCTCTGGGCAGCCTGTGCCAGCGCCTGACCACTCTTGAAGGAAAGAAATCTTCCCTAATCTCCAATCTAAATGTCCCCTGGTGCAGTTTGAGGCCGTTTCCTCTCGTCCTGTCACTGGTGACTTGGGAGAAGAGACCAATGGTCTCATCTCTTCTCAGAAGCCCTGCCAGAAAACCTGCCCCAGCGTGGGCTCCTCTGCCCGGGGCCACGGCTCCTGCCAGGAGCCTGCTCCAGCGTGGGCTTCCCATGGGGTCACAGCCTCCTTTGGGCATCTACCTGCTCTGGTGCAGGGTCCCCCACGGGCCGTGGGGGGACAGCCTGCCCCACCGCTATCCCCCACGGGCCGTGGGGGGACAGCCTGCCCCACCGCTATCCCCCACGGGCCGTGGGGGGACAGCCTGCCCCACCGCTATCCCCCACGGGCCGCGGGGGGACAGCCTGCCTCACCATGGTCTTCACCTCAGGCTGCACGGGAATCTCTGCTCTGGCATCTGGAGCATCTCCTTCCCGTCCTTTCCCCTTAAATCTGTTATCCCAGAGGCGCCGT
This sequence comes from Phalacrocorax aristotelis, assembly GCF_949628215.1. Classification (NCBI taxonomy): domain Eukaryota; kingdom Metazoa; phylum Chordata; class Aves; order Suliformes; family Phalacrocoracidae; genus Phalacrocorax; species Phalacrocorax aristotelis. Next base: position 168,071,540 of record NC_134277.1, read on the forward strand.
CGCTGATGGGCTCGGCCTTGGCCAGCGGCAGGTCCCTCTTGGAGCCGGTGGCATCAGCTCCATCGGACATGGGGGAAGCTTCTGGCATCTTCTCCCAGGAGCCACCCCTGCAACCCCCTGCTACCAAAACCTCACCACGCAAACCCAGCGCAGGGGTCCTTAGGAAACGGCGAGGGAGCAAAAGCGCTACCTGCTGGGGAAGCGCAGCTTAGATTTTGTGCTTAGAAACACCTTTTGCAAGAGGAGGGCTTGAGACGTTCGGACTCTGGTCTGAAGGAGAGGCAGCTGGGGGGCGAGGGGGGTCTGTGGGAGACCAGTGGGGGTAAAGGTGGTCTAAGAGGCTCAGGAAATTAGGAAGCAGCAAATTTAAAGCAAGTGAAAGGGAAGACTTTTTCTAACTGTATCTAAGCACGCGGTGGAAATCCTTGCCAAGGCTGTGTGGAGTCTGCAAGGATAAATAGGCTGGAATGGAGGGGAAACAAAACGGGGGGAGACGAGTTCCCCGTGAGGTTCGGGATGCGGCCCTCGGCAAGCACGGGCCGGGAGCTGCTGGCAGAGGAGGGCAGGGCAAAGGCCGGGGGGTGCCTGTGCTGGTTTCCTTGGATGCGATGTACGGATGGTGGTTGGAAACCCAGTGTTGGGCCTCGCGGGAGCCCCCCCGGGGCATCGCCTGCGCCGTTGGCTCCGCAACTGGGGCCAAGTGCGGTGCCAGGACCCTCCCCCGCCCTGGCAGCGGCACTGCCGTACCCCTGATCCCGGCAGCCCTCCTCTAACAGCACCTGTCTCTCTTCTCCAGCATGAAGGTCGGCGTGGAGGATGCGACGTCTTCCGCAAGCATCACCATCAGGGTCCGCGCTCACACTACAATAGCGATGCTCAAGCAACAGGTACGGAGCGGTGCGAGCCCCTTGCCCGGCCGGGAGGTGGGAGCCCCTGGGGCCTCTGCAGCCCCTTTTTCGGTGCTTGTACCCGCTGTGTAGGGGCTGGGCTTCCCCACCCGCTCCTCTCCCTTTGTGGAGCCAACTCTTCACCAGTTCTGGCTCACCAACGCGTGGCATCGGCCCCCATGAGCCGCGAGGCGGGGTGAGCAGCTGTGGGGAAGCCGCAGCTGTGGGCTCACCTCTGAGCTTCCCCTGCTGCCCAGGTCTTCCAGGATTACGGGTTCCACCCCTTGGTTCAGCGCTGGATCATCGGGCAGTGCCTGTGCGTGGACGAAAGGACCGTTTCCTCCTACGGCATCCACAGGGACGGTGACACCGCGTACCTCTACCTGCTCTCGGCGAAGATGGCCGAGCTCACCGAGCAGCGCTACGAGGAGGACCAGGCACAGGTCATGCTCAGCTCCACCTCCTCGCTGACCGACGCTGCCGGGGAACGGCACAAATACAACACCCTGCCCAACATGTCTCCGAAGAAAGGTCTGGCTCCCCTCCGCCCTCCCAGCGGGCAGACCGGGTCCCGCCTGGCTCTGGCACAAGATGCCAGGCTGGGCTTAGCAGCGGGGATGGGGATCCTGGCATCGGGGCGCTGCTGCGCCAGGGTGGGTGAGGACGCATGGGGTGCTGGGGGGCTCTCTGGGCGGTACCTCCCTGGGCTGGGGGGCATGGCAGTCGCTCAGGCCCTGCTGCACCAGTAGAAAAGGGTGAGCGGCTTCTCCGGGGTGCAGTGGAGCGGGACTCTGGAAGCCAATACCCACTGTCTTGGGAAGCCGCCACTTGCCTGCACCCTCTGTGCTGCCGGGCGTGCTCGGGAAGACCCCTCGTGGCCTTCCTGTTGGTTTTCCCTTTCCCGAAAGCGAGGTGGTGAGGAGAGGTCCAGAGCCCACCCTGGGCAATCCTTGTCGCGTATCGGAGTCCTGCACCGCGAGCTGCTGGGCTCCGTGGGACCGGGAGTGGGCTCAGCGCCGCGGGCTGACCCCGCTTGTGCCGATGGGCTAGTCCCCAGGATCTGTGCTCCCTGCCCGGGAGCTGGCTTGGGACGAGCGGCCTCTCCCCTGGAGAGAGCAGGGCCATCCCAGCAGAGCGTGGCACGCTCTTGGCCAGGCCTGGCTGCCTGATCCCGTGCCGGTCCCGGGGCTGGTTGTAACATCTCTCTTCCCCGGCATCGCTCTCCAGGCTGGGGGAATGAGACCAGCAGGAAGATGGACATCGGTGAGATCAGCCAGCACCTGGACACGCTGCAGATCGGCGACCTTTTCAGTGCCCAGGCAAAGCCTGCTGCCACGAGTCTGCCCTCGCCGGTGCAGGTACGTGGCCCGCGGTGTGTCCCCCATCACCGCCCTGCTTTGCCCCCGCAGCATCCTCCCTTTCTCCCGGTCTGGGGGGTGCTGGGGAAGGGTTGGTGCTCCCTCTGTATCCTATCCCCCCCACTTTCCTCCCTCCGAAGCATTTTTCTCGGCTTCTGCATCTCTGGTGTGTCCCTGCAGGCGGGCTGGTCGTGTCCAAAATGCACCTTCATCAACAAGCCGACGCGGCCAGGCTGCGAGATGTGCAGCACGGACCGTCCCGACGACTACGTGGTCCCCGGCAGCTACAAGCCAGATGAGACAGAGCTGTGGAGGATGCAGCAGGAGCAGGAGGGGATCCTGCAGTACCAGCAGGTGAGGGGGCTCACCGTTGGCCTCGGGGAGCCGCTGCGCTCCCCGCACCCCATGCTCAAGGACAGATGGGGGAGGATCGGGCATTGGCAGGGTTCGGAGGTGTCGTGGGCGCACGGGTCCTGCGCAGCTCTGGGAAACGGGCCGGGAAGGAGAGGCAGCCACCCCGAGGCGCAGCACGGGGGGGCTGTCGCAGCCCCCTTCCCCCCTGCGCCGAGGGGCTGCCTGCCCGCGCGCCCCGGGGACGGCCAGAGGTGCTGCGTCGTGAGCGCGCGGTGTCTTCTGGCTGTTAGAGGAGATCGCCGCCGCCGCGGCGGGGATCTGACCGCGCTCGTTCACGTCCGAAGGACCGGCAGCGATCTGTGGCAGGGCAGGGATCCGCGACCCCGTGGGCAGAGCTTGGCAGGACGCAGCACCCCAGTCTGGCCAGCCCCTCTTCCCTCGCCTAACTGTGTAGTCTGCTGTGTCGGCAGCCCCATGCCGAGGAGCCGTCGGGCTGCGCTTTCTCCTCTTTGCTGGAAGCCGTTTCCCTTTTCTTAGAAACGTGTGGGGGGCTCCGATGGGACCTCCCCGCCCCCAGGGCCACGGCTGCGGGGGGAGCCCCAGCCCCAAGGTCAGGGTGCGCTGCGGGACTCGGGGGGCCGCTGGCTCAGCCACTGACCAAGCCTTCTCTTCTTTCTTTTTTCTCTTGTGCCGGGATCCCGCTAGGAAAAGGGAAGGAGAGAGGATGGCTCAGCTGCGCACTGCGTCCTGGGCTCGGGTTCCTTGGATGACTTCATCCACCTGTCCTCCGAATTCTGCTAGCCGCCCTCTGCCTGGCTCACCCGGATGCCCCGTCCTGCCCCACCGGCCAGGACCCGGTGCCCGCCAGGCCCCCCCCGGTGCCCGCCAGGACCCGGTGCCCACCAGGCCGGCCCCCGCGTGCGCCCAGCGGCTGCCGCCGGGCCACCCCCTTCCTCACACCCTAGAGTTGATGCGGGAACTTTCTGCAGGAGAAGAGCCGGTGGGGCCCGGGCTCGGCCCCGAGCTGCCAGGGGGTGACACGTGCTGCTCGCTCGGGGGACTCTGGGAGCTTGGGGGGGGCTGGTGGGGGAACGCGAGGCGCTGCGTCTCTCGGGATCACAGGATCAGCCCAGCTAGCGCAGCACCTCCCGGGTTAACGGCATCTGGCACGCTGCTCCTCCTGCCCGGGGTGCCAGCGGGGAGTGGGGCGCATCCCGGACCCCTGGGGCGCCTGGTGGGCTCCTCCTCGAGCCCCCCATTGCTCACCAGCCCAGCCCTGGGAGTTTTCCCTTAGCCCCCCTGCGCCTGCAGCCCAGCCCCCTCCTCCCGTGCCCAGCCAGAGCCCCGGACGCCGGCCGGCCCGTGGCCTGGCGGCTGCCTTTCTGCCGCCATTCCCTTCCCGAGGGCTTCAGGGACTGGCCAGCGGTTGGCACCATCGGTGCTGACAGTGCTCGGCCTGGGTCTCAGGCTTGGGGGTCTCTGAGGCTTGGGGGCCATGCCCTGGGGGGGGTCTCGGGCTCAGGGTTTCTTCCTTGTGCTGTAGGTGGGGGGTGGTGTTGCAGCAGGCTGCCCGTCGAGCAGCCGTGGTCTTGGGAGCTGGCGGGGGCCACTGGGGGTCCCTGAGCCCTGCAGCCCCCCCTTGCCTCATAGGCCCCAGCCCTCACTGGGGCGTCAGCCCTGCAGCACCCATGGGAATAGGTCAGGGGGCTCTCGGCTAGGGTGCAGCCGTGGGTTTGGGGGACCCTGGTGCCACAATCCTCTTCCTGGCTGCTGTGAACGCTGTGCTCCCCCGGGGCCGGCACCGGGACGGGCAGAGCCGCTCTGCCCGACCCAGCGCCCGTGTGGACCCAGCACAGCGCGGCCATCGGCCGGGGTGCTCGGTGCCGCGGGTCCCTCCAGCTCCCGGAGCTGCCAGCGCCCTGAGGGGCCGCAGGGATGGCAATTCTGTGTCACGCTTTGCTCTGGAGATGTTGTCCTGCAGCCACGCAGGGCCCGGCTTGTCCCAGCGGGGAGCCGGGCAGCCCCCGGGCCGGGGGAAAGGATGGGACCCTCGGTTTGGCACTGTGGCTCCGTGGGTTGGGTTGTGCCTCCCCGAAGCGGCTGTCGGGCGCGTGGCAGTGCTGCAGGAGGGGCCACGGATGGATTCCTTCCCTCATTAAAGCCTTATCCCACCAGCGCGGCTCTGCCGTCTTCTTGCGCCGGCGGCAAGGGGGGAGCTGCCGATGGCTGCTCTGGTTGGCGGTGTTTGTGCAGTGAAATGGGGAAGTGGGCCCGTGGGAACCTCACGAGGTTCAGCGAGGCCAAGAGCAAGGTCCTGCACCTGGGCTGGGGCCGTACCCCACAGATCAGCACGGGATGGGGAGGGATGGGGTGAGAGCAGCCCTGCGGAGAAGGACGTGGGGACACGGGGGTGACAAACACGGCACGAGCCGGCAACGTGCGCTCACAGCCCAGAAAGCCGAGCATCTCCTGGGCTGGATCCCCAGCAGCGGGGCCAGCAGGGCGAGGGAGGGGATTCTGCCCCTCTGCTCTGCTCTGGGGAGACCCCCCCGGAGCCCTGCGTCCAGCTCTGGGGTCCCCAGCACAGCACAGACACGGGCCTGTTGGAGGGGTCCGGAGGAGGGACACGGAAATGGTGCGAGGGCTGGAACCCCTCTGGTGGGGAGAGAGGCTGGGAGAGTTGGGGTTGCTCAGCCTGGGGAAGAGAAGGCTGCGGGGAGACCTTATTGCAGCCTTTCAGTGCTTAAAATAAGAAAGATGGGGCCAGACTTTTTAGCAGGGCCTGCAGCGACAGGCCAAGGGGCAACAGGTTTAGACTGAAAGAGGGTAGGGTTAGACTGGACGTAAGCAAGAAATGTTTTACCCTGAGGGTGGTGAGACACAGGCCCAGGTTGCCCTGAGGGGTGGTCGACGCCCCATCCCTGGGGACATCCCAGGCCAGGCTGGACGGGGCTCTGAGCGACCTGATCTAGTGGAAGATGCCCCTGCTCGTGGCAGGGGGTCGGACCGGACGACCTTTAAGGCCCCTTCCCACCCAAACCGTTCGGCGATGCTGTGATTTTTGTGAAATGGAAGAGAAGTCGGCGGGCGCTTGCTCGCAGGGCTGCGTGGCAGCAGGGGGACGCTGCGCCATCGCCGGGCCTCGGTGCTGCCGCCTTCACCGGGGCCGGGAGCGGAGGCTGGGGCTCGGCTGGGTGCCGGGGAGGGGCGGTGGGGCAGCAGGCTGCGGCAGCCTCCTGGCAAAATGCTGAGCCCTGGGGGCTCGTGACTGCAGTGATCACGAAGCGCTGGCGCGACGTAGTGTCACCGAGGGCCGAGCGCCGCACGCTCCCCCAGCCCCACGCACCCCGTGAGCAGGGGCCCTGCTGCCTTGTGCCCCCGCCTCAGCAACGCAGACAGAAAATCGCAGGGTTTAAAATACATTAAAGTGCCCCAGAAATGCCCGCTCTGACCCTCTGGGGACTGCTGGGTCCCCAGCGGCTGCCGGGGCTTGGTACGCGTGTCCCTCGGCTGCACGGGCGAGGGGATGGGACAGGGAAACGCCGGGGTGCAGCTCGGTGCCGGCTCTGGCCGCGCGCCTCGGGGTGCAGCCCCCCCCCCACTCTGCTTTCCTTTCCCTGGGTGGGGGGAAAAGGTGGTCCCTGCAAATGCAGACCCGACTCCCCGAGCGCAGCCGCTCCTCCTGAAGCCGCGGGGGGCTTGGGATGAGTGGCCCCGGTCACTTGGATGGTGGCCACGAGGGCTGCGAGAGGTGGAGTTGCACCAGCCTCCCCCGGTCAGGGCAGGGGCTGCTGGAGGGGATGGAGGTGGCAAATGCTGGTCTTGGGCCCCTCTGTGGGGTGTGTGGGGGGTTGAGCCCACTTTGGGGGGGGCTGGTGGCGGGGCTGGGGCCGGGGTGCTGACCGGGGCTGTTCCTCACCGGCAGGCGCTGGAGGCCGAGCGGCTGAAGAACTTCCAGCAGCTGCTGCAGCTGGAGGAGGAGGTGCTGGTTCCCAACCGGGAGGTGCTGGAGTGTCGCATCTGCTACCAGCAGGTCGCCCCGGGCGAGGGGGTGCTGCTGCGCGAGTGTCTGCACAACTTCTGCAGGTAACGCCCGACGGCCGCCCCGGGGCCCCGAGACCCCCGCCAGCGTGGTGATCAGCCCCGACACCCCCCAGCCCTCTTGGGGTCCAGCCCCAAGACCACCCCAGTCCTCGTGGTGACCAGCCACGAGCCCTTCACCATCGTGGTGACCGGCCCCGAGTTCCCCCAGCCCTTGCGGTGACTGGCCCCAGGACCCCCCGCCAAGCATTTGCAGCATCCGACCTTGAGACCCTCGCCATCACATTGACTGGCCCCTAGACCCCCCACCCAGTCCTCTCAGGGTCCAGCCCCAAACCCCGCAGGCCTGGAGGTGACTGGCCCCGAAGACCCCCACCATTATTGTGACCAGTTCCAAGACCCTCTCCCCAGGCATCATGGTGACAGCCCTAAGACCCTCCAGCCCTTGTGGTGACCAGCCATGAGACATCCCCCCATCACTCACAGGGTCCAGCCCTGAGCCCCCCCCATCACAGTGACTAGCCCAAAACCCCCCAGGCCTTGCAGTGACCAGCCCCCAAGACCCCCATCATCGGCATGACTAGTTCCAAGACCCCCCCAGCTATCATGGTGACTGGCCCTGAGACCCCCCCCCCCCCCATCCCTTGTGGTGACTGGGCAATGAGACCCACCCCTCAACACTCACAGGGTCCAGCCCTGAGACCCTCACCATCATGGTGATGGGCCCCAACACCCCCCAGCCCTCTCAGGGTCCAGCCCTGAGCCCCCCACCGTCACAGCAACAGGCCCCAAGAGCCCCCCAGCCCTCTCAGGGTCCAGCCCCAAGACCCCCATCGTCACGGTGACGGACCCTAAGACCCCCCCAGCCCTCTCAGGGTCCAGCCCTGAGCCCTCCACCGTCACAGTGACGGGCCCTAAGACACCCCAGCCCTCTCGCGGTCCAGCCCTGAGCCCCCCACTGTCACAGCAACAGGCCCCAAGACCCCCCCCAGCCCTCTCGGGGTCCAGCCCTGAGCCCCCCACTGTCACAGCAACAGGCCCCAAGACACCCCAGCCCTCTCGGGGTCCAGCCCTGAGCCCCCCACCGTCACAGCAACAGGCCCCCAAGACCCCCCCAGCCCTCTTGGGGTCCAGCCCTGACCCCCCACCGTCACAGCAACAGGCCCCAAGACCCCCCCCAGCCCTCTCGGGGTCCAGCTGTCGCGGTGACCGGGCGCCTGTTCCTGCAGGGAGTGCCTGCGCCAGGTGATCAACTACAGCGAGGAGCCGGAGGTGGCCTGTCCCTTCCGCGACGACTCCTACGCCTGCGGCAGCCACCTCCAGGAGCGGGAGATCCGGGCGGTGAGCGCATCGTGGGTCAGTGCGGGGGGCGCGCGGAGGGGGGGCGGCCGCATCCTGACCCTGCCCATCGCCGCAGCTGGTGTCACCGGAGGAATACCGGCGCTTCCTGGAGAGGAGCCTGGTGCTGGCCGAGCGGCGCAGCCAGAACAGCTTCCACTGCAAGACCACCGACTGCCGGGGATGGTGCATCTACGAGGATTCGGTGAACGAGTTCCGCTGCCCCATCTGCCAGGCGCTCAACTGCCTGCTCTGCAAGGTGAGCCCCCGCCCTCGGCGTCGCGTCCCGGCACCGCGGAGGGGGCCGCGGTGGTGGGTCACGGCGGTGCCATCTCCGCACCCCCTCCCAGGCCATCCACGAAGGGAAGAACTGCCGCCAGTACCAGGACGACCTCCGGGTCCAGGCGCAGAACGACGCGGCCGCCCGGCAGACCAACGACATGCTGCAGGTGGGGTCCCGGGGGGCCGGCGGAGGGGGGCTGGAGCGCGTCCCCGCGTCCCTCACGGCCGCCTCTCCCCCCACCGCAGACCCTGGTGCAGATCGGGGAGGCCATGCACTGCCCCACCTGCCTCATCATCGTCCAGAAGAAGGACGGCTGCGACTGGATCCGCTGCACCGTCTGCCAGACGGAGATCTGCTGGGTGACCAAGGGGCCGCGCTGGGGGCCCGGGGTGAGCGATCCCGGGGGGGCAGGAGGGACCCCCCGCTCCCTGCAGGTGGGGTGGGGGGGGAAACGGGCAAGCCGCTGGTGCCCCTGACCACGCTGAGCTGGCCCCAGGAGCCCCAAGGTGGGCTCCCCCCCTGACCCTGACCCACTCTCGCCCCCAGGGTCCCGGGGACACCAGCGGTGGATGTCGCTGCAATGTCAACGGCCAGAGGTGCCACCCCCAGTGCCAAAACTGCCACTGAGCTGCTGCCTGGCCCGGGGACGGGGGGAACGGGGGGACCCACCGGAGACGGCTGGAGCTGGGAGCCGCTCTCTTCGCGCCGAGGGAGGGCCCGGCCGGGTCAGAGCCGGCACCACGGCCCGAGCGGGGCCAGAGACGCTTGCGGTTGTGGCAAAGAGCCGCGTCCGGCAGCCACGGAAGGAGGGGACGGACACAGAGCGGGGAAGTGCTGCGGGGCCCAGTGGGGAGGGCGCAGGGCCAGGCCCCAGGCGGTGCCGGGATGCGGGCTGCAGGTTGGGGGGCTCCCCAGAGCCCCTGCCCGCCGCAGAGCCCCCGTGGCAGGACGCGGCACGGCGCGGGGCATCCCAATAAAGCTCTTTGTGTGCCAGAGCCTTGTTGCTGGGGGCCATAATGCACCCCCCGAGGTGGGGGCGATGGGTATCGGCCCTTCAGCGACCCCCGAGGCCGATGGCTGCAGCCGGCGCGGGGGGAGCCGCGGCACAGGCACCCACCACACCTCCAACAACCGAGATTTTATTTCCGTGCCCCCCCCCCAGCCCCTCCGAGCACAGGTGCCGGCATCCCCCCGACCGCAGGGAGGGCGAGCGGCAGCACCCAGGGGGTCTGAGGGCGATGTTAAATAAGGAGCTGGGGCGGGGGTACGCGCTGCTGGCTGCGCCCCCCCCGCAGCCCAGGGCTTGCGCGTGGCCCAGGTGGTGCCGCCGGGGTGGGGGACACCCCGCTTCCCCCCCCCTACTTGGGGGGCCGGTAAACCATTTTTCTGCTCTTCAGCACGGACCATTTGTGGCGCTTCATGTAGAAGATGAGGGGGACGAGGAGCCCCGAGATCAGCAGCAGCTGGGGAGGGGTGGAAGGAGTCAAGCTCTGCCCCACGGAGCTGCTGCCCCGACACAGCACAAGGTGGGGTTTGGGCCCCCCGGATGCTTCCCCCACCACCCCGAGCCCGTCGCCCACCTTCAAGCCCATCCGTTTGCGGTGGTCGTGCTCCGGCTCCGCCGCCCACCGCAGGAATGTGCAGATATCCTTGGCGAGCTGTGACATGGTGGCCGGGGTGCCTGGGGAGGGAGAGCGGGCGGGGACGGGGCTGAGCACGCCAGGGAACCGGCACCCCCCGGGACGGCACTGCGTCCCACCGGGCCCCTCTTACCGTCATCGTATTCCAGGATCTCGTTGTAGATGGGGGGGGCCATTCCGATGGCCTGGCCTGGGAAGTAGGGGTTGTAGTGCAGCCCCTCCCGCACCGCCACGCCGGCCGGGGGGTCGCAGTAGCCGGTGAGGAGGGAGAAGACGTAATCCTCGCCCCCATGCCTGCGATGGGGGGTGGAATCAAGCCCGGACAGCCGAGACACCCGGCGCGGTGGGGCCAGGGTCCTCGAGCTGGGTCTGGCCCCCGCCGAAGCAAGCCGGCGTGCGGCCGCGGCCCCTTACCGGGCGTTGACGATGTAGCTGAGGTCGGGGGGCAGCGCCCCGTTGTTGGCGGCTCGTGCCGCCTCGGCGTTGGGGTAGGGCTTGGGGAAGTAGTCGGAGATTTTACCGGGGCGCATGAACATCTCCCCGTTATCATCCGGGCCGTCCAGCACCTCCACCTGCGTCGGGACGGGGGTCAGAGCCCTGAGCCGGGGCAGCGGCCGCGCCGGCCACGGGACCGTCCCGGTGCGGGACTCACCTCCTCGGCCAGCGCCTTGGCCTCTGCCTCGGTGTGGGTGACGCCGATGAGGTTGCGGAAGGCGACGTACTCCATGCTGTGGCACGCCGAGCACACCTGCTTGTACACCTGGAAGCCGCGCCGCAGGCTGGGAGGAAGAGGAGGAGGTGGTGGTGGCGGCTGCAGCCCCCTTGCCGAGGCCCCCCCGCGCCCCCCGTCCCGACCCATCGCGGTACCTGCTGTGGTCGAGGGCGGCCAAGGCGCCGCCGTGGCTCCAGGGGAAGCTGGGCGGGTGCATCTCCAGCTCGCCGGCGGCGAGGGGCGAGCGCAGGGCCAGGGCCAGGCCCCCCCCGCCCACCGCCAGCAGCCCCAGCGCCGACAGGGCCACCCGCCGCCCCCGGGGGAGCCCCGCGAAGGACGAGCGGGAGGCCTGGGGCGGGGGGGCACAGCGTCAGGGGCGGCCCTGCGGCTGGGGGGCAGGGGGGGGAATGGGGAACCCCGGGGAGGGATGGGACGGGACTGGGGGGAACTGGGGACCCCAGGCAGGGATGGGGCAGGATGGAGAGTGGGGAACTGGGGACACTGAGCAAGGTGGGAGGGGGGAACCACGGACCCCAAGTGCGGGAGAGGGGTACAACCGGGGACCCCAGGCTGAGATGGGAGGGGGGAATTGGGGACCCTGGGCAAGGATGGGGCTGGAGGGACCGGAGGACCCCTGGCAGGGATGGGGCAGACCAGGCAGGACAAGGGGGGAAATGGGGACCCCAAGTGGGTGGGGGTGACGTGACCAGGACCCCAGACTGACATGGGAGCACGGGAAACCGGAGACCCCAAGCAGTGGGGAGAGGAACGGGGGACCCGGGCAGGAACAGGGCCCAGTGGGCTGGGGCGACCAGGGGACTCCAAGCAAGACGGGAGGGGGAAACTGAGGACCTCAAACCAGGGGGGGGGGTGAACATGACCTGGGACCCCAAACTGAGATGGGAGGGGGGAACTGAGGACACTGAGCAAAATGGGAGCGGGCAACCGGGACCCCTGGCTGGCCTGGGGTGGGGGGAGACACCGGGGGTCACCAGGCAGGGCCGGGGGACACACAACTGGGGATCCCAGACTGAGATGGGAGGGGGAAACTGGGGACCCTGGGTCAGGAGGGAACCCTGGGCAAGGATGAGGTGGGAGAAACTGGGGACCCCAGGTGGGGATGGGGGTGGAACTGGAGCACCCCAAGTGGGGTGGCAACACACACACGACTGGGGACCCAAGCTGAGATGGGAGCCAGGGGGAACCAGTGACATCGGGTGGGGATGGGAGAACTGGAGAACCCCAGGCAGGACAAGGGAAGAAGTGGGGGACCCTGGGTCAGGATGGGGCCCCGCAGGCCAGGCCAGGTGGGGGGGGACCCTGGAGGACCCCAGGCAAGGATGGGGTGGGGGTAACTGGGGAACCCAAACCTGGGATCAGGGTGAACATAACGTGGGACCCCAGACTGAGATGGGACAGGGGAACTGAGGACACCGAGCAAAATGGGAGCGGGCAACCGGGACCCCTGGCCAGGCTGGGGGGAAACACCGGGGGTCCCCGGGCAGGGCCAGGGGGACACACAACTGGGGACCCCAGAATGAGATGGGAGGGGGGAACTGGGGACCCCTGGCCGGGCTGGGGGACACTGAGCAAGGTGGGAGGGGGGAACTGGGGGACCCTTGGCAGGGATGGGGCAGACTAGGCACGACAAGGGGGCAACCAGGGGACCCCAGGCGGGTGGGGGGCGACGTGGCTGGGACCCCAGGCTGAGATGGGGCGGGGGGGAACCGGGGACACCGAGCAAGGTGGGAGGGGGGAACCAGGGGACCCCAAGCGGAAGGCGGGGGAGGGGCACGACCGGGGACCCTGGGCAGGGATGGGAGGGGGGGAACCGGGGACCCCGGGTCAGGAGGGGACCCAGTGGGCTAGCCTGGGAAGGATGGGAGACACTGAGCAAGGTGGGAGGGGGGAATCGGGGGACCCCCGGGCGGGGGTGGGGCAGAACCGGGGACCCCAAACCGCGGGGGCACGCGACCGGGGACCCCGGGCCGAGATGGGACGGGGGGAACCGGCGACGCGGAGCAAGGTGGGAGGGGGCAGCCGTGGACCCCAAGCCAGGGAGGGGGGACACACACGACCGGGGCGCCAGGTGGGGATGGGAGGGGAGAACCGGGAGCGCTGGCCGGGCCGGGTGGGGGGGCGGGACCCCGGGGGACCCCGGGCAGGGCCGGCGGACACACACACACACACGCCCGGGCCCCCCGGGCGCATCCCCGGTGCCGCCGCTCCCGCGGTACCGGCGGGTTCCGGGGCCGCCGCCGCCCCGGTGACCTTCACCCGGCGGCGGGGCCGGGCACGGGGGGCCGGGGCGGGGTCGGGGGGGGGGTCCGGGGCGGGGTCAGGGGGTCTCACCGGGGCGGGCGCGGCCGGGGCCCGCGGCAGCAGGAGGCGGCCGTAGGGCCGCAGCGGGAGGCTCCGCACCGACACCGCCGCCATCGCTCCCGCCCGCCCGAGGTCGAGGGGACGCCGACGGCCCGCCCCGGACGTGACGCCGCGCGCTGACGTCGCCCGCCCCGGAACGACGTCACGCACACCCCCCCCCGCCCCCCAAAATCAAGCGCAAGATCCGTTCGGAGGCTCCGCCTTTATTGCGGCGCTGCGGCCCCGGCTCGGGGGTCCCGGAACGCCCCCCACGGACTGGGGCCCCCCAACACCCCCCGGTATCGACCCCCTAGTACAGACTGGGGACCCCCCCGGTACCGCCCCCCCCATACACACCGTGCCGGGACCCCCCCATACGGATTGGGGGCCCCCCAACACTCCCCCCCGGTACCGACCCCCCAGACGGGTTGGGGACCCCCCCCCCTGTACACACCGTTCTGGGACCCCTGAGTACAGACTGGGGACCCCCCGGGGAATGCAGCCCCCCCTTGCACGCTGGGGGGGGCAGCAAATCCCCAAAGCAGGGTCCCCCCCCAGCACCCCCAAGGCACCAGTAGCCCCCAAAAGGGACCGGACCCCCTGCGGGGGGAGCGGGAGGGCTCGGCTGGGCTGGTGTCCCCATCACAGAGGGGGGGGTGAGCCCCGCCAGCCCCCCAGCCCTGCTGTCTGTCTGGGGGTCCATCAGTGGGTTCATTGGTGGGTCTGTCCATGGGTCCACTGGTGGCTCTGTCCGTGGGTCCGTCCATGCGTCTGTCTGTGGGTCCACTGGAGGGTCCACTGTGGGTCCATTCGGGGTCTGTCCGTGGGTCCATTGGGGGGTCTCTCTGCAGATCCATCGTGGGTTTGTCTGTGGGTCTGTCCGTGGGACCATTGGTGGGTGTGTCTGCTGGTCCATCGTGGGTTTGTCTGTGGGTCCATCCGTGGGTCCATTGGTGGGTTTGTCCGTGGGTTTGTCTGTGGGTCCACTGGTGGGTCCATCCGCGAGTCCACTGTGGATCTGCCTGTGGGACCGTTGGTGGGTCTGTCGGCAGGTCCATCATGGGTCTGTCCGTGGGTCCATCGTCGGTTTGTCCGTGGGTCCATCGTCAGTTTGTCCCCGGGTCCGTCCACGGTCCCCCGCGCCGGGGGGTCCCTCACTTCCAGAAGAGGACGTTCCAGAGCAGCAGCCAGCAGGGGTAGGCGCCGAGGGCGAGGAAGGGGAAGAGGAAGGAGCCGTAGAGGTGGTGCTGGAGCAGCCCCTCGGCCAGGGCGGCCAGGAAGAGCTGCCAGCCCTCGGCCGCCGCCGCCGGCGCCTCCACCAGCTCCCGCTGCAGGAAGATGCCCAGCAGCAGCGTCGCCGCCGGCGTCGCCAGCACCAGCAGCGCCGCCAGCAGCACCCTGCGGGCCAGGGGCACGCTCAGCCCCTGCGGGCGGCGGGGAGAGCGCCCCCCCGGCATCCCCCCCAGCCCAGGGAGAGACCCCCCTCCCGGCAACCCCCCCAGCCCAGGGAGAGACCCCCCTCCCCGCATCCCCCCCAGCCCAGGGAGAGACCCCGCTCCTGCCAACCCCCCCAGCCCAGGGAGAGACCCCCCTCCCCGCATCCCCCCCAGCCCAGGGAGAGACCCCGCTCCCGGCAACCCCCCCAGCCCAGGGAGAGACCGCCCTGCCGGCATCCCCCCCAGCCCAGGGAGAGACCCCCCTCCCGGCAACCCCCCCAGCCCAGGGAGAACCCCCAGCATCCCCCAGCCCAGGGAGAGACTCCCCTCCCGGCATCCCCCCCAGCCCAGGGAGAGACCCCCCTTCCTGGCATCCCTCCCAGCCCAGGGAGAGACCCCCCTCCCGGCATCCCCCCCAGCCCAGGGAGAGACCCCCCTTCCTGGCATCCCTCCCAGCCCAGGGAGAGAACCCCCAGCCCAGGGAGAGAACCCACTCCCGGCATCCACCCAGCCCAAGGAGAGACCACCCCCAGCATCCCCCAGCCTGGAGAGAAGCCCCCCAGCATCCCTGTCACCCCCTAACCCAAGGGAAAGCCCCCCAGTGTCCCCCTGGCACGCCCCCACCCCAGGGAGAGACCCCAACCCTGGGGAGAGCCCCCCCCCAGTGTCCCCCCATCACCCCCCAACCCCAGGGAGAGACCCCTAGTGTCCCCCCATCACCCCCCAGACCCCCGGGGAAGCCTCCCCAGCGTCCCCCCATCACCCCCCACCCCAGGAAGCCCCGCCCTCCCATCGCACGAGGGGCCGCCCCGCTGACTTGGGGCCGGTGGGCTGGACGGCGGCGGCGGCGGGGACCATAGTGGCGGCCAGGAGGAAGCCGAGGGAGAAGTTGAGGAGGGCGAGGCAGCCCAGCTGCACGGCCAGGTACAGCAGCGCCAGCAGCTTCAGCGTCATCCAGCCCCGGTCGCTGCCGCCCCCCCGCCAGCACCCTGCGGGGACATGGTGCTCAGCCCCGCGGCGGCGGGGCGCGGCGCCCCCCGCCCCCGGCACCCCCGCCCCCGGCACCTGTGGGTGTTGTGGGGCAGCGCCATGCCGGCCACGTAGATGGCGATGAGGGTGAGGACGACGGCCTCCGACTCGGAGACGGGGAAGTGCTGGGTGGCCACGCGCTGCCCCAGCACCGGTAAGAAGTAGAGCGCGAGCCCGGCGGCGTGGCAGATGAGCAGCGGCGGCACCAGCGCCAACAAACCGGGCCGCGGCTCCTGCGGAGGGACCGGGGAGGGGTGAGGGCGGCGCGGCCGGGGGTCCGCGGGGAGGGGCAGGGGAAGGGAAGGGTCCCGACCTCGCCGGCCACCGGCTCGCCGCCATCCCAGAGCCGCTCGGCGCTGCCGGCATCGCACTTGCTCAACTTCATCCAGAGGTCCAGGGCGTGCGGGTGGTCAGGGAAAGGAGGGGAGCAATTCAGGCGCCCCTCGCCCACCTCCCACCCCCTCCCCGAGCCCCCCACCCCGAAAGGATATCTTGAGGACGAGGACGAGGATGAGGAAGCCGAAGGCCGGCATGTAGATGCCGATGGAGACGAAGCGGGAGAGGGAGGGCAGCAGGTAGAAGAAGTAGGACTGGTGCAGCCGCTCCAGGAGGTTGTTGAGCTTCCGAAACATCCCCTCGAGCGTCCTGCGGGCACACGGCGAGGGGGGAGCCTGCGCCCCGGCACCCCCCGGCAGCCCCCAGGCACCCCCCCGGCCTCGCACTCACTTGCCCACGGTGGTCATGTCGTACTTGTACTGTCGGAAGCTGTTGATGCCGCGGAGGGTGATGGCCTCGATGCGGTAGCGGAGGAAGAGGCCGTGGTCGCCGCGGGGCCGCCCCGAGGCCTGGGCCAGCACCATGAGCAGCAGCGTCTGCAGGCTGTGGGCGTAGGCGGGCAGCGAGTCCCAGTCCGAGCGCTGGAGCTGCGGGAGAGCCCGCGGCGTCGGTCACCGGGGCTGGGGGACCCCCACCACTAACCCAGCCCTGCCAAGCCCGGCACTAAACCGCGTCCCTCAGCGCCGCGTCCGCACGGCTTCGGAATACCCCCAGGGATGGGGGCTCCACCACCGCCCTGGGCAGCCTGTGCCGGTGCTTGGCAGCCCTTGCCATGAGGAAACTGTGCCCAGTATCCAGCCTAAACCTCCCCTGATGAAGCTTGGGGCTGTTTCCTCTCATCCTCTCACTGGTGACTTGGGAGCAGAGGCCAACCCCCCCCTCACTCCAGCCCCTCTCAGGCAGCTGCAGAGAGCGAGAAGGGCTCCCCTCAGCCCCCTCTTCTCCAGGCTAAACCCCCCCAGCCCCCCCAGCCGCCCCCCAGCACACTTGTGCTCCAGACCCTGCCCCAGCCCCGCTGCCCTTCTCTGGACACGCTCCAGCCCCTCCAGGGCCTTCTTGTCCCGAGGGGCCCAAACCTGAGCCCAGCATTCGAGGTGGGGCCTCCCCAGGGCCGAGCACAGGGGCCCCATCCCTGCCCGGCTCCTGCTGGCCACACCAGGGCTGACACAAGCCCAGAGGCCGCTGGCCGCCTGTGAAAGCCCGGCCCTGCAGGACAGAGGCTGCCCCCGGGGCCTGTCCCGGGGCAGGGTCCGGCACCAGCGGGCTCACCTTGCCCTGGATGGTGCAGAGGAGGCCATTCTTCTGGCAGAAGGCGTGGAAGAGGTTGAGGAGGTCGAGGTTGGGCAGCTGCCCGTTCAGCCCCTCCACCGCCACGTCGAAGCTGGTGACCACGTCGCTGCTCAGCTCCAGCGAAACGGCTGCCTGGATGGCTCCCGCCCGGCCCAGCGCCCCCGCGGACCGCACGCCTGCGGGCACCGCGCCGCGTCAGCGCCGCCGGCCCCTCGGCATGGCCGGGGAACGACCACGACCCCCCCCAAGCCCCGTCTCACCGGTGATGTTGACGTCGTGGTAGGCCTCCAGCCAGGCCTCCATGCCCAGCAGGTCATGCTCGTTCACCAGGAAGATGATGTCCTTTGCCCAGTAGATCTGGCCTGAAGGTGACACGGTGGATGCAGCAGAGCAGTCCCTGCCCCAGCAAAGCCTGGCACAGCCCCAGCAAAACCCAGTCGAGCCCAGCACAGCCTCGGAAGAACCAAGCCCCTGCCCTAATAGAGCTCAGCACAGCCCCAGTACCCAGCGCAACCCCAGCAAAGCCTGGCAAAGCCTGGTCCCTGCCCCAGCAGAGCCTGGCACAGCCCGGGTACCCAGCACAACCCCAGCAAAGCCTGGTCCCTGTCCCAGCAGAGCCCGGCACAGCCTCAGCAGAGCCCAGCACAGCCCCGGTACCCAGCACAACCCCATCAAAGCCTGGTCCCTGTCCCAGCAGAGCCTGGCACAGCCTCAGCAGAGCCCAGCACAGCCCCGGTACCCAGCACAACCCCAGCAAAGCCTGGCAAAGCCTGGTCCCTGCCCCAGCAAAGCCTGGCACAGCCCCGGTACCCAGCACAACCCCAGCAGAGCCCGGCACAGCCTCAGCAGAGCCCAGCACAGCCCCAGTACCCAGCACAACCCCAGCAAAGCCTGGCAAAGCCTGGTCCCTGCCCCAGCAAAGCCTGGCACAGCCCCAGTACCCAGCACAACCCCAGCAAAGCATGGCACAGCCCCGGCAAAGCTCAGTCCCTGGCCCAGTAGGGCCCAGCACAACCTCAGCAGAGCCCAGTCCCTGGCCCAGCAGGGCCCAGCACAACCCCAGCAAAGCCTGGCACAGCCCCAGCAAAGCCCAGTCCCTGGCCCAGTAAAGCCCAGCACAGCCTCTGTAGAGCCTGGTCCAACCCCAGCAAAGCCTGGTCCCTGCCTCAGCAAAGCCCAGCGCAGCCCCGGTACCCAGCACAGCTCTGGCAGAGGCACAGCCCTGGTGGGGGCACAGCCCCGGTGGGACCCGCACCTCGTGCTGCCCCCCAGAAAAACCAGAGCCCCCCAGGGCTGCAAGCGGATGGGCGCTGGGCCCATCCCTGCTGGGCAGAGACCCGCCCAGGAGTGGGAATGGGGAGACTCGGTGCCCCAGGGGACCCCCCAGTGTCACCCTGCAGCCCCCCCGAGACAGTGCTGGGCTGTGGGAAGGGGCGTGGGGCTGCGGGAAGGGGCGCCGGGCCCGCGGCCCCGGGGACTCACCTCGGAAGTAGGAGGCGAGGGCCAGCATCAGCCCCACGGCCTGGTTGTTGTGGGGCCCCTCGCTGCAGGGCACGCTCAGCACCAGCGACTCGGTGCTGGCGGCACGGGGCGCCCGCAGGATGCCGTACACGTTCGTGCCCTTCACCATCTGCCGAGGGAAGGGGAAGGCTCAGGGGGGGCGGCCTCAGCCGGGACCCCCGGCACGGCGGGGACGGTGGTCTGGGGGGGGGTCACGGTACGCACGTATCGCTCGCGGGTCTCGTCGGGGAAAGGCAGCGTGCGGGAGAAGGGCTGCTTGTGCACCTCCAGCCCCAGGTTCCACATGGTTTTCTCCAGCCAGGCCACCGGCATCCCCCTGTGGGAGCGGGAGAGCGGGGATGGAGACCCCAAAACCCTCCCCACAGGCAGCTCCACCTGCCCCGTCCCCCCCCTGCGAGTGGCACCCCGCTCTCACCCCGCTTTCTTCTTGTGCCCGGCGAACTCGCGGGCGTAGGAGAGGGCCCGCTCGCCGAAAAGGAACTGCTCCTCCACCATGGTGGAGCCCATGGCGTTCTCCGACATGTACGTGCGGGGGGCGAGGGGCTGGAAGGCCAAGGCCAGGAACCAGCCCAGCCCCGCCACGTAGCTCAGGGCGCTGCGGGAGAGGAGAGGGGGGGCTGGGGGGATCTGGGGGGGTTCTGTGGGGGTCTGGGGAGACCTGGGGTGGGTCTGGGGGAGTCCAGGGGGAGGTATGGAGGGGTGTGTGGGGACCTGCAGGAGTCTGTAGGGGTCTGGGGGAGTCTATGGGGAGTCTAGGAGGGGTATGGAGGGGTGTGGGGGGACCTGCAGGAGTCTGTGGGGGTCTGGGGGAGTCTATGGGGAGTCTAGGAGGGGTATGGAGGGGTGTGGGGGGACCTGCAGGAGTCTGTGGGGGTCTGGGGACTCTGGGGGGGGTTCTGGAGGGACCTGGGGGGTCTGGGGGAGACTTGGGGGGGATCTAGGGGAGGGTCTAGGGGGGTCTGGAGGGACCTGAGGGAGGCTGAGGGCTCGGGGGGGGTTCTGGAAGGACCTGGGGGGGGTCTGGGGGAGATCTGGGGGGGGTCTAGGGGAGGGTCTGGGGGAGACTGGGGGGACCTGGGGGGAGTCTGGGGGCTTTAGAGGGATCTAGGGGAGGATCTGGGGGAGACTGCGGGGACCTGACGGAGGCTGGAGGGGATCTGGCCGGGCCTGAAGGGGTCATGGGGGAGTCTGGGGGGGATCTGGGCAGGGTCTGAGGATATCTGGGGGCAAACTGGGGGGGGTCTAAGGGGGGTCTGTGGGCAATCTGGGAGGGCCTAATGGGGTCTGGAGGGATATGGAGGGGGCTAAGGGGGGACATAGGGGGGTCTGGGGGGACCTATGGGGAGTTTGGGGGGACCTGGGGGTGTCTGGGGTGACATGGGGGGGTCTGGGGGGGTCTGGGGGTGTCACCCCCCGGCCGCCGTGGCCAGGAGGTGCCCGGCCCCCCCGCACTCACCAGAGCGGGGTGTTGAGGCGCAGGACGAGGCGGGACAGCGCCCGCCGGCACTGGGGGTCCGAGAGCAGCCCCATGGCGGGGGGCGGGGGCCGGGCGTGGGCTGCGGGCGGGGGGAAGGCGCGGTGGGGGCGGGAGGGAGCCCCAATGGCACCCCCCGCCCTGGGGCTGCCACGGGCCCCCCGAATCCCCCCCCCACCCCCGGACCCCCCCCCTGCACCCCCCGGGCCTGTCCCTGCCCCCGCCCCACACACACCCCCCTCCAGCCCCCTCCCGCCCCACAGCCCCCCCGCCCCCCACCTCAGGGTCCCACCGCCCCGACAGGCCGCTCAATCGCTCACGGAACGGGGCAGGCGGAGGGGCGGAGCCCAGAGACATCGATGGGCACCGCCCGCCCCTCCCTCTGCGCATGCGCCGGCGGGCGGTACCCTTGGGGGGGCGTGGGTGTGCAATGGGGCGCGGGGGGTGCAACGGAGGGGGTGTGGGGGTGCAAGGGCGGGTCTGGGCATGTGTGCAATGAGGGGTGTGCAATGGGGGGTGGGGGTGCAAGGGGGGGTCTGGGCATGTGTGCAATGAGGGTGTGCAATGGGGGGTGGGGGTGCAACGGAGGGGGTGTGGGGGTGCAAGGGGGGGGTCTGGGCATGTGTGCAATGAGGGTGTGCAATGGGGGGTGGGGGTGCAACGGAGGGGGTGTGGGGGTGCAAGGCGGGGTCTGGGCACGTGTGCAATGAGGGTGTGCAATGGGGGGCGGGGGGGTGCAACGGAGGGGGTGTGGGGGTGCAAGGGGGGGTCTGGGCATGTGTGCAATGAGGGTGTGCAATGGGGGTGGGGGTGCAACGGAGGGGGTGTGGGGGTGCAAGGGGGGGTCTGGGCATGTGTGCAATGAGGGTGTGCAATGGGGGGTGGGGGTGCAACGGAGGGGGTGTGGCGGTGCAAGGGCGGGTCTGGGCATGTGTGCAATGAGGGTGTGCAATGGGGGGGCGGGGGGTGCAAGGCGGGGTCTGGGCACGTGTGCAATGAGGGTGTGCAATGGGGGGTGGGGGTGCAACGGATGGGGGTGTGGGGGTGCAAGGGGGGGTCTGGGCATGTGTGCAATGAGGGTGTGCAATGGGGGGGTGGTAAGCGGAGGTGCTGTGGGTGCATGTGCGGGGGGGGGGGGGTGTGCAAGAGGGGGCCGTGCAAGGGGGATGGGTGCGCAAGAGGGGGATGTAGAAGGGGGGGTGCTGGGGGGGGTGCGGGGTGGGGGGAGAAGGGGCTCTGAGAAGGGGGTGGGTGTGAGGGGCCCCACAGTGGGAGCGAGGGTGCGAGGGGCGTGCAGGGGGAGGTGCAGGCGGGTGTGCGGGGAGGGGGTGTCCATGCCTGGGCCCCCTGGCCCTCCCCTGTGCCGCACCCGGCTGCCTGGGCACGGCGGAAACCGGGGTCCTGCACTAGCAGCACCACGGGCTGGGCACAGCGGGGAGCCCCGGCATTCCATGCCCCAGGGGGAGCAACATGGCACAGCACAGCACAGCACGGCACAGCACGGTGCACGGCACCATGGGGCCATGGCACAGCACAGCACAGTGCACGGCCCACGGACCATGGCACAGCACAGCACGGTGCATGGCACATGGCACACGGGCCTTGGCACGGCACAGCACACGGCACAGCACAGTGCACAGCACACGGCACGGCACACAGGCCGTAGCACGGCACAGCACGGTGCATGGCACACGGCACACGGGCCTTGGCATGGCAGGCATGGCACAGCACAGCACATGGCACAGCAGTGCACAGCACAGCACAGCACATGGCACAGCACAGCACAGTGCACGGCACACAGCACGGCACATGGGCCGTGGCACGGCACAGCACGGTGCATGGTACACAGGCCGTGGCAGAGCACAGTGCATGGCACGGCACATGAACCATGGCACAGCACAGGGCACAGCACGGTGCATGGTACACAGGCCATGGCACAGCACAGTGCATGGCACGTAGTATGGCACATGGCGTGGCCCATGGCACGGCCCTCGGTACCGTACACAGGCCATGGCACGGCACATAGCATACGGTGTAGAGCACGTGGCACAGCCCTTGGCATATGATGCACAGGTCACGGCACGGCCCACGGCAAGGCGCACGGCCCACAGCACCGCGTGCGGCACAGCGCACGGCGCACAAGGCACAGCACACATTCTGGCAGCAGACCTTTATTGCCGGGGGGCTCACGCCGGCGCTGCTCAGTCCCCCAGCAGCGCGGCCACCTCCCGCAGCCGCTCGCGCACCACGCGGTCCAGCACGGCGTGCAGAGCGCGGCAGGCCCGCCCGGCAGCCTCCAGCGCCGTCTCCAGCCGCTCCTGGTGCAGGCGGGCACTGAGCTGCACGAGGGCGATCTGCCCCGCCGCCGGCAGCAGCGCCAGCACCAGCCGCGGCCCGCCGGCCGCCTCCTCGGGTGAGCTGAGGTCGGCCAGCGGCGTGTCCTCGGCCAGGCCGGCCGTGCTGGCGCAAACGTAGTCCCGCATGGCGATGCCGGCGTCCATCACCGCCAGCGTGGCCGCGTTCACGCAGGCGCAATAATTGCCGCCGTCAGCTTGCAGGATCTGGAACGGGACGGCGGGTTCGGTGGCGGCGCCGGGACCCCCCGGACGCGCACGTGCGTGTCCCCGCGTCCCCCCCCGCTCGTCACCTGGACGTAGATGTCGATTTGAGAGCGAGGGAACAGGTGGGTCAGGATGGCGGCCTCGAAGGTCTGCTTGAGGTGGAGGGCCAGCTCGCTGGCTGGCCGGTCGCCGTGGGGCCGCCGCCGGCGCTCGCCGGAGCTGAAGGCAGCGGTGCTGCACTGGCAGTTCACCAGCGCCCGGTCCGGCAGCGCCTTGCTGCGGGGGCCACGCGTCTGCGGGGGGAGCGGGGCGGTGGGTTTGGGGGGCACCCGGGACCCTGACGGCACGGGGGAGGCTGGGTGGTCCCTAGCCCGTCTGGGCCTGGGACTGGTGGGGGGGTGGGGGAGTCCCAGGGGGGAATGGAGGGGTGCAGAGGGGGTCAGGGGGAGCCAGGGGTCTTTGGGGGGATCCCAGGAAGAGCGGAGGGACCGGGGGGTGGCAGCAGGGTATCTGGGGAGATCGGGGGAGTGGGGGGTTTTGGGGGCTCGAGAGGGGCCCATGTGCAGCAGGGGGGTCGGGGGAGCCTTGGGGGGGAAGGGAGGTCCCAGGGGATTTTGGAGGGGCCTGTGGAGGGTCAGAATGAGGGGGTGGGGTCAGGAGGGTCCTGAGGGGAATGGAGGGTCCTGGCGGGGGGTCAGGGGCCAGGAGGAGCCTGGGGTAGCAAGGGGTTCCAGGGGATCCCGGGGGGAATTGAGAGGCTCTGGGGGAGCAGGGGGGTCCGGGGGGTTTCAGGACAAGTGTGGGGCGATTAGCAGGTCGAGAGGGCCATCGAGGGGAGCAGGGGGATCCCGGGGAGAATGGAGGGGCGGGGGGGAGGGGTACCAGGGGAAGTGGAGGGGGTTTGGGGGAGACAGCGGGAGCCTGGGGGGAGCAGGGGAGGTCCAGGGGGAATGGAGGGGTGGGGGGCGGTTTGGGTGGGGTCTAAGGGGGTTCAGGTGGAGTGGAGGGGCCAGGGGGAGCCTGGGGGGAGCGGAGAGGTCCCGGGGTGGGGGTCAGGGGGGTCCTGAGAGGAGCCTGGGGGGGGTCCCGTTCCTGGTGTCCATCCCCGCTCACCTCGTGCGGGCCGTAAACCACAGCCAACACCTTGGTGTTCCCCTGCTCAAGGTAGGCCGAGCCGTCGGCCTGCGCGAAGACGCCCATGCGGGCCCGGACCTTGCGGAGCTCGTCGGGCCGGCGCCCGTCCGCCCGGTACCCCTCGTCCGACAGCAGCTCCGCCGCCGCCGCCGCCATGCCGCCGATGGACTACAGCTCCCGGCGTGCACCGCGCCCCCGCGGCCTGCAGCGCCCCCGCGGCCTGCAGCGCCCCCGCGGCCTGCAGCGCCCCCGCGGCCTGCAGCGCCCCCGCGGCCTGCAGCGCCCCCGCGGCCTGCAGCGCCCCCGCGGCCTGCAGCGCCCCCGCGGCCTACAGAGCCCGGCGGCCTACAACTCCCGGCGTGCACCGCGCGGGAAGGGGGCCGGCCGCGCCGCCTGCTGATTGGCCACGCCTTCCCCGCCCCGTGCTCGAGGCTACGCCCACTGGGCGGTGCGCCCACGCCGAGGCCACGCCCCCCGTGGGGCCGGTGCTCGGTGCGGCGGCGGGAGCGGCGGTTACCGAGCCCGGGTGCGGAGCCCCGACCGAGCCCCACCGGCCCCCACCGGCCGCCTCGAGCCCTCCCCGAGCCCCCCCGACCCCCCCGGTCCCGCCATGGCGGCGGTCCCCGCTCCCGGCGGGTTCCAGTTCGCCATCGATCGCGGCGGCACCTTCACCGACGTCTTCGCCCGCTGCCCCGGCGGCCGCGTCCGCGTCCTCAAGCTGCTCTCCGAGGACCCGGGTTACGGGGACGCCCCCACCGAGGGAATCCGGCGAGTCCTGCAGGAGGTGCGGCCGCCGGAGCACCGGGACCCCCGGGAGCCCCCCGGAACCTCTTCTGGGACCCCACCGGACATCCGCGGGAGCGCCCCCCGGGACCCCCCGGGACACCCCCTGCGCCACCCACAGGGACCACCCCAGGGAAGCCCCCCGGGATCCTTCCTCGGGACCTCCAGGACTTCCCTGAGACACCACCGGGACCCTCCCGCCGGGACCCCCCCCCCGAACACCTCCCGGGATGCTCCCTCGGGACGCATGGAACACTCCCCAAAACACCCCCGGGACACCGCCAGAACCCCCTCCAGGATCCCCCCGGGACCCTCCTCGAGACCACCTCCAGGATCCCCGGGGCAGCCCTATGGGACACCCCTGGGACCCTCCCCCGGGACCCCCCCACGGGATCCCTCCTGATCCCTCCCCTGGGACACCCCCGGGACCCTTCCTTGGGACCCCCGGGACACCCCTGGGACCCTGCCGGGACCCTCCCTCAGGACCCACAGGACGCCCCTGGGAGCCCCCCCAGGACCCCCTGGAACACCACTGAGAGCCCCCCTGAGACCTCCCCTGATACCCCTCCCGAGACCCCACCAAAACCCTCCCTCGGGATGCCCCTTCTGGACCCCCCTGGCACCCCCCCAATGCCTCCCCTAGGACCTCCCCAGGCCACCCCTGAGACCCCTGTGCCCCAGCCCCTTCAGGGCCCCCCAGTGGCCTCTCCGAGGGCTGGGTGGGCTGTGGCAGCCTGGGCTGGGCTGGACCCCCTGGCTGCCGTGTGCAGGGGGGGCACAAGGGTCCACGGTGGGTCTGAGGGTCCACAGTGGGGCCAGGGGTCTGCAGTGCGGCACGAGGGTCCGCTGTGGGTCCAAGGGTCTGCCATGGGGCACCAGAGTCTGCTGTGGGGCTGAGTGTCCGTGGTGGGGCCAAGGGTCGGTGGTGGGTCCAAGGGTCTGCCATGGGGCACAAGAGTCAACGGTGGGGGCTGAGGGTCCGCGGTGGGGCCGTGGGGCTGTGGTGGGGCTGTGGGGCTGAGGCCGCGGTGCCGGCAGGAGACCGGCGTGGCGGTGCCGCGGGATCAGCCCCTGGACGCCTCCGGCATCGAGTGGATCCGCATGGGCACCACGGTGGCCACCAACGCGCTGCTGGAGCGCCGGGGCGAGCGCCTGGCGCTGCTGGTCACCCGCGGCTTCCGCGACCTCCTCCACATCGGCAGCCAGGCCCGACCCCACATCTTCGACCTGGTGAGGCCCGGCACCGCCGCGGCACCCGCGCCGGCGTGCGGTTGGCTTGGCACGTTCCCGCGACCGGCACCGTCGCGGCTCGGGGCGGCGTGTCCCCGCCTGACCCCTGCCACCCCGGCTCCGTGGGGCCCGGCGCGTCCTCTGCCCGGCGCGGACGTCCTTGGCGGCGGTGGCGGGAAGTCCCCGGGTGCCGCGGTCCCGTGAGCGCCGCTGGGCCCCCGCCACGGCCCCGCGCCAGCCCCGGCCCCGCGCCAGTCCCCGCGCGCCGCCCCGGCCGGCCGGGAGCCAGCTCCGGCGAGGCCAGCGCGTCCCCGGGTGGGGCGGCGGGGGGCTCGGTGGCCCCCGCGGTGACGCCCCCGTCCCCCCCGCCCTGGCGCAGGAGGTGGCCGTGCCCGAGGTGCTCTACGAGGAGGTGATCGAGGTGGACGAGCGGCTGATCCCGCACCAGCCCGGCTGCCGCCTCCCGGGGACGGAGACCCTCCCGCTGCTCGAAGGTGAGGACCGCCGCCACAACGGGGGGGTGTGGGGCCGGCTGGGACGCCCCCGCCGTGACCCCCCCCGGGACCCCCCGGCTGTCCCCAGGCTCCACCGGGGCGTCCCTGCTGGTGCAGCGGCCGCTGGAGCTGTCGGCGCTGCGGCGGGAGCTGGAGGGGGTGCTGGCCCGTGGCATCCGCAGCCTGGCCGTGCTGCTGCTCCACTCCTACGCGTGAGTCCGGGGGGGACTCCTGGGGCGATGGGGAGGGGGCTGCGGCCGGCCCCCCCCCCCGCACCCGACGCCATTCCCGCTCTCCCCCGGCAGCTGGCCCGGCCACGAGGAGCAGGTCGGGGCGCTGGCACGGGAGCTGGGCTTCCGGCACGTCTCCCTCTCCTCCGCGGTGGCGGGCATGGTGCGGGCGGTGCCGCGTGGCTACACGGCCTGCGCCGATGCCTACCTCACCCCCTGCATCCACCGCTACCTGGAGAGCTTCCGTGCCGGCTTCACCCACCAGCTGCGGGTGAGTGGGGCCGCTGGGACCCCCCTGTGGGCGCCCGTCCCACCGGGATGCCCTGGACGGTGCCCATCCTGCTGGGGCCCCCTGGCAGTGCCTGGCCGCCCGGGACCCCCTGCATGGGCGCCCATCCCACCAGGACTGCCTCCGTGGGTACCCATCCCGCCCGGACCCCACTCCATGGGCGCCCATCTTCCCAGGACCCCCTCCATGGGCACCCCATCCCACCGAGAGCCCCTCCATGGGCACCCATCTCGCCAGGACCCCCTCTATGGGTGCCCATTCCACCAGGCCCCCCCCCCCCCCATGGGCACCTGTCCCCCCCGGACCCCCTCCATGGGTGCCTGTCCCCCCAGGACCCTCCCATGGGTGTCCATCCCACTGGGACCCCCTCCATGGGCGCCTGTCCCCCCCGGACCTCCTCCATGGGCACCCATCCCACCAGGACCCCCTCCATTGGCACCCATCCCCCCAGGACCCCTTGCATGGGCGCCCATCCCCCTGGGACCCCCTGCATCAGTGCCCGTCCCCCCGGGACCCCTTCCATGGGTGCCCATCCCACCAGAACCCACTCCATGGGTACCCCATCCCACCGGGACCCCCTGGCAGCATCCATCCCACCAGCATCCTCTCACTGACACCCATCCCACTGGGATCCCCCCGTGGCACCCATCCCACCAGGACCCCCATGTGTGCCTGTCCCGGCACCCCTCCCACGGGACCCCCCTCCATGGGCACCCACCCCACGCGCCCCCCACCCGCAGGAGGTGCCGGTGCTGTTCATGCGCTCGGACGGGGGGCTCACCCCCATGCAGCACTTCAGCGGCGCCCGCGCCATCCTCTCGGGCCCGGCCGGCGGCGTGGTGGGCTACGCCGTCACCACCTACCGCCGCGAGGACCGGCAGCCCGTCATCGGCTTCGACATGGGAGGTGAGCGGGGCCGGGGCGGGGGTCCCGCCGGGGCGGGGGTGCCGCCAGCGGGGGTGCTGAGCCGCCGCTCCCCAGGCACCTCGACGGACGTCAGCCGCTACGCCGGCGAGTACGAGCACGTCTTCGAGGCCAGCACTGCCGGCGTCAGCATCCAGGCGCCGCAGCTCGACATCAACACCGTGGCTGCCGGCGGCGGCTCCCGGCTCTTCTTCAGGTGGGGAGGGGTCTCTGGGCACCCGTGGGAGCCCGGGGGGGGCTCTGAGCACCCGTGGGAGGCTTGGGGGGCTCTGAGCACCCATGGGTGCCGTGGGCAGGACGCGCTGCGGCTCTGGGGCTCAGTGGAGCCCGGGTCCGGCTCGGCCGCGGCACAGCCGGGACCCTCGCGCTCCCACCGCCCTCTCCCCTCCAGGTCCGGGCTCTTCGTGGTTGGCCCCGAGTCGGCGGGCGCCCACCCGGGCCCAGCCTGCTACCGCAAAGGTGAGCAGGCGCGGTGCCGGCGGCCAGCGCCGCGCCGCGGTGCCGCGCTCACCGTCCCCGTCCCGGCGCAGGGGGTCCACTGACCGTCACCGACGCCAACCTCTGCCTGGGCCGCCTGCTCCCCGAGTACTTCCCCCGCATCTTCGGGCCGGGCGAGGACCAGCCGCTGTGCCGGGAGGCGGCGGCGGGGCGTTCCGGGAGCTGGCCGCCCGCATCGACGCCTTCCTTGCCGATGCCGGTGCCGGCGCCCACCGGCCGCTCTCGGTGGAGGAGGTGGCCATGGGCTTCGTGCGGGTGGCCAACGAGGCCATGTGCCGGCCCATCCGCGCCCTCACGCAGGTGGGGGTGGCCCCGGGGTGGGGTGGGGGTGCCGCGGGCGCCGGGTGCCGGCGCCGTCACCCCCCACCGGCGTGTGTCCCCCCTACCCACTGCTGTAGGCGCGGGGCCACGACACCGCCCGCCACGTGCTGGCCTGTTTCGGGGGCGCGGGGGGACAGCACGCCTGCGCCATCGCCCGCGCCCTGGGCATGAGCAGGGTCTTCATCCACAAGTAGGTGGATCTGGGGGGGGGCTCTGAGGGGGACCCCCCACCTTTACCGATGGGGGGGCTGGTCCCACCGGGGGGTGCCCGGTGTCCCCCGGGGTGCGGTGCGGTGTTCCGGGCCCCTGGGTAGGTGGTGGGGGGTTGGGGGGGGGGGCTGGTGTCCCCTCTCCAAAGGTGAATTTGCAGGGTTTGGGGGTGCCCCGGCCACCCAGGCAGATGCATTTGGGGGTGTCTGGGTCCTCCCAGGTGGTTCCACTGGGTTTGGGGGTGCCCCAGTCCCCAGGAGGATGCATTGAGCTTCGGGGTGCCCCCAGTCCCCAGGGGGTTCCCTTGGGTTGTGGGGGTGCCCCCGGGTGCTGGGTTTGGGGGTGCCCCATTCCCCAGACGGCTCCCTTGGGTGTGGGGGTGACCCCTTCCCCAGGCGGCTCCTTGGCTGTGGGGGTGCCCCATTCACCAGGTGGTTCCCTTCGGTTTGGGGTGCCCCTGGGTGCTGGGTGTGGGGGTGCCCCATTCCCCAGACGGCTCCCTTGGGTGTGGGGGTGCCCCATTCCCCAGGAGGATCCCTTTGGCTGTGGGGGTGCCCCATTCACCAGGTGGTTCCTTGGGTGTGGGGGTGCCCCTGAGTGCTGGTTTGGGGGCGCCCCATTCCCCAGACGGCTCCCTTGGGTGTGGGGGTGCCCCTGGGTGCTGGGTGTGGGGGTGCCCCATTCCCCAGACGGCTCCCTTGGGTGTGGGGGTGCCCCCTTCCCCAGGCGGCTCCCTTGGCTGTGGGGGTGCCCCATTCACCAGGTGGTTCCCTTGGGTGTGGGGGTGCCCCTGAGTGCTGGGTTTGGGGCGCCCCATTCCCCAGACGGCTCCCTTGGGTGTGGGGGGTGCCCCTGGGTGCTGGGTGTGGGGGTGCCCCATTCCCCAGACGGCTCCCTTGGGTGTGGGGGTGCCCCATTCCCCAGGAGGATCCCTTGGCTGTGGGGGTGCCCCATTCACCAGGTGGTTCCCTTGGGTGTGGGGGTGCCCCTGAGTGCTGGGTTGGGGGGCGCCCCATTCCCCAGACGGCTCCCTTGGGTGTGGGGGTGCCCCTGGGTGCTGGGTGTGGGGGTGCCCCATTCCCCAGACGGCTCCCTTGGGTGTGGGGGTGCCCCATTCCCCAGGAGGATCCCTTGGCTGTGGGGGTGCCCCATTCACCAGGTGGTTCCCTTCGGTTTGGGGGTGCCCCTGGGTGCTGGGTGTGGGGGTGCCCCCTTCCCCAGGGCGGCTCCCTTGGCTGTGGGGGTGCCCCATTCCCCAGACGGCTCCCTTGGGTGTGGGGGTGCCCCTGGGCGCTGGGTTTGGGGGCGCCCCCTTCCCCAGGCGCCTCCCTTGGCTGTGGGGGTGCCCCGGGCGCTGGGTCTGGCGTGCCCTGGGCGATGTGCCGGGGGGCAGGGTCCCCGGGCGCATGCCGTGCGCGGGGCGGGGGCCGGGTCGGGGGGCGCGGGCGCGGCAGCGGCGCGGGTGCCCGTCGCGCAGGTACAGCGGGATCCTCTCGGCGTTCGGGCTGGCGCTGGCCGACGTGGTGCACGAGGCGCGGGCGCCCTGCGCCCTCCGCTACGAGCCGGCCGCCTTCCCCCGCCTCGACGGGCGCATCGCCGCGCTGGAGCGCGAGTGCCGGGACGCGCTGCGGGCGCAGGGCTTCGCCGGGTGAGTGCCGGGGGTCCCGGGGCCGGGGGCGGCCGGGGAGGGGGTCGCCGCGCCGCGGCGGGTGACGGGGCCGCCCCGCAGGGAGCAGATCCGCACGGAGGCTTTCCTGCACCTGCGCTACGAGGGCACCGACTGCGCCCTGATGTGCTCGGCCAAGGGCCACCCGCCCACGCCGCGCTCCTGCCGCGCCGGCGACTTCCACGCCGCGTTCACCAGCCGGTGCGTCCTGGCGCCGCGGTCCCCCTCCCCGCTGCCGCGGTCCCCCTCCCCGCTGCCGCGATCCCCCTCCCGCTGCCGTGATCCCCCCCCCCCCGCTGCCGCGATCCCCCCCCCCACTGCCGCGATCCCCCCCCCGGCTGCCGCGATCCCCCTCCCCGCTGCCGCGATCCCACCCCACTGCCGCGATCCCCCCCCCGCTGCCGCGATCCCCCTCCCCGCTGCCGCGATCCCCCACCCCACTGCCGCGATCCCCCCCCCGCTGCCGCGATCCCCCTCCCCGCTGCCGCGATCCCCACCCCACTGCCGCGATCCCCCACCCCACTGCCGCGAATCCCCCTCCCCGCTGCCGCGGTCCCCCTCCCCGCTGCCGTGAACCCCCCCCCCCCCCGGTGCCGCGATCCCCCTCCCCGCTGCGCGATCCCCCTCCCGCTGCCGCGGTCCCCCTCCCCGCTGCCGTGATCCCCGCCCCGCTGCCGCGATCCCCCTCCCCGCTGCCGCGATCCCCCTCCCCGCTGCCGCGATCCCCCCACCCCACTGCCGCGATCCCCGCCCCGCTGCCGCGATCCCCCCCCCGCTGCCGCGATCCCCCTCCCGGCACCGTGATCCCCCTCTCGGCACCGTGATCCCCCCTCCCGGCACCGCGATCCCCACCCCACTGCCGCAATCCCCCTCCTGGCACCATGATCCCCTCCCCGCTGCCGCGATCCCCCTCCCCGCTGCCATGGTCCCCATCCCCGCTGCATCCTGGGCACCATGATCCCCATCCAGCACCGTGATCCCATCCCAGCACCATGATCCCCGTCCTGGCACCGTGATCCCCATCATGCACTGTAATCCCCATCCTGGTTCCATAATCCCATCCTGGCACCCGTAATCCCCACCTCAGCACCATAATCCCTATCACGGCACCATGATCCCTGTCCCAGACCATAGTCCCTGTCCCAGCATGATAATCCCCATCCCATCTCATGATCCCTGTCCCAGCACTGTAATCTCTGTGTCAGCACCATAATCCCTGTACTGGTACTGTAATCCCATCCCAGCACTGTAACTGTCATCCTGGCACTGTGATCCCTGTCCCAGCACCCTAATTTTTGTTGTGCATTATGACCCCTGTCCCGGCACTCTGATCCCATCCTGGCTCCATAATCCCTGTGCCAGCACCATAATCCCCATCCTGCCTCCGTAATTCTTGTCCCAGCTCCATAATCCCTGTCCCAACACCGTAATCCCATCCCAGCTCCGCAATCCCCATCCCGGCTCCACAATCCCATCCCGGCATGGCCGTGCCATGCCGGGGGCAGCCAGGGGGGGTCTCCCAGTGCCCCCTCACCGCAGCCGGCGCCCGCCTCTGCCCCCGCAGGTACCTGGTGGAGTTCGGGCTTCACCATCCCCGACCGCGCCGTGGTGGTGGACGACGTGCGGGTGTGCGCGGCACGGGCGAGCAGCGGCGTCAGCTGCGAGACCCCCCTGCCCCCCAGCGGAAACCGGCCCGCGTGGAGACGGTGAGGGCAGGGGGTCCCGGGGGGGGGTCCCGGGGGAGGGGGGGGGGGGCGTGGGACGGGGCGTGACCCGGCATGGGGCTGGGGCTTGGGCTGGCTCCCGCAGGTGACGCGGTGCTACTTCGAGGAGGGGTACCTGGAGACGCCGGTGTTCCTGCTGGAGGAGCTGGCCTGCGACCTACGCCGTCCCCGGCCCCGCCATCATCATCGACAAGAACAGGTGGGGGGCCGGCGGGGGCGGCGGGGACCCCGGGGGGGCTGGTGGGGACCCCGGGGGGGCTGGTGGGCACCTGGGGGGGGTTGGTGGGGATCCCAGGGAGCTGGTGGGACCCCAGGGGGCTGGTGGGAACCCCAGGGGGCTGGTAGGGACATGGGGATGGTGGGGACCCCGGGGGGCCTGGTGGGCACCTGGGGGGGTTGGTGGGGACCCCAGGAGGCTGGTGGGACCCCAGGGGGCTGGTGGGAACCCCAGCGGCCTGTGGGGACCCCGGGGGGCTGGTGGGAACCCAGGGGGCTGGTAAAGACATGGGGGATGGTGGGGACCCCGGGGGCCTGGTGGGGGACCCCGGGGGGGATGGTGGGCACCTGGGGGGGTTGGTGGGGATCCCGGGGGGCTGGTGGAACCCCAGGGGGCTGGTAGGGACATGGGGATGGTGGGGACCCCGGGGGGGGCTGGTGGGAACCCGGGGGGGATGGTGGGCACCCTGGGGGGGTTGGTGGGACCCCAGGGGGCTGGTGGGACCCCAGGGGGCTGGTGGGAACCCCACGGCCTGTGGGGACCCCGGGGGTCTGGTGGGAACCCCAGGGGGCTGGTAGGACATGGGGGATGGTGGGGACTCAGGGGGCTGGTGGACCCCAGGGAGCTGACAGGACCCGGGGGCTGGTGGGGTCCTGGAGGGATGGGGGGGACCCCAGGGAGACAGTGGGACCCCAGTGTGCTGGTGGGACCCCAGGGAGCTGTTGGGGAGCCAGTGGGAAACCCCGCAAAGCTGGTAGGGACCGCAGGGAGTTGGTGGGGACCCCGGAGGTTTGCAGGGACCCCGGGGGGATGGCAGGGACCCCAAGGAGCCGGTGGGGACCCTGCGGAGCCGGTGGGGGAGCCAGTGAGAACCCCACAAAGCCGGTGGGGGACTCCTGGGGAGCTGGTGGGGACCCTGGGAAGCCAGAAGGACCCCGGGGAGCCCCATGCCCCTCCATGTCCCGGTGCCGCCGCCTGCCTCCCCAGCACCATCGTGGTGGAGCCGGGCTGCACCGCCAGCCTCACTCGCTTCGGCGACGTCTGCATCGGCCGTCGGCTCGGGCCCCCCGCGCCCCCTCGGCCCCCAGCTCGACGCCGTCCAGCTCTCCATCTTCTCCCACCGCTTCATGAGCATCGCAGGTGGGGGGGCTGCCCCCCGGCCGTGCCCGGGGCGGGGGGGCCGCCGGGGGGGTCCCGGGAGCGCCCCGGGAGCCAGGAGGAGGGGGCAGGGGGGGTTCCCCTTCCTGAGGGTCTGCCGCGGCCCCCCCGCAGAGCAGATGGCCGGATCCTGCAGCGGACGGCCATCTCCACCAACATCAAGGAGCGGCTGACTTCTCGTGCGCGCTCTTCGGGCCGGACGGGGGGCTCGTGTCCAACGCCCCCCACATCCCCGTCCACCTGGGCGCATGCAGGAGACTGTCCAGTTCCAGGTAGGAGGGTGCATGTGTCCCCCACCCCGGCACCCCCCCGGGGACCCCCCAGGGACCTGCTCAGCCCTTCCCGGTGCCGCCGCAGATCCGTAACCTCGGTGAGGACCTGCGGGAGGGGGATGTGATCCTGAGCAACCACCCCTGCGCCGGCGGCAGCCACCTGCCCGACCTCACCGTCATCACGCCCGTGAGTGTGGGACGGGGGCGCGGGACCCCCCGCCGGGGCGCAGGACGCCTCCTCCAGGGCACAGGACCCCTCCCCGGGGCACAAGACCACCCCCCTGGGGTGCAGGGACTCCTCCCCTCCCCAGGGCGCAGGGCCACCTCTGGGGCACAGGCCACCCCCCAGGGGCACAGGATCCCTCCCTGGGGCACAGGCCAGCCCCCCGGGGCACAGGACCCCCCCCCAGGGCGCGGGACCCCCCGGGGCGCCGGCTCAGCCCTGGCTCGCCCCAGGTGTTCTGGCCGGGCGTTGCCAGGCCCGTGTTCTTCGTGGCGAGCCGCGGGCACCACGCAGACATCGGGGGCGTCACCCCCGGCTCCATGCCCCCCCACTCAAGGCCCTGCGGGAGGAGGGGGCTGTCTTCGTCTCCTTCAAGCTGGTGAAGGACGGCGTCTTCCAGGAGGAGGGTGGGTCTGCGTGGGGCGGCGGGGACGGGGCGGGACCGTGGGGACACGGCGGGGACATCGGGGGGATGGCGGGGACATCGGGGGGACGTGGCGGGGGACGCGGTGGGGACTGTGGTGACACGGTAGGGACATCGGGGGGACATGGCGGGGACACGGCGGGACCGTGGGGACTCGGCGGGGACATCAGGGGGATGGCGGGGACACGGCTGGACATCGGGGGGATGGCGGGGACATCGGGGGGACGTGGCGGGGACACGGCGGGGACCGTGGGGACACGGCGGGGACATCGGGGGGACGTGGCGGGGATGCGGTGGGGACCGTGGGGACACGGTGGGGACATCGGGGGGATGGCGGGGACATCGGGGGGACG